>NC_080163.1:79296126-79615114 GCF_950295315.1 Erinaceus europaeus
ACTTCAAATTTTACATGATATTTTTCTAATGTAAAATTACATGATTTTTTCTAATGTAAAATGCAGCTCTTTTATTTTAAATTATTTTATTAATAGGAAAGTAGCTATAGTTAAAAACATTATGTTAGGGAGCTGGGCAGTAGCACAGCTGGTTAAGAGCACGTGGCACAAAGGATGGGTGTAAGGATCCCGGTTCAAGCCCTGGCTCCCCACCTGCAGGGGAGTCGCTTCACAGCCGGTGAAACAGATCTGCAGGTGTCTGTCTTTCTCTCCCCCACTCTGTCTTCCCCTCCTCTCTCCATATCTCTCTGTCCTATCCAACAACGATGGCATCAATGACAACTACAACAAAGGCAACAAAACTAAAAAAAAAAAGCCAAAACATTACAATTTATTTACCTATAATTTATTACAAGACTTCTGATAGGCTTAATAAAAATATAAGTGGCAAAAAATAGGAGCAGGAAAAGATGATATCTATTAATACTTATTATTATGATGGATTGGACTGTCTGAAAAGTCATAACTTATTTTCTGTGCAAAAATGTGTCAGGACTTTTCCAAGAACCAGATATTATGAAAAATTTGAATGCAATGATTAACATGATAAAAGCAAGTCTTTACAAAAACCCCCACAGAATTGAAAAGAATGTCTATCTTCTTGTAGCAGACAATGTTCTGCAGTCTGAAACTGAATTGAAAAGAAATCCTGAATGGTTATGTAAGTATATAAGTATATTCGTACCTTTAGATATTTAAATGTTATTATCTACTAAAAGACTAATATATCTTTTGTTCATAAGGAGCAACATTTTAAATATATACATATATATTATCACAATATATTTTGAATCAACAACAGAGAAAATGACATAAGCACGATAAACATCCTTCTTTTGATCCTTCATTTCTGTTCTCATCTTTACATCTAAAGACCTATGCAGTGTTCCACAGCATCTTCTCAAATTTTCCTTACATTTTTTTTCCCTTAACTTGAAAGTTTTTTTCCCCCTTTTTAAATATTTATTTATTGGGTAGAGAAAGCCGGAAATTGAGAGGGAAGGGGGGGACAGGAAGGGAGAGAGACAGAGAGAGACGCCTGCCACCCTGCTTCACCACTTGCAAAGCTTTCCCCTTGCAGGTGGGGACCAGGGGCTTGAAGCTGGGTCCTTGCTCACTGTAACATGTGCACTAACCAGGTGCGCCACCACCCAGCCTCCGGAACTTGAAATTTGTTTTTTAAAACAACTTCTTAATTTATTTTATTTTTGAGAGAGATGCAGATAGAGAGAGACACAGAGAGAAACACCAGAGCACTGCTCAAATCAGGGGATTGAATTTGGGACTTTGGAGCCTCAGGCATGAAAAGTCTTGTTTGCATAAGAATCATGCTATCAGGAGTCGGGCTGTAGCGCAGTGGGTTAAGCGCAGGTGGCGCAAAGCACAAGGACCGGCATAAGGATCCCGGTTCAAACCCCGGCTCCCCACCTGCAGGGGCGTCGCTTCACAGGCGGTGAAGCAGGTCTGCAGGTGTCTATCTTTCTCTCCTCCTCTCTGTCTTCCCCTCCTCTCTCCATTTCTCTCTGTCCTATCCAACAACGACAACAACAATAATAACTACAACAATAAAAAACAAGGGCAACAAAAGGGAATAAATAAAATAAAATAATAAAAAAATTAAAAAAAAAAGAATCATGCTATCTACCCTGCCAAACTTAAACATTTTAAGTTTATATTAAAAAATAAATAATCGAGGGAGTCGGGCTGTAGTGCAGCGGGCTAAGCGCAGGTGGCACAAAGCACAAAGACCGGCATAAGGATTCCGGTTCGAACCCCGGCTCCCCACCTGCAGGGGAGTCGCTTCACAGGCGGTGAAGCAGGTCTGCAGGTGTCTATCTTTCTCTCCTCCTCTCTGTCTTCCCCTCCCTCTCTCCATTTCTCTATGTCCTATCCAACAACAACAACAACAACAACAACAATAATAACTACAACAATAAAACAACAAGGGCAACAAAAGGGAAAAAAATAAATAAAATAAATATAAAAAAAATTTTAAAAAGATTTAAAAAAATAAATAAATAATCGGAATTGGCATATTGCACCAAAGTAAAAGACTCTGGGGTGGGTGGGGGTGGGGGAAGGATCTAGTGGGGGATGTATTGTTATATGGAAAACTGAGAAATGTTATGCATATACAAACTATTGTATTTACTGTTGAATGTAAAACAGTAATTTCCCAATAAAGAAATTAAAATAAATAAATAATCACACTAAGAAATAGAATAAGGGCATAATTGAGAGCACCCTTTAGTATGTACTTAGGTTTGAGCTCCTGCTCCCTATTTAGGGGGGAAAACATCAGTAGTGGTGAAGCAAGTCTGCAGGTGTCTCTCTCCCCCTCTCTTTCCTCTCCTCTCAATTTCTCTTGGTTCTATCAAATAAAATGAAAAGTAGGAAAGAGAGAGAGAAAAAAAATGAAAGAGTGTTTACTTAGGATCAGGGGAGTGGTGGTTTTGTAGTGACATCCCAAGCTCCAGCAATAACCCAGGTGGCTATTATAAAAGAGAAAAAGGAAGAGAAAGAGGAGGAGGAAGAAAAATAGGAAAAAGGAGGAAGAGAAGAAGAAGAAGGAGAAGGGGGAGAAGGAGAATTAGATACATATAAATATAGTTGAGGGACTTCCATAATTGGGAAATATGTTTCCCTGTAGACACAATAATCACAATGCATATAGCAAGAAAGGTAAATAGAACAATAAGTGTCTAACTCATTTAGAATGAATGGAAGATTTAGAATATTGGATTTTTTTTTTTAAAGAACAAGCAGTCAGTAAAGTCATGATTTATAAAGAAAGGGTATAGACTTAAATGAAATTATAAGAAAAAATAAAAGGATGTGGAGAGATATTAACATGCACTTCCTTATCTAGGACGTATAAATCAGACTAAATTTAAAACATATTTGCGATTTTTCTTTTGGAAAAATGTAAGTATTATTTCAACACAAGGGTAAACATCCAAAGTGTTTTTGGGAAGAACATTTTTTAAAGATTTTCTTTGGGCAGGGGTAGATAGCATAATGGCTATGCAAACAGACTCCCATGCCTTAGGCTCCAAAGTCCCAGGTTCAATCCTTGCATCATCATAAACCAGAGCTGAGCAGTACTCTGGTTTAAAAAAGTTTTTTCTTAAAAAAAAAAACAAATATTTATTGATTGATTTTATGAGAGAGGAAGAGATCAAAACATAGAGTACAAGGTGCTGGGCACCTAACACAAGGACACATATAAATCCTGTGCTTTGCCCACTGAGTCACTTCTCCACCTCTGGAAAATACTTTTAACATTTGTACTAAGTTAAAATAGAACAACAACAGAGGAAAAAAAAAGAGTACCTTTATTTTTATATAATCTTCATATTTATTATGTCGATCTAATTTTGAAACTATTTTAAATAGATCCTAAACTTACAATGAATCATGACTTTTCAGTAGACAATAGAACTTTGATAAGGAGATACCACAAAGTCAGTCAACTTTCAAATCCAAGAAATATTAATACTGTCATGGTGAAGAAGGTTATTAATGTTCACCTGGGGCTATATGCATACAGTTTCAGAATAGGCACCCTCACAAGTAAAAGCTCACTCTCTACTCCTGGGAACTTACCTCCCCCTCTGTGGATTGTAAGTGGAGCTCTTTCCTGCAAGTGGCCTTGAAGTCTCCTGCAGCAGCACTCACCTGGACCCCTCTAGGAGCTTCCATTATCAAGGACCTGGTTGGTGATTCAAGTCTAAGAGAAAGACAAAATAATAATTCACAGAAAAAGAAAACAATACATAGACATAGATAGATATAGATATAAATATAACATAATGGACTAAAAGCAAATTCTGTCAACTGAAAAACAAAAACTGAACAAATATGTAGACACAAATAAAAACCTTGCCATTCTAAACAAAAAAAAAAAAAGTCAAGATAAAAACTTTGCCATTCTAAAAAAAAAAAGTCAAAATTGGTTTTAAGCGCTTTTTAAAAATGTCTTCTTTGTGACCCCTTAAGGATATTCTTCAATTGTTAATATTGATTGTTTGTTCTTGCTTGTATAATTATGTCACAACTGCCTCTTATGTTATTTCCCTTCACAAATCACAAAAAGTAGGTTGTGGTAATTCTATATATTTTCAATATGAATGGTGGAATTTTAATAAATTCATATAGACTTAGCATATAATTACCCATCAAAAGAGTTACTACCCTGCAAGATGAAAGAACTTTTTTGAAAACATTACTACTATGAACTTTTGTGGATATGCAAACAAATTTTGTAATCTTGAAAATTCTCAAAGCTGTCCCTAGAAATTAACTGAAAGGAAAACACAAGATATTTTCTACCTAAACTGACCTCTACTGACTCGGGAAAATGTCTACAAAATGAATGACATTAATCTGAGAAAAAATAAATAAATGAAGTGTGATACACAAATGCAGATATGGTTAAATACATTTTGAGGGATAAAATAAAATGTTTTAGGTACTTTTGTTAATAAAGTTCACAGGCAATTTCAAAATTTTCAGAATATAGAAACTAAATAGTCATAAAATCTAACATGAGAAGAGGTAGTTTCCTTGAGAGAGCTGGTGTTTTTTGGCTGCTCTGAACTGCAGTTGCTTATCTTCCTTTGATCATCTAACTTTAGGACAAAATTCCTCACAAGCTCAGACTCACCATCATCCCAAACAAGTTTCCTTTGAGGAAATATGATCCACAGTTTTTTCACAGATGGAAAAAAAAATCAAATAAATTGATCTCTGAGGATTAGCTCTCTCTTGGTACTGAAGTTGAACTAAGAAACTTGAAAGCTAGGGGTAGGATGGTGGTACACCTGGTTGAATGCACATGTTACACTGTTCAAGGACATATGCTCAAGCCCTTGGTTTCCTCCTGCAGGGGGAAGCTTCACAAGTGGTGGTGCAGTGCTGCTGGTGTCTTTCCTTTTTTATCCCCTCTTGTTGGTCATTATGTCAGGTCTGCTGCATTGCTTGATGCTATGGTCTATTTACATAATCACTGTTTTGCCTGAGATCCGCCCTGCCTACAGGGCACTGGTTTAATCCCCATTGGTTAGAACCTTAACAACAGCTGGAGACCCACCCTGCAGGGCATTGGTTTAAACCCCATTGGTTAGATGGAAGCTTGCTACTTTCGCACTCCGCCCGCTTGCTTTTTCCAACCTGCCACTTCTGTCTCAGGAGGTACAAAGGCAGATTCTTTTCTGATCAATAAAAAAGAATTGGATTGCTTTCCCACTCAGCCATGAGTTCCTGGTCATCTCTCTCCCGCCCGTGAAGCTAGCCCGGCACCCTCTCTTAATTTCTGACTACTTCTATCCAATAAATAAAATACAATTAAAGAAGAATAAGAAATTTACTTTGAAGGAAAAAAGCCAATATTTAGATATCTAGAATTGGTTATTTCCATGCTCATTTTATTTTTCTTTATTGGGAGGACTAATGGTTAGAGTTGACAGTAAAATACAGTAGTTGTACATGTGTAACATTTCTCAGTTTTCCACATAACAGTTCAGGCCCCTCTAGGTCTTCCTGTGCTCATATTTTTTAATTCACAAAAGGAACTTTGAAACTGTTTTTCTATATGTGTTTCTTGGCTATCTTTACTAAATCCCTAAAGGATTCAGGCATTTAATTGTTTCCCCATCAGAATTTTTAAATTTATTATTGGGTACAAAAAGAGAGAAATTGAGAAGGGTGGAGAGATAGAGAGATAGAAAGAGAGACACCTAAAGACCTGCTTCACCACTCATGAAGCTTTCCCACTGCAGGTGGGAACCAGGGGCATTGAACCCGAGTCCTTGCATACTGTAATGTGTGCGCTTAACCAGGTGTGCCACTGCCTGGCACCCCCATCAGAGTTTTACTAGGATTTTCAGTGGCAATAAACCTTTTTTTCTCTCCCAGATAGTAGGTTAAAGACAGATAAGGAGAGACAGAGAGAGAAAGACATCAGAAGCACTGTTTCAACATTTGTGATGCTTCCCCTTTGACTGGTTCTGCCATGTGGTGGCTGGAGGTTCTAACCCAGCTTCTTGCACATGATAGATAAAATACTCTCTCTACCAGGTAAGTCATCTCCTGCTCCCTTGAATATTCATAGATTTTAATAATGTATGCATTTTTTGTTTTATAAACCAGAATCACATTTTTATAACACATTTGAAAACTTGAAGGCATATCTCAATTTTACAGTGAATTGTCATACTTTAACACAATATCTAAAATTCAAAATATACAATATTACAAAATCTAAAATTTTACAGTAATTATTTTATGAATTTTTTCCCCAAATACTATATACCAATTTGCATACTCTAACTGTGACCACTACTATTTCCACTGGCTAATATATCTGTAATATAAATGTAGTTATCTGCTGGAATCCAACTCCTCTGCGGGTTCAAAGGAAGGGAGAGGAATGAAAACATTCAAATGTAAGGAACAACGGAACCATTCAAGGAATGAAACTCCAAACACATTTATTAGGGCCATATTTATACAACAAATTTTGGCAAACTTTCCCATGGATTTGGATCCTTCACCCAATTATGTAATTATTTGTCTTATGGACTGAGACATTGTCTAATCTAGACTGGGAGAAGGCAAGTGATAAATAATGATGTCCTCTTTTTTTATATATATTTATTTATTTTCCCTTTTGTTGCCCTTGTTTTTTATTGTTGTTGGTATTGATGTCAGAAATGTTAGATAGGACAGAGAGAAATGGAGAGAGATGGGGAAGACAGAGAGGGGGAGAGAAAGACAGACATCTGCAGACCTGCTTCACCCACTGTGAA
The DNA here is from genome assembly GCF_950295315.1 of Erinaceus europaeus. Taxonomy (NCBI): domain Eukaryota; kingdom Metazoa; phylum Chordata; class Mammalia; order Eulipotyphla; family Erinaceidae; genus Erinaceus; species Erinaceus europaeus. The sequence continues at coordinate 79,302,996 of NC_080163.1, forward strand.
GCAACTCCCCTGCAGGTGGGGAGCCAGGGCTCAAACTTGATGGATCCTTAAGCTGGTCCTTGCGCTTTGTGCCACGTGCGCTTAACCCGTTGCGCTACCGTCCAACTCCCATTATGTCCTCTTTTGCATATACATACTGAGACCTGAGACCACTTGTATTTCAATGCACATTCCATAGACGTTTGGTCTCTGAAGCTGATTGACAGCATATGGCATGGAGGATTTGTCCACAGCTGAATGATGGTTCTACTATGAGGCTTGTCTTAGAATGCAGTTTCAAGATGTTTTCTCCTGACCTGGTCCCCTACATCTATGCCCAGATATCATTAAATTGTTTGCATGGAAGATGGATAAGAAATTAAAATGGTAACATACTATAGAAATGATCCCTGAAAGTATAGTCTTTTTAATACATAGGCTGAGTCTTTGATATGTTGACTCTTTTAAAACTTAGACCAGGAAGAACAGAAGCAACCAGTGGCACAGCTATATACAAATAATGTCAAAGGACAGAAATCATGGTGATGTTCTGTATGATATAGCAAATCCTAACAAAGGGATATTTCAAAGTTAACCCAATCGCCAAATAATGTGATTACAGTAATAACTATCTATTGTCTTCTTAAACCCTAAGACAGCAGGATCCTCCCGTTTCCTCTATAGAGCCTATATTTCCCCCAGTCCTGGAACCTCTAGGGTGGGGCTCACTTTCCTGCATGCTTCTCTCAATTCATACCAAATGTTATCGCATCCACCAATCCCAACCTAATCAGCACGAGTGTGGTACCACCTCAGCATGCTTCACTTCACACTATGTCCAGAGATGTCATGGAATGTCAAACCTACACCCTCATTCCTTCAGTGAGACCTTTCCTGTCATAATAGTACTCTAATTCCATTCCAGGAGGTTCACTTCCTAACAAAGTCCAAAATCCTAGATATAGACCAGGTCCCGTAAGATAGAGCACATGTTCACATGTATCCATAAATTAGCACAAAATATATACCTGAAAGCAAAAATACACAATAGTCTATGGTGAGTCAGTATAAATTTCATAATGAAATAGTGTCTACTTAGACTTAGATACTCTCATCACCTACTTCCTATTACAGTTCTCTCACTCACACACAATAAAATAAAATAAAATAAAAAGAAATTGAAATGATATACTATTCTAAGAAAGACAGTTTATGAATTAAACATTCAGATAAACAGAATTTGATGAAAAATAAGTGAAATGAAGAGCACATTTATTTTAAAACAAAACTACCATATTCACCAGCAATTTCATTTTTGGGAATCTACACATGGAAACAACCTAATTGTATATCTATTGATGAACGAGTAATGAAGATCTGATATGTATACCCAATTGAATATTACTAGGTTATAAGAGAAGATAAAATCTTGCCCTGTGAGCTTCTTTGGAGGTTATAGCAGGGGAGCGCAGCTACTCATATACCCTCAACCAAAGCCAGGTCCATCTCTGTTCAGGGAAGGGCGTCCTCTTCTACCAGTGTACAGCTTTGGGAGTGACTCACACAGAGCAGCAAGGGAGGAAGGGGACACCCACCTAGCCAGCCAGATCGGCCTAATCAGCCCTGGCGATCAATGGGGATGTCTCAGTCACAACTTGGATCAACAATGGTAGAGAATGTTCCATCCTTGGAAGGGTGGATGGACAACATACTCTATGCTACCAAATCAATGGGGTTTACAGTCAACAATATTTATACACCTTTCCCATATTTGGGAGCTACTCTCTTCCCTAATCCAGCTTTCTGGTAGTTTTCCCAGTTATGACATTATCGCCCCAGACAATAATTAGGATCCACATGCATACCAGATTTCAGGCTCAGGCAAAAAACAAAACAAAACAAAACAACAACAAAAAAAAAACTAGTATAGCTATAGGACCTATGAAATATAACTAAAATATGCCTACTGGCTACTGACATAATGGAGCACCCCCCACCCCACCCCCAACACTTCATCTGCACTATTCCAGCCTTTAGGTCTATGATTGTTCAACAATTTGTTTGGCTTTGTATGTTAACTCTCTTATCAGCCACCAGGTTCCAGATGCTAGCTAGCAGGATGCAACCAGACTTCCCTGGACAAACAACCCCACCAATGTGCTTTGGAGCTTTGCTTCCCCAGAGCCCTTCCCCAATAGGGAAAGAGAGACTGGCTAGCAGTATGGATTGACTTGTCAATGCCCATGTTCAGCGGGGAAGCAATTACAGAAGCCAGACCTTCCACCTTCTGCATCCCATAATGACCTTGGGTCCATACTCCCAGAGGGTTAAAGAATAGGAAAGCTATCAGAGGAGGGGATGGTATACAGAGGACTGATGGTGGGAATTGTGCAAAGTTGTACCCCTCTTATCCTATGGTTCTGTCAATGCTTCCTTTTTTATTTTATTATTATTATTTTTTATTTAAGATGGGAGATATTAACAAAAGCCATAGGATAAGAGGGGTACAGTTCCACACAATTCCCACCACCCGATCTCCATATCCCCTCCCCTCCCCTGATAGCTTTCCCATTCTCTGTCCCTCTGGGAGTATGGACCCAGGGTCATTGTTAAAAAATTTAAAAAACATCTTGCCATGTAGAGCAATATAGTTATAGCTTGAGATGATTATGCTGAGTGAAATAAGTAAATAAACATGCTCTCTTATTTCTCTCTTGTATGCGATATAAGGAATGAGAGCAAAGGAATCAATTCAAAGTAAGTAAAATAAAGCCCTAAGATTTAGTGGTGTGAGAGTCTTAAACTAGATCTTTGGTAATAGGTATGGTAGGAAATAGACATTTATCAAAATATAAAGCTGTATTACTGAAACTTATATAACATTGTAAATCAATGGTACCATAAACATAAATACATAAAAACGTAATCATTATGACTGAAAACTAAAATAATTGTTTGGTTTAGTTTCTAAAAATAATAACTGGAGTTATTAATGATATGATTTATACTGCATTATCATTGTAAATGCTTACATTTTCATACTGTGTGTAGTAGGTGTGACATTAGGGACTTTTTTTTTCTATGATCATCTTCATTAACTACTGAATCTGAAAGTTTTATTTTCTTCATCTTAACGAGTATTCCCTTAGGTATCTATTACCAATGTAATAATTAAAAGTCTTGCCAACACTTTAGAGAATTTAGAGGACCTCTATTTAAAGAACTGGTAAAGACAGAGTTTGCTGAGCCTAGGTTCATGAAAGTCAGTCAGCTGGTCTGCCTCTACTTCACCATTAATAAATTGAATGTTGCCTTATGGGATTATAAGACATTTCTCTACAGGAGAATGATCATATAACAAAAAAAGTCATCATCATTAAAGAAAAATGAGATACTGGCACAGGCATTCTGAATTTTGGATAAATCTCAAAAAGATTATATGAAGTGAAAGAAATTTTACAGCATAAATCTTCTATAATCAATTTCTTTTGTTTTTTAACTTTTTTCCCTTTTGTTGTCCTTGTTGTTTATTGTTGTTGTTAGTATTGTTGTTGTTGTTATTGCTGTGGTTGTTGTTGGATAGGACAGAGAGAAATGGAGAAAGGAGGGGAAGAATATAGTGCCTTACAAACACTATGGATGAATGTCAAATTATACTCCTGAAATTTTGTAATTTTGCAATACACTTAAATCACTGATGAAAATGGAAACAAGTAAAAAAACATAGTTAAAAAACAAAAGTTTTTCTCACACGTATGGACATCTAAATTTTGACAAGGGAGGCCAAATTGTTACATGGAGAGAGTCTCTTCAATAAAAGGAATTGGGAAAATTAGGTTGAAATGTTAGAAGAATGAAACTGAATCACTACATCTCATTAGAAATAAAAGTAAACATCAAATAGATCAAGGACCTGGATATTAGACCAGAAACTAAAAAAAAAAAAAAGGAAAATATTGGTGGAATTCTTTTCTATCTAAATCTCATAGGCATCTTTAAGGATACAAATCAAGTTGCAAGGAAGACTAAAAAATAAACCAATGAAACTACATCAAATTGAAAAAAACTGCATAGCCAAAGAAACCACCAACCACTTACATACCATACATCAGACAAAAGGCTAATAACCAAAATAAATAAATGCTTATCAACCTTAGCAACAAAAAAGCAAATGGCACAATTCAAAAGGGAAAGGATATGGATAGACTATTCACTACAGAACAGCTAAAAATAGCCAACAGACAACTGAAAAAAGGCTTCAAGATGCTGAGTGCCAGAGAAATGCAAATAAAAACAATGAAATATCACTTCACCCCTGTAAGAATTTCATGCATCCAAAAGGCCAGCAACAACAAATGTTGGAGGTTTTGGAGACAAGGGTGCCCTCCTGCACTGCAGGTGGGAATGTAAGTTAGCCCAACCCCTATGAAAAACAATCTGGAGAACCCTCTTAAGGATAGAAATGGACCTTCTTTATGGACCAGCAATTCCTCTCCTAGGGATATGTCCTAAGGAGTTAAACACATCCACCCCAAAAGATCTGTGTATAACTATGTTCATAGCAGCACAATTGGTGATAGCCAAAACCTGGAAGCAACCTAGGTGTCCAACAACAGATGAATGGCTGAGAAAGTTGTAGTGTATATACACAATGGAATATTGCTCAGCTATTAAGAATAATGAATTCACTTTCTTTGCCCTTTCTTGGATGGAGCTTGAAGGAATCATGTTAAGGGCGATAAGCCAGAAAGAGAAAGATAAGTGTGGGATGATCCCACTTATAAACAGCAGTTAATAAAGATCAGAAAGGGAAACACAAAGCAGAATTTGACTGGGTTTGGAGTATTGCACCAAAGTAAAAGATTCTGGTGTGAAGGGTAGATTTTTCAGCTCTACAGAAGAGGTTGGGAGTAGGGACACAAATCGTTGGTAGGGGGACTAGTGTTAATGCATATTCCAATTAATTTAAATTTCTTATAAATAATTATTTATTCAATATGACAGGGGAATTAGATTGAATGTCTCCAATTATTTAAATAAATGCATAAATTTCATTCCTAAATATATATTCCTTTAGTTTGAGCACTTAATATTTCAAATGTATAAACTTACTGAATTCTGACACGGGCTTAAATTGTTAAAGTGTTTCTACAAATAATATTTTTAAATGCTAAATTACCTATAATCTTAGACCAGGTAGATCAGAAGCAACCAGTCCTTTCAGTATATAAGATATAGTTACTTGTAAATAGTATTAAATTACATGTCATGGTGAGGTCATGTATAGTACAGTTCTTCTTCTAGTGTTTGCCCTTCTTCCGTAGCCAGTCAACAGCATCAGGTTGAGCCTGATGTAAAGTTTCGAGACCTCCTTTGAATCTGGAGAGGTGGCAGTCGTTGACTATGTGGGTCATAGTCTGTCTGTAGCCGCAGGGGCAGTTCGGGTCGTCTCTGGCTCCCCAGCAATGGAACATAGCGGCGCACCAGCCATGGCCTGTTCCATAGCGATTGAGGAGAGCCCAATCATAATGTGCTAGGTCAAAGCCGGGTTGACGCTTGCAGGGGTCTGTGATGAGGTGTTTGTTCTTTACCTCAGCTGACTGTCAACTCTGTTTCCAAGAGTCTGGAACAGAGAAGTTCAGTGTAGGCGTAGGAGACCAGATTGGATGACGAGACGTCAAGCGTTGGACAGGGTGGGCGAAGATATCCGCGTATATTGGCAGGTCCGGTCGAGCGTAGACGTGGGAAATGAACTTAGATGATGCCGCATCCCGAAGAATATTTGGCGGGGCGATGTTGCTAAGAACTGGCAGCCATGGAACCGGGGTGGAACGGATGGTTCCAGAAATTATCCTCATGGAGGAATATAATTTGGAATCGACCAAGTGGACATGGGGGCTACGGAACCATACTGGGGCACAGTATTCTGCAGTGGAATAGCATAATGCCAGAGATGATGGTCGTAGTGTGGAAGTGCTCGCGCCCCATGAGGAGCTGGCCAGTCTTGCAATGATGTTATTCCTCGCGTCCACCTTTGCTGCAGTTTTTATGAGATGTTCGTGAAATGACAGAGTGCAATCGAGAGTAACGCCAAGATAGACTGGCTGGGCTTCATGCCGGATTCTCGTATCGCCAAGCTGCACATGAAGCTCATGTGAGGCCGAGGCATGGTGTAGATGGAAAACAGATGATACCGTTTTTGCAGTGCTAGGGATTAGTCAACATTTTTTACAGTAATCAGATATCAGAGACATGTCTTTCGTGAGTGTTTCCTCGAGGATGTCGAACATAGTACAGTAAATCCTAACCATGGGATTTTCAAAGTAAACCAAGCTCCCAAATAACTTGGGTACAAAAATAAGTTGCTGGTGTATTTCACCAAAGTATTTGGTGTATTTCACCAAAGTAAAAGACTCTGGGGTGGGGGCAGGGAAGTACAGGTCCAAAAAGGATGACAGAAGACCTAGTGGGGGTTGTATCGTTATGTGGAAAACTGAGAAATGTTATGCATGTACAAACTACTGTATTTACTGTCAAATGTAAAACATTAATCCCCCAATAAAGAAATTTTTAAAAAGAAAAAGAAAGAAAAAAAAAGAATTTTAGTACATACCCCCAAAGCAAGGAAATATTAAAGGAAAAATAAAATATATCTATTGGCTACTTAAACTCTAAAGACAACAAAGAACCTTTCTCATTATATTTAAAATTTGTATTTTTCCCAGACCTGGAACTTCTGGGACTTTGCTTGTATTGCTTTATGCTTTTCCTCTTGATCCCCTGCCCTGTGATACTGCCTCTGATGACCTCAACTAAATCAATTCAAGGAGTGGTGCCAACACACCACATTTCACTTCAGACTGTATCCAGAACTGCCAAGCCTGAGGTGACAACCCTCCGACTCAAATACTCTGATGAGATCTTTCCTAACACATGGGACTCCCTAGTCCCCTTTCAAATAGTACATTCCCTAACAAAGTTACAGACCAGGCCCTAAAAGACACATGTATCCATATGTTAGTTATATACCTCAAAGTAAAAGTGCTCAATAGCCTGCTGTGAGTAGACTTAAGACTCAATAAGTACAACATCCAATTAAAAAGACCCAAAGAAGACGGCATAAAGTACTTAATCAAATATTTACTATTTAGGGCTTGGGGCAATGGTGCAACCGGTTAAGCGCGCATAGTACTAAGTGCAAGGATCCCCTTAAGGATCCAGGTTCAAACCCTCAGCTCCCCACCTGCAGAAGGGAAGCTTCCCAAGCTGTAAAACAAGTCTGCAAGTATCTATCTTTTTCTCTTCCTATCTTCTCCTCACCTCTAAATTTCTCTCTGTTTTATCCAATATGATGGGGGGGAAGGGGGAACCACTAGAAGCAGTGGTTTTGTAGTGCTGGCACTGAGCCCCAGTGATAACTATGGAAGCCAAAAACAAAACAAAACAAACACCCTTCTCTAGACACCCTCCTCTCCTAACCCCTACTTCACTTGCTCCAATCACTTTAAGTCTAACCTTGTCAAATAAAGTAAGTATGACAAAAGTTGGATAAGGGCAAGAGATTGGCATACTGTAATTAGGGCCTTTTTGGTCAATACCAGGCCACCCTATCATCTGGGACTCTAGTCAGGAAATCCTTGAGTTTCCACATAGATATGATGGACTTAGATCTCTAATATATCACTCTTCTTACCATTACTGGTTATTTTTATCAGGAACATCATCATAAGCCCTCTGTGGACCTCTATAGGAACTTGCTCTTACTATAGAGCAGCAGTGGTAGGGATTGTCCCACTCTCTGAAGGGAGGCTGAATCAGCCTCCTATGAAACTCCAGGAAGATTGATCCTAAAATGAGTGCAGGCTAGAACATCCCTAGATGTGACCATGGACTGTGAACAGAGACTAACAGGGATGCAGAGGTTATACAGACTTACGTGCTAAATATGAATATATATGGGCCCTGCTCCTGGTGGACATTTTTATTTTTTTTGTCCTTATTTGATAGGGCAAAAAGAAATTGACAGAGAATGGGAAGATAGAGAGGGAGAGAGACACCTATAGTACTTCATTGCTCTTGAAGCTTTCCTCGTTCAGGTGGGGAGCAACAGCTCCAACCCAGGTCCTTGCACATGGTAATGTAAATGCTTAACAAGATATGCCACCAAGCACTCAACACATGTGAATTTTTATGCAATTAGTTTCTACATTTAATGAATCACCATTGTGTTCATCTTGAAAACATGATAGCAATAACATCATTGAATTTCAAATTAGATTTCTTTTTACAATTGTTTTAATGCATTTTCTTGGCCTTGTGAATAGGAAATACCACTGCCTGGGGTCTTTTTTTCTTTTTTTTTTTTTCATTTAATTTTTTATTTGGGAGAGAGAGAGAGAAGGAGAGGGAGAGGGGAAGGGAGAGGGAGAGGGAGAGAGAGAGAGAACAAGGATAACACAGCATCTTCCATCACCAATGCCCCCCACCCCCGACTCCACTGCTCATGGTGCTTTCACGTAGTGTCAAGGTTCAAACTCATGCATAGTTGTCATGCATAGTGAAGTTTTCACTATCATGGGTGAACTATCTGCTAGCTTCATATTAGTTTTTATAGTGGGTACTCAGGTATTATAGCAGAGAAAAATTAATCTTGAGTTTCAATTATAATGCCATCTGTTTCCACCCTAGTAATTACAGTGCTTGTTTATGCTGTTTGCATACCAAAGGTGCAAGGTTTTTATTTTCCAGGTATTATGTCATTCTTGAATTTGAAAAGATATGTCCTAGTCTCTAGAAGTCTTTAGTATTCTAAAAATTCAGACTTCAAACTAATGTGAAATATGCAGTTACTAAAATTAGAAACTTAGTAGAACTTAAACACCACATATTTTGTTCTTGTTAAATATTTTACACAGTGCCAGAGACATAGTAGGGACTCGTTAATTATTTGAAGTTTAATGATGAAATAAATGGATAATTTAGCATAAATATATATGAGAGAAAAATCATTGCAAAACTGTGACCTGCATATAACTAGAAATTTTACTACCTATCACTTCAGGGTATGGGGAAGTTTTTTTCATCTACAAATCACATTGTTTTTGTCTTCTCTGCACCAATTTTTTTATTACTTTCTGCCCACGAGCAAATTCCATTATGGTATCTCCCTTCAATTTAGATACAAAAATACTCGAGAACATTTCTTGCCCCGTTTCCAACACTGCAAGATAAGGCAAACATTTTTATAATGGCTATGTGCTAATAGTTTTAAATAAATTACAAAGGATGAAAAGAGTAGAAGTGAGGGGGTAGGAGGTGATGAAAATGGCTTTATTTTCATTTTCTTTTTATAGATAGAAAACTTTCAGCAAAGTTCCACTCACAGATTGACAAAATATCCCACGTTACACTATTTACTACTTAGTAAATGGTGGTTTTTCCTTAAATATAATAATTATATAAACTGATACCACATATTTCCAGAGGTTAACTAGAAATAAACAGAACTCAACACTGATTTTATAGTTATATCCATGCAAGAGTGAAGATGATAAAAATATTACCAGTATACAATTAAATATTAATTTATTGTACTGATTCCACATATAGATTCTTGTCTTATTCTTGGAGCAGTTAATGGGACTAAGATCAAACACTCTTTGGCAATAAAAATTTATAAAATGAATATTTTATATTCATTTTATGAATGCAGATATAATTTTTATGAATGCAGATATATTTTATATTCATTTTATGAATGCAGATATAATTTTAAACTAATAATATACCTGCATATTAATTTGAAATATAAATGATCACATTCACATATACTTGGGGTATTGCAGACAACATATATTGTGTTATTGCTGATTTTCTGTATGTATATATATATATTTTTTTAACTTGTTATGCCATATTTTCTTTTTTTTTTTTTTTAAAGAAAGACAGACTGCCACATGCAGTGCCTCGTTTGGATGTGTCTGGAGTCTTGGAAGCTTGACTACTCTATGTTCTCCTACAAATGGACCTTAAGAGTTTGTCTGGGTTGGGAGTTGGGCGGTAGCGCAGCGGGTTAAGCGCAGGTGGCACAAAGTGCAAGGACTGGAGTAAGGGTCCCGGTTTGAGCCCCCCGGCTCCCCACCTGCAGGGGAGTCACTTCACAGGTGGTGAAGCAGGTCTGTAGGTGTCTATCTTTCTCTCCCCCTCTCTGTCTTCCCCTCCTTTCACCATTTCTCTCTGTCCTATCCAAAAATGATGACATCAAGAACAACAATAATAACTACAATAATAAAGCAATCAGGGCAACAAAAAGGAATAAATAAATAAATATTTTTAAAAATCTTTAAAAAAAAAAGTTTGTCTGTAGGTTCTAGCAGGGGAGCACAGCTACTCATATAACCTCAACCAAAGACTGGTCTGTCCCTATTTGGGAAAGGCACTCCTCTTTGACCAAGCATGCAGCTTGGGAGGGACACACATGGAGCAGTGAGGGAGGAAAGGACACCTGCCTAGCCAGCCAGATCAGCTGAATAAACCCTGGCGATCAATGGGGTGACAGATGTCACAGCCAGATTGCCCTCACATACTTAGCAGAAAAATGTACCTGTGTAAGATAAAAATGCACATGAAAACTAGTCAAACTTGTCATATACTAAAGTACTTGTCAAATATCTGTTGAATAATAAGAGTATAGAAATCTACATTTCAGCAAAATATTATCTATACAAAATATTATCTGTATTCCACAATAAACATTTTGAACTAATCTTTCCTAAAACTTGACAAAAAAAAATCAAAGACAACGGAACTACTTACTTTCTAAATTACCATTTTATTTTCTTGGTCAAACAATCTCACCTTGTAGGTTAGAATTAGGTGTTGACTAAAAGTACTTCTTATTACCCTGAAAGAAGAACTGTCAGCAAGACTTGCAAAGATCTCCTCAGACACTCCTTGTTTAATCTTCAGTACACAAATGAATAATTGAATAATCCCATCATTACTGTGCCTTGCTTCTGTTTGAGTTTTGGAATTCATATCAGTAACACTCATCTTGAAGGTTGCTAATCTCTTTTCAGCACTAGCAGATAAGGCTAGTTTAGCTCAGTGTTTCAATAATTGATGAATAATTAGAAAATGAGATCCAGAAACACTAAATACTAATTATAATTTAATTTATATCCACGTTTATGAATTTTTACATATGTCAGCAAGTAACTGAAGTAGCAATTGGCTTTTATTCCACTTTTTGCTGTAGACATTTCATAATAAAGTTATTCCAAACTAGAAATTCAAAGTGAGTATTTAGTTGCCAAAATGTTACAGATGAAAAAGTATTTCATCTACAGCTTAGTAATTTAATTTTTTTTTTTTATTGAGTGAATCTCTAAGCTCTGGCATCTGTACTAAAAATTTTAAAAACAACTGAAATCAGTAGTATCAGGACATATGTCATAGAAATACAATAATGACTACTGTTATCTTTCTTAGTTATCTGCTTTTTATTAGTGTCCTCATTTAGCTGTGCTGGCTTTCAGTAATACAAACTAGCAAATCTATCAAATACCATTATCTGTGATGTATTACTGGTTGCTCTAGTACTATAGATAAACAATAAAGAGACAGATTTTATTATAATAGTACAAGTTTGTTAGTAGAAAGAGTTAAAAGTAAATACAATTACATAAATTTTGGAAGCCAAACTAAAGGAATCACAAATCAATACTATGATTACAATGGGACAATATTTACATACATTCTTTGGTATTTTTTTTGAAATTTTAATTTATTCATTTATTTATAAAAAGGAAACATTACAAAACCATAAGATAAGAGGGGTACAACTCCACACAATTCTACCACCAGAACTCTGTATCACATCCCATCCCTGGATAGCTTTCCTATTTTTTAACCCTCTGGGAATATGGACCCCAGGTCATTACAGGGTACAGAAGGTGGAAGGCCTGGCTTCTGTAATTGCTTCCCAGCTGAACATGGGCATTGACAGGTCAATCCATACTCCCAGCCTGCCTCGCTCTTTCCCTAGTGGGTGGGATTCTGGGGAATCAGAGCTCCAGGACACACTGATGGGGTTGTCTGTCCAGGGAAGTCTGGTTGGCATCATGCTAACATCTGGAACCTGGTGGCTGAAAAGAGAGTTAACATATAAGCCAAACAAGTTGTTGACCAATCATGAACCTAAAGGCTGGAGTAGTGCAGATGAAGAGTGTGTGTGTGTGTGTGGGGGGGGGGGGGGGTCTCTGTTCTGTAGATAGCTAGTAGGTATATTTTAGTTATATTACAAAGGGCCAGTGGGTATACTAGATTTTTTTTTCCTGAGCCTGAAATCTGATATGCAGGTAGATCCTAGTTATTGTCTGGGGAGATACTGTCATGGCTGGAAAAAGGACCAGAAAGCTGGATCAGGGAAGAGAGTAGCTCCCAAATATGGGAAAGGTGTATAAATATTGTTGACTATAAACCACAAATTAGGGCAAAATATATACCTGAAAACAAAAGTACACAATAGTCTACAGTGAGTCAGTATAAAGTTCATAATGAAATAGTGTCTACTTAGATACCCTCTTCACCTATTTCCTATTATACTTCCCTCAGTCACTCCCAAGATATCCTTATCAAAGCAAGGACTGCAAAAGCTGAGTAAGGGCAAGAGACTGGCATACTTTAAGAATGACTCTTTAGTCACTATCAGGCCACCCCATCAGCGGGGCCCTATTCAAGGAGTCCTGAGATTCCCAAAAAACATGATGGGCCTAGACCTCGATTCAGTCCCTCTCTATATATTGTCACCAGTCATCTCTATCAGCAACAACAAAATAGATGCCTTTGTGGACCCCCATAAGACTTTGGATCAATAATGATAGAGAGTGTTCCATCCTCTGAAGGGAGGATGGGCAACATACTCTATGCTAAACCTGAGGAAGATGGGTCCTGATACTGGGGAAGCTTGGAACGTTCTTTCTGATGACCACAGAATGTGAGCTGAGATCTACAGGGATGCAGAGATCACATATGTTCCTAAGCTGAATATGGGCCTGGTATTTTTAAGTACATAGGGTTTTGGAATGAGCATGTGTTATAAGAAATACCTTGATCCAGCTTTCTAGCCCTTTTTCCAGCCATGACACTATCTCACCAGACAATAACTTGGGTCCACCTGCATATCAGAGGTCAGGCTCAGGAAAAAACTGATATGGTCATGAGCCCTTTAGAATATAACTAAAACAGGCCTACTAAAATAGACCCCAAATTTTCATCTGCAATATTGAAGCTTTTAGGTTCATGACTAGTCAACAATGTGTTTGGCTTTATATGTTAACTCTTTTTTCAGCCACCAGGTTCCAGATGCTAGCATGATGCCAAATGGACATCCCTGGGCAGATGAACCTACCAATGTGTCCTGGAGCCCTGCTTCCCAGAGCCCTGCCCCACTAGGGAAGAGAGAGACAAGCTGGGAGTACAATTCAACCTGTCAATGCCCATGTTCAGTGGGGAAGCAATTACAGAAGCCAGACCTTCCACCTTCTGCACCCCATAATGACCCTGGGTCCATATTCCCAGAGGGTTAATGAATACAAAAGCCATCATGGGAGGGTATGGGATATGGAGTTCTGGTGGTGGGAACTGTGTGGAGTTGTACCCCTCTTATCCTAAGATTTTAAGTAAAAATTAAATATATATATATAGATAATTATTTTTTTGAAAAAAAAAATACCTTGATCACATGAAGAGAGTCATGACCTCTTCTTGTTATTTAAATGAGTTCTTTAGAATATTTTACTACGTAAGTATAGAGGACTGCATTATATCTCAATGCTTTTCAGCTATCAAATTGCAGATGTTACCATTATACCAATCTGACTTTCCTAGGCAGACAACCTCACCAATGTGTCCTGGAACTGGCCCTCTCTGGAATCCTGCCCCAGTAGGAACAGATAGAAACATGCTGGGCCCCAGGTGATGGAATGGCCTGGTAGTGACTAAAGAATCATCATTAAAGTATGCCAGTCTCTTGCCCTTATTCGGTTTTGTAGCCCTTATTTTGTCTAACATGCTTGCCTTTAGAGTTATTGAGGGACATGTAATAGGAAGTAGGTCAGGAGGGTATCTAGGTCTAAGTAGAAACTGTTTCTTAGGTACTTTAAGGTATCTTTTTTAGGTCTTTCTACTTGCTTGCTTCATTTATTGACTCACTGCAAATTACTGTGAACTTTTACTTTAAGGTATATGTTTTCCCCTAACTTATGGACTTCTGTACATATGCCCTATCTCATGGGCTCTCATAAATATCTAGTCAGAGACTCCTGGGATTCCCACACAGTCATGATGGGCCTAGACCTCTAACAGATCCCTCTCTCCACTGTTACTGGTCATCTCCATCAGGAACAACAAACATAATGAACCCCTTTGTGATCCCCACAGGAGCTTGCACTCAATGTGGATCAATAATGATAGGGAATGTTCCCTTCTCCAAAGGGAGGTTGGACAACATACTCTATTTACTACCCAACGAAGATCGGTCCTAAAAGTATTGCAGCCTGGAATGTTCCTACCAGTGACCACAGAATGAGATATCAGACCTACAGGGATACAGAGGTTACATAGGCTCCTAAGCTGAATATGGGCTCCAGCTCAAATCAATGGGGTTTACAGTTAATAATATTTATGTACTTTCTCCATATTTGGGAGCTACTCTCTTCCCTGATCCAGTTTTCCAGTCCTTTTTCCAACTATGACATCATCTCCCCAGACAATAACCTGGGTCCACTTGCATACTGCACAGGCAAAAACTAATAAAGTCATGAGCCCCTTGAAATATACCTAAAATAGAACTACTAGCTTTTTCCAAAACCGAGACCCCAAATCTTCATCTGCAATATTCTTGCCTTTAGGTTCATAACTAGTCAACAATTTGTTCTCCTTTATTTCTTAACTCTTTTTCATCTACCAGGTTCCAGATGCTACCATGATGCCAACCTGACTTCCGTGGGCAGAGGACCCCACCAATGTGTCCTGGAGCCTCATCTCCCCAGCCCCACTAGGGAAAGAGACAGAGTGAGAGTATGAATAGACCTGCCAATACCCATGTTCAGCAGAGAAGCAATTACAGAAGCCAGATCTTCCACCTTTTGTACCTCATAATGATTCTTGGACCATAGTTCCAGAGAGATAAATAGGGAAACTATCAAGGGAGGGGTTTGAGTATGGAGCTCTGGGGGTGGGCACTGTGTGGAAATGTACCCCTCTTATCCTATGGTTTTGTCAGTATTTCAATTTTGTAAATAAAAATTTAAAAAATAGTTTACATTAAAAAAAAGAAAGAAAAGGAAAGGAAAGGAAATAATAATAAAAAAAAGAGGCTGGGAGTATGGATCAATCTGCCAATGCCCATGTGTCCAGCAGAGAAACAATTACAGAAGCCAGGCCTTCCACCTTCTGTGCCCCATAATGACCCTGGGTCCATACTCCCAGAGGGATAAAGAATAGGAAAACTATCAAGGGAGAGGATGGTATATGGAGGGCTGGTGGTGGGAACTGTGTGGACTTGTACCTGTCTTATCTTACAGTCTTGTCAAACATTATAAAGAAATAATTAATTTTTTAAAAGTATAAAGGACTGCAAAATTTACCACTATGAAACATGAGTCTATGACTTTATGGGGGTGAATGGTTTGTAGTATATTTGTTGATGTTTGTCTGCAAAGCACTTTTACCCCAACTTAGCTCCTTTTCACTGCCATGCACCAAAACCTCCAACCACCCCCTCCTCTTCCTTTACCCTCCTTTCCCATATCCCTTTGCTTATATGCAATATACCACTCAGAGCATGACTTATTTTTATATGGATATTTTCCTAGTTAATTTTTCTTATCTTTTTTGATTTGGGCATATGCCCACTAATCCTGATGGGAAGGGATGAACATAGATCTTTATAAAATAAAGTGACCTTCTGTGATTAATTTTTTTTCAATTTTTTTTTTACCAGAGCACTGCTCAGCTCTGGCTTATGGTGGTGCAGGGGATTGAACCTGGGACTTTGGAACCTCAGGCATGAGAGTCTCTTTGCATAACCATTATGCTATCTACCCCTGCCTGATTAATATTTTTAATGTTTTCCAAAAGGAAAATTTTCTCTCAAACTGGAAAAATAACTCACTTGGATAGTATGCAGCTCTGCCATGTGAGTGACCCAGGCTCAAGCCCAGCCCCCAACACATTGAAGGAGCTTCAGTGATGTGATCTCTTTAATTATGTCATTTCTATTTCTTTCTAATGATGATAATAATAATAATAATAATAAATCAGTCTGATACTTGAATTTTGTTTTAAAAGTGTTTTAAATTTATAAATATAATTATTAGTATGTTAGTAAATATTTTAGTACATATTGAAATATAATCTGTTATTCAAGGTGGTGGATCACTCTGTTAAGCACACATAGTACTATGCACAAGGACCCAGGTTCAAGCACTGGCTTCCCATCTGCCATGGGGACACTTCAAAATTTCTCAATTTCTCTCTGTCTTGTCAAATAATAAAGGAAATAAAAGGGAAAAATGGCCTCCAGGAGTGGTGGATTCATAGGGCCAGAACCACGCTCCAATGATAACCCTGGAGACAAATAAAAAACAATAATAATTTGCCAATCAGAAATCAGTTAAAACATTTTTTTAATCACATGTAGCATTTTATTAGTCCAAAGGATATATAATATACTATATCTAATTATCACCACAAAAAGTTATGGGCAACATTTTTAATTCTCTAAAGTTTAACTTATTGGGCGCTGGGCAGTAGTACAGCAGGTTAATCACACATGGTACAAAGTACAATGGGCTGGAGTAAGGATCCTGTTGGAGGCCTTCGCTTCCCACCTGCAGAGAGGGTTCACCTCACAAGTAGTGAAGCAGGTCTGCAGGTACCTTTCCTCCTCTCTATCTTCCCCTCCTCTCTCAATTTCTCTCTGTCCTATCCAACAACAACAGCTATGACAACAATAACAACTACAACAAGGGCAAAAAAATGGGAAAAATGGCCTCAAGAGCAGTGGATTTTAGTACTGTAGGCACAGAGCCCCAATGACAGCCCTGGAGGCAAAAAAAAAAAAAAAAGGTTTAACTTATTTATGGAATTAAGACATCCATGGATAAGTTATTTGATTTTTTTTTCCACCAGTGTTATTGTAGGGGTTAGTCCCTACATGATGAACCCACCACTCCTCGCAGTCATTTTTCCTTTATTTTTTGTTTTACTTTTTTATTAGATATGACAGAGAAATTGAGAGGGGATGGAGAAGACAGAAGCTTCATCACTTGTGAAGCTTCCTCCCTGCTGGTGGGGAGTGGGCATTCAAACCTGTGTCCTTGTACATGGTTTGCTAAACCTGGTGCACCACCACTTGAGCCTCCAATTTACTAGCTTTTAACACTTCATCTTTATCAACTATTATCATGATTATCCTGGGTAGATCATTCTATAATGTTATTTCACAATCTTCTGGGTACTAAGGGGTTTACCAATAACTGTGCGTCTGAGAAACAGCACCATGTCAAGAAACAGCTCATTCAACAAATTATTAGACCATGAAACCTATTATAGGACAATGATATTCTGAATTATGATTACTATTTATATTTATTTTCATCTTTCCCTTTAAAAAAACTTCTCAATCATTTATAACTTTCTCCTGTTTTTTTGTTTCCTATCTTTTTTAAAAATTATCTTTATTTGATGAGAATAAATTCTCATCAGCCAGAAATTGAGAGGAATGGGAGACAGAGAGGGAGAGAGACAGAGGGACACCTACAGCATTGCTTCACTGCACACAAAGCTTTCTCCCTGCAGATGGGGACCAGGTACTTGAACCCAGGTTGCTGTGCATTAACATGCACTAAACAAGGTGCACCTCCACCTAGCCCACTGTTTCCTGTCTTTATGCTTATCATATGCCTGTATTACATTGTCCATGTCAAATATTCCAATATCCTCTTTTTGTGAGGTTTCTTCTTACTATTCTTTATAATTGCTTTCCTTCTGTCTGATCCGCTCATTTTTATGTTCATTCTATTGGGGGAAAAATAAGTGTTTGGAACAATAATCCAAATTTTGTCTTTGGTAAAATATGACTTATCCATTCAGCATACAGGGGCAGTATTCTAATTTTTATAAAAATGTGTAATATAATTTATTTTTTGTGTAATATAATTTCTATTTTATTTGTTTACATGTCAATAATGAACAGAATTTCTAGAAACTATGAGACAAGGATAAGACCTAGGGCTTACCTGAGGTCTTGGGAAGGTTCTGCTCTGATGTGAGGTGTCTCCACAGAGTGCCCGAATACTGCTCCTTCTGTACCTGGGATTCACATAAATGCAATAGTTAGTATAAGAAAAGGCAGACATAGTAATTTTCATCTATATTGTATATCAAATATACTTCTGAAAAATGGGGTAACCATAGAGAGCAGAAAATGAAAGAGAAAGCCCTAAAAATGAATTCAAGTTTGTGGAAACTTGAGAAAGATGAATCTGAATGTCCTTGCTGATAACTTTTAAGATAATCTTATCTTTAAAAGTTCAAACTGAGTAAGAATCTTTACCCGCTAATCAAAGAGCAAAATTCCATTTCCTTCCTTTTCTTAATGTCCTGGTGAATTTTAAGAGTATCGGTGGGGGGAAGAATAGGTTACTGTACTCAATTCTGACTTTCTACAAAGGCAGAACATAAATGAATCTGTGGAGTATCCCAGGACCCATTATAAAAGTAAGACGGAATCTCGGCATATACCCCCCCCCCTTCTCTTTCTGGTTGGATTTATACATGTCTATGCATAAATTTTCTCTTTACTATCCGTTCTTGCTTTAATAAAAACTCATCTCCCTGAAACATGAAGTAGAGAATAAAGGATGGAAGGAAGGAAAAGGAAATGAAGAGAAGAGAGGTGAAAAGCAAAGAGGAGAGAAGAGGAGAGGATGAAAGGGGAGGGGAGGGGAGAAAAGAGGAGGAGAAGTAGAAGGGGAGTATGGATTACAATGTAGTATATCATTAATTACCTAAAGCTATAGATCTCAACAGGCGGTTAGATGTTCTCCACTAAGAACTTCCAACTTTTGGTTAGCAATTACTTAACAGCAGAGAACAGGACACTATACTTTGATCTCTCTGGAATTAAGACTGTCTAAAAACATGAACTGCTTCAATTCACTTCATTAAGTTTGAACTACCAGTCATGGTTATCACAAGAGGCTATGCACATAACACTTGCCTTAGGTGACTAAATAATACTCTATCTGAATTTCCATTTTTGGACTCTTTTATTTTCTAGGCTTCCAGAGATTTTTTCATAATATAAATGAAATAAAATGATTTCCTTATCAAAATAAAAAATCATGAATATTTTAAAAAATATAACACCTATTTTTATCACTGTCCATGTTATTGCAATCATTTCCTTCAGAATAGATTTTGTTTTATTTTGATTCAGTATTTTCATACAATTTGGTTTATGACATTCTGCCTGCTCAAACAATGGCTTCAACACTTGCTTAATAAAATGTAGATGAAATATATAAATTACAAACTTACAAAATGAAGCTGTCTCTTCTTACTCAGAAAAACAACATGAAACATTTATTCAATAGTTAATGAAAACAGTGCCACCAGAAAATGAAAGCTCCAATTTAAAATCCTTAATTTTAAATTTGGTTACAGGGAAATGTTCTAGGACCAACCAGATGACTGGCAGCTGTATATAAAACAGTAGTGCAGATCTTCATTTGAAGATGAAGATATTCTATTTCTAAGTTTATAAGACAGTTTAATCTATACTAGGGTGCAAAGGTTTAATTTAGAAGGCACTATTACAGTTTATAAGTGAAAAGCCGTTGTCACGTGCTGACAATTTACTTACTGGTTGCTAACCAGGTTACACACACACATACACACACACACACATACAATTGTGTTTAACCTAAAAAGGTTCAAACAGGTATATGCTGTTTACAGTTTAACTGCACAGATATTTATTTTTAACATTTTATTTTTAAAATTTTTATTTATAAAATTGAAACACTAACAAGACCATAGGATACGAGCGGTACAATTCCACACAATTCCCACCACCAGAACTCCGTATCCCATCCCATCCCCTGATAGCTTTCCTATTTTTTAACCTTCTGGGAGTATTCATTTATTTTTAATAGAGGCAGAGAGAAATTGATAGGGGAAGGGGAGATAAAGAGGGGGAAAAAAAAAAAAAGCACCTGCAGCACTGCCTCACCACTTGTAAAGGTTCTCCCCTGCAGTGGGGACCAAACTGCAACTTAAATCATGGTTTTTCTTAATGGTAATATGCATATTGAACCATATGTACTACCATCTGGCCCCCTCAAATATTTCTCTAAGACATTTTCTCTTTGATATTTTGAATGGTATTTTATATCTGGGAGTGGAACATTCTTTGAAAAGGTTTTTTGAAAATATGACAACAGTTTTAGGTAAAACCACACATAGTTTATACATGAATTAATTTGAATATCCAAACACAGTGACTTAATAAACATTTGTTTACTGTTGTGAGGAGCTGCTCAAGAGAATACAATGCTCACTTCTGCTTTACTGTGTAGTCACCAAATACTGTTTTATATAGTGTGCTATCGGATATGGGGATTATAGATTTTTGACTGCTGTAATTGTAAGGAAAAATGACTACAATCCCCCCAAATTAGGAAAATCATTAAAATTAAACTTAATGTGGCTGGTGTGGCTAGCTATACTCTCTAAATACTAAACTCTAAGCTATTTATACATTAATGAGCAACCTATTCATAGTTACATATCCTTTGGGGAGTTCTTGGTTTCAGAAAAGTCAATACAAGGAAACTAAAAATACATATCCCTAGGTTCTTGCTCACTAACTTAGTCTATTTTAGAATAACTGAAAATTCTGTGAAATGTATAACACTTGTTTAACCATTGGTTTCATAGATGATACTGTATTTAATTTTAGATAATTTTTATTGGAGCAACAGAAGTTGTGATTAGTAATAGACATAAAGAAAATAAGTCTCTGTGCTTTGACATGTTAGTTTTCATCAATTGTCTCATTTTTCTCAGACATTTGAATATTAGTAGACAATACATTGTTTACATTTGAAAAAATGGGTAATCTCTACTTAGATAAATTAGACAGTTTATCGACATGATCCTAAGATCTTGGTTTTCTCATTTTTTTTTTCTTTGTCAGCTCTCACTTTAATTATTACTTTAGAGATCAATCTTGGTGTGGAGATTTTTACATCCAACTTAAAAATAATCACATAATACATCTAGTCAATATCACAAATAAGCAAAAGTAGTAATAAGGCAGAATTCAAATGCCCCTTGTCTTCCTGCAGTGGGAGTGGGGGAGCTTCACAAGTAGTGGAGCAGTACTATAAGTGTTTCTCCTTTTCTGTCTCTTTCTCTTTCCTTCTCTCCTTCTGTTTCATTATCTATTAAAGGGAAAAATATGGGGAAACTCCACCCATTGATAAGTTTAGTGAAAAGAGAAAAAAAAGGTTTTCTCATTTTTTACGTATACACAATGAAGAACCCCAGCTTCCGCATACTCTGTGAGTCCTTAAGTAAGTTATATTATCCCTACAAAACTTCAGCCTCCAGGGATATCAAATAATATTAACACCATTATTATAGTTTTGGATAAGTTTTTCTTAAATGGCACATACATGTAAGAATTAAATGTTCCTCAATTTCCTTTATCACTTTCAGTCTTTAGGAATATCACAGAAGATATACGTATTATGGATGTAGGAGTTCATTTGTTAATAAATAAAATTTCTATTCCTAAGATGTTAGTTTCAACAAACAGTTTCAAGAAGAATTTTGAAATCTTAAACTTAGACACTATAAATTTATTTGTTTTTATTATTTTACTGAGGAATGATTTATAATACAGTTGTTGATAACATGGGTCATATCCAAGATATGGAAAATGACAATATTTCATCTAATAGCTGAGTAATATTCCATTCTGTTTATATACCACAATTTTCTTAACCACTTATCTGTCACTGATATCTGTGTTGCTCCTATGTTTGTATCATTAGAAACTGTATTAATATGAACATAGGTATGTATACACAGATCTTTTGGAGTAGGTGTGTGTGTGTGTGCGTTCTTTAGAGAGATATCTAGGAAAAGAACAAGATATATATGACTTTTTTTTTTCCCTCCAGGGTTATTGCTGAGCTCGGTGCCTGCACCATGAATCCACTGCTCCTGAAGGCCATATTTTCCCCTTTTTGTTGCCCTTGTTGTAGCCTTGTTGTGGTTATTATTATTGCCATTGTTGATGTTGTTCGTTGTTGGACAGGACAGAGAGAAATGGAGAGAGGAGGGGAAGACAGAGAGGGGGAGAGAAAGACAGACACCTGCAGGCTTGCTTCACTGCCTGTGAAGCGATTCCCCTGCAGGTGGGGAGCCGGAGGCTCGAACTGGCATCCTTCTGTCAGTCCCTGCACTTTGCCCACATGCACTAAACCCACTGCGCCACCCCCCGACCCCCATATGTGACTTTTTAAAATAGATATATGACTTTTTTCTTCTTTTAAATATTTTTTCTCTTTTGTTGCCCTTGTTGTTTTCTTGTTGCCGTTGTTGTTGGATAGGACAGAGAGAAATGGAGAGAGGTAGAGGAGACAGAGAGAGGGACAGAAAGATAGACGTCTGCAGACCTGCTTCACTGCTTCTGAGGTGACTCGTCTGCAGGTGGGGAGCCTGAGGCTCAAACTGGGATACTTATGTCTGTCCTTGCGCTTTGTGCCATGTCGCTTAACACACTGCACTATTGTGACTTTTTTAAAAAAATTATCACCAGGGTGCCAGTACTATGAACACTCCTACCCCCCCCCCCTTTGTTTTTCTTCTTTCTTTCTAATTTACTTGATAGGGCAGAGAGAAATTGAGTTGAGAAGAGAGGTTTAGTGATGGAATGAGAGAAAGATATATATAACTGCAGCCCTGCTTCACCACTCATAAAACATGTCCCCTGCAAGTGGAGAATGGGGGCTTGAACCCTAGACAAAGTATTTAAAGAAAATGTGTGAGGGACCTCCCACTGTGGATAAGGAAGCTAAAGATTAGAGACATCCAAATGTAGTATAGTGAAATAATTCACTTTAATAATATGTTGCTTTGCTATGTGTGTGACACAGGTTTAAATCCAGCCCCCCAGGTCACTGAAGAAAGCAACTGTTCTATGGCCTGTACTCTCTCTCTCTCACACTCGCCATATGCCAGACCTTGTTCAGGCGCCATTATGCCGGGCTAGCTTCACAGGAGAGAGACTGGGACTCTCGGAGGCGGAAGGCAATTCCAAGTGTGTTAAAACAGAAGAGCAGTTGTATATATACTCGCCAAGCAGGGTGGAAACAGGATGTGAGGTAGAGAGAGTGGAGCGCAAAGAGACTGGTGGAAATCAGGGTGACTACTAGAGGGGGCGGAGCAAAAAGACATTGTGAACCAGTGAGATTAACCAATGCCCTGCAGGCATGGCAGTGCTTAGTTAAGCAGGATTAGAGACAGCATCTTTGGGGGGGGGGGGGGGGGTAGCTGGCATACTACCCAACAGTTTATGTGGGAAAGTGTTCCACCAATATTTTCCTCTAAGTATTTGATAGTTTCTGGTCTGAAATCCAGGTCCTTGATTCATTTGGAGTTGATTTTTATTTCTGGTGAGATAAGCTGTTTTGGTTTCATTCTTCTGCATGTTTTAACCCAGTTTTCCTCCTTCCTCCCTTTAATACTTTGGGCCCCCTTATCAACAATCAGATGTCTATATGTGTGGGGGTTTAGTTCTGGGCTTTCAATTCTGTTCACTAGTCTATTTTTGTTCCAGTACCAGGTTGTTTTGATAATGATGGTCTTATAATATAGTTTGAGATCTGGGAGTGTGATCACTCCATTTCTGTTTCTTTTTCTCAAGATGGTTTTAGCAATTCTAGGTGTTTTCTGGATCCAGATAAATGATTGTAGTAAATGATTAAAGAAGCTTGGTGGAACTTTGATGGGTATCTTGTTAAATTTGTATGTGGCCCTGGGGAGAATCTTCATTTTGATGATGTTTATTGTTCCAATCCATGAGAATGGTACGTCTTTCCATTTTTTTTTTTGGTGTCATTTTCTATTGCCTTGAATGACTCATAATTTTTAGTATCCAAGTCTTTCACTTCTTTGGTCAGCTTTATTCCTAGGAATTTTATTGATTTTGCTGAAACAGTGAATGGGAGTGATTTCTGGATGTCTTCTTCTTCAGATTTAGTGTTTGCATGAAGAAATGCCACTGATTTTTGTACATTGATTTTGTAGCCTGACACCTTGCTATATTGCCTAATAACTTCCAGTAGTTTTCTGCTGGATTCTTTAGGTCTTTCTATGTATACTATCATATCACTGCAAATAGTGAGAGCTTGACTTCTTCCCTTCCAACCTGTATTCCTTTTATTTCTTTCTCTTTCTTGAGAAAGCAAGAACTTCTAATATTATGTTGAAGAGTAATGGTGATAATGGACAGCACTGTCTAGTTCCTGATCTGAGGGGGAATGCTTTCTGCTTCTGTCCATTGAGTATGATATTGATTGTAGGTTTGCTGTAGATGGACTCCACTATCTTGAGGAGCATCCTGTCTATTCCCATTTTTTTTGTAGTGTTTTGAACATAAATGTGTGTTGGATTCTGTTAAAGGCTTTTTCCGCATCTACTGAGATAATCATGTGGTTTTTGGTTTTGCATTTATTGAAGTGGTAAATGACATTGATTGACTTACCTATATTGAACCAGCCTTGCATTCCTGAGATAAATCCTACTTGGTCATGATGAACAATCTTTTTGATATACTATCTGGTTAGTGAGGATCTTGTTTAATATTTTGGCATCTATGTTCATCAGAGATATTGGTCTGTAGTTTTCCTTTGTTGTTGTGTCCCTATCTGGTTTTGGTATCAGGGTGATGTTGGCTTCATAAAAGGTGGAAGTGAGTGTTCCTGTTTCTTTGATCTCGTAGAAAAGCTTTAGAAGTATAGGTATTAACTGTTTCCTAGAGGTTTTGTAGAATTCGTTTGTGAAGCCATCTGTTCCAGGACTTTTGTTGTTGGGGAGATTCTTAATGACTGTTTCAATTTCTTTGTCTGTGATTGGTGCATTTAGGTTTTGTAGTTCTTCTTGGTTCAGTTTTGGAAGGGCATATGTTTCTAGGAATTGTTCCATTTCTTCCAGATTCTCTAGCTTGGTGGCGTATAGTTCTTCATAGACGTTTCATATGATTTTCTGGATTTCTGTGGTGTCAGTTGTGATAGCTCCTCTATCATTTACAATTCTATTAATTTGTGTCTTCTCCCCCCCCCCCTTTTTATAGTGAGTCTGGCTAGGGGGTTGTCAATCTTGTTTAATTTTTTGAAGAGCCAACATTTGGCTTCACTGATCTTTTGTATGGTTCTCTTATGTTCAATGTTGTTTATTTCTGCTCTAATTTTAGTGATTTCCATCCTTCTGGTTGATTTAGGGTTCCTTTGCTCCTCTTCCTCTAAGTCCTTAAGGTATGCAGTAAGGTCATTTATTTGAGTTTTTTCTTGTAATCAAATGTGTGGTTGTATGGCTATGAATTTCAGAGGAAAAAAGGGAAAGCAAGAATAGACAATTATGCAAATCTACTGTCCACTGTAAATTCTAGGGATAGAGGAGAAAGAATAGTAGAGAAGAGAGACACACACACAGAGTCCACTCTGAGTCAGATTTCTTCCCCAAAATAATTCACAAAGGAGTATCAGAAATCAAAAGAAGGAGAAAAGAAGAAAAGAAGACAAGAACTTAAAAAAAAAAAAAAGAGCAGTGAAAGGAAAGAGGTTTTTTTTTTTTTGAATTAGCTAGAAGGAGGGAGAAAGAAGGGTGGAGAGAAGAGGTAGAGAGAAATAAGTTCCTCACACTAGATAGGACACCCAGTCACATAGCAATGGAGAAAAGAACAACAGCTAATTTTGGTCAATCTGAAGGAGGGACAAAAGAGACACACATATATATAATAATAGTAATAATAAAATAGAATAACGTAAAACAAAAAAACCCTAAAAGTCAGTCTGCAGCTGGGACAGCTCCAAATTGGCTGCAGGCAGCCTGAACAAAGACAGTCAATTAATTATAAGAAGTATCCAAAAAAACCCTTCCAGGTAGTCTTTCCCAGGCAGGGGTGGGGTGAGACTTTGATTGGTCAGGTATTTTGTCACTCAAATAGCCCTCCAGTCACTTAGAAAAAAAAGAGAAGAAAAACAAAAAGGAAAAGCACCCCTAGTGAGCCAGGAATCTTGGTAAAGAAAATAGCTCAGCAGGGAACCTGCTAGGAAAGGCTGTCCTGCCCCTGGAGGTTTGTTCCTGGGGGGTGGGTGGAGGTGAGCTTCAGAAAAATAATCAAAAGATTTCCTTTCTCTTTCCCCCTGGCTTCCATTTTCTAACCCAAGAGTGGTCTCACCCTTAGGACCCCTTATTCACCCTCCTGCTGCCGGCCCAGTATCCTACCAAAACCAGAGAATCCCGGGTCACAAGCTGTTGTTTGTTGGAGCTCATGCCAGCCACTTGCTATGTTCATATTTCAAGTGAAGTCGGAAACTACAGAAGAATACCAATATGCAGGGGAGTTAGACAGTAGCACAATGGGTTAAGCCCACATGGAGCAAAGCACAAGGACTGTTATAAGGGTCCCTGTTTGAGCCCCCAGCTCCCCACCTGCAGGGGAGTTACTTCACAAGCCAAGCAGTGAAACAGGTCTGTAGGTGTCTCTCTTTCTCTCCCCCTCTCTGTCTTCCTCTCCTCTATTTCTCTCTGTCCTATGCAAGAATGACTACAACAATAATAAAAAAAAAAGATGAAGTATACCAAGATGCTCATTTTCTCTAACTTCCTTGTCAATTTCCTTTTCCTTTTCTTTTTTTTTTTACTTTCTTTATTGGGGGATTAATGTTTTAAATCTGACAGTAAATACAGAAGTTTGTACATACATAACAATTCTCATTTTCCACATAACAATACAACCCCCAGTAGGTCTGCTGTCATCCTGTTTGGACCTGTACTCTCCCCCCAACACACCCCAGAGTCTTTCACTTTGGTGCAATTACCAACTACAGTTCAGGTTCTACTTGTGTTTTCTCTTCTGATCTCATTTCTCAACTTCTTCCTGAGAGTGAGATCATCCACATTCATGCTTCAATTTCTGACTTCTTTCACTTAACATGAATTTTTCATGTCCATCCAAGATCCACTGAAAATGGTGAAGTCACCATTTTTTATAGCTAAGTAGTATTCCATTGAATATACATAGCACAACTTGCTCAGCCACTCATCTATTGTTGGAGACCTGGGTTGCTATTACAAATTGTGCTGCTATGAACATAGGTATACACAAATCTTTTTGGATGGGTGTGTTGGGTTCCTTAGTATATATCCCCAGGAGAGGAATTGCAGGATCATAGAGTAGGTCCATTTCTAGCCTTCTGATAGTTTTCCATCCTGCTCTCCACAGAGTTTGGGTCAATTTACATTCCCACAAGCAGTGAAGAAGGGTTCCTTTGACCCCACAACCTCTCCAGCATTTGTTGCTGCTACCTTTTCTGATGTATGACATTCTCACAGAAGTGGTGTCTCGTTGTGTTTATTTGCATTTCTCTGACAAATACTTGGATCATTTTTTTCATGTGTTTCTCAGCCTTTTGGATCTCTTCTGTGGTGAATATTCTGTCCATGTCCTCTCCCCATGTTTGGATGGGGTCACTTACTGTCTTGTTGAGTTTGCCAAGCTCTTTATATATTTTGGTTATTAAACTCTTGTCTGATGTATGGCATGCAAAGATCTCCCATTCTGTGAGGGGTCTCTTAGTTTGCATATTGGCTTCTTTTGCTGTGCAGAAGTTTTTTTTTTTTTAATTTGATGTAGTCCCATAGGTTTATGCTTGCCTCAGTCTTCTTTGTAATTGGATTCATTTCATTGAAGATGTCTTTAAAATTTATTTGGAAAAGAGTTCTGCCAGTACTTTCCTCTAAATATCTGGTAGTTTCTGGTCTAACATCCAAGTCCTTGGAACTTACTTTGGTGTTTGGTAAAATATAGTGGTTCAGTTTCACTCTTCTTTATGTTTCAATCCAATTTTTGCAACACTACTTGTTGAAAAGACTCTGCTTTCCCCATTTAATAGTTTGGGCACCTTTCTCAAAAATTAGATGTCCCTAGGTGTGGGGGCTTACTCCTAGCCTCTCAATTCTATTCCACTGGTCAGTGTGTCTATTCATGAACCAGTACCAAGCAGTTGATGACAATAGTCCTATAATATAATTTGAGATCTGTAAGTGTGATGCCTCCAGTTCTGTTCTTTCTTCTCAAGATTGTTTTAGCAATTCTAGGTTTTTCTGGTTCCAAATAAACATTTGTAGCATTTGCAATATTCCCCTAAAAATGTGGTTGGGATCTTGATGGGGATAGTATTAAATTTGTATATAGCCTAGGTAGTATATTAATTTTAATGGTGTTAATTCTTCCAACCCATGAACATGGAATGTCCACTTCTTTATGTCTTTTTCAATTTCCTTGAGTAGTGACTCATAATTTTCAGTATACAAGTCTTTCACTTCTTTGGTTAAGTTTACTCCTAGATATTTTACTGTTTTTGTTGCTATAGTAAAAGGAATTGATTTCTTGATTTCATCTTCTTCTTACTTAGTGTTTGCATAGAGGAATGCCATTGACTTTTGTACGTTAATTTTGTAGCTTGACAACTTACTGTGTTGCCAGATGATTTCCAAAGATTCTTGCTGGATTCTTTTGATTTTTCTATGTATACTATCATGTCAAATGCAAATAGGGAGAATTTGACTTCTTTTATTTTTTTTTAAGTTTTTTGTATTTATTTATTTTCCCTTTTGTTTTTTATTGTTGTAGTTATTATTACTGCTATTGTTGTTGGATAGGACAGAGAGAAATGGAGAGAGGAGGGGAAGACAGAGAGGGGGAGAGATAGACACCTGAAGACCTGCTTCACCACTTGTGAAGCGACTCCCCTTCAGGTGGGGAACAGGGGGCTTGAATCAAGATCCTCATGCTGGTCCTTGCACTTTGCATCATGTGTGCTTAAGACTTGTTCTCTTCTAATCTGTATCCCTTTAATTCCTTCCTCCTTCCGGATTGCTATGGTAAGAACTTTCAACACTATGCTGAATAGTAACAGTGATAATGGGCAGCCCTGTCTAGTACCTGGTCTGAGGGTAAATGCTTCCAGTTTTTCAACATTGAGTATGATGTTGTTGGCTGTAGGTTTGCTATAATATAAACTCCACTATCTTGAGGAGTTTTCCATCTATTCTCATTTTTGTAGCGTTTTGATCATAAATGGATGTTGGGTTTTGTCAAAGGTTTTCTCTGCATCTATTGATATGACCATGTACTTTTTGATCTTGCTTTTATTGATCTGGTGGATCATGTTTATTGATTTACATATATAAAACCAACCTTGCACCCCTGGGATAAACCCCACTTTGTCATGATGAACAATCTTTTTAATATACTGCTACATCCAGTTGGCTAGAATTTTGTTCAATATTTCAGTATCTATGTTCATCAGAGATATTGGTTTGTAGTTTTCTTTGTTGGTTGTGTCCCTGTCTGTTTTTGGTATTAGAGTGCTGTTGGCTTCATAGAAGCTGGAAGGGAGTATTCCAGTGTTTTCACTCTTCAGGAAGACTTTTAAAAGTAGAGGAATTAATTCTTCTGTGAAGGTTTTGTAGAATTTATTTGTAAAACCATCTGGTCCAGGCCTTTTATTTTTGTGAAGGATTTTGATAACTGTAAATTTCATTGGCTGTGATGGGCCTGTTCATATTATCTAGTTCCTTTTTATTTAATTTTCTAAGTATCTAGGAAAGTTTCTAAGTATTTAGGTAATCGTTCATTTCTTCCAGGTTCTCTAGCTTGGTGGCATATAGTTGTTCATAGAAGTCTAGCATGATATGTTGAATTTCTATAGTTTCTGTTGTAATATCTTATTCAATTACAATCCTATTATTTGGGTCTTCTAACCTTTTTTGTTTTGTCAATCTGGCTAAAGGTTTGTCAATTTTGTTTGCTCTTTCAAAAAACCAACATTTACTTTCATTGATCTTTTGTACGGTTTTCTTATTTTCAATGTTATTGATTTCTGCCCTAACTTTAGTATTTTCTGTCCTTCTGGTTACTTTAGGGTTCCTTTGTTCTTCTTCTAGGTCTTTAAGTTGTGCAATCAGGTTATTTATTTGTGCTTTTTCTTATTTCCTAATGTATGCTTGTATGGCTATGATCTTCTCTCTCAGTACTGCGTTAGCTGTGTCCCAAATATTCTGATTGCTTGTACCTTAATTTTCATTGAAGTCTTGAAACATTTTGATTTCTTCCTTTATTTCTTCTTTGACCCAGCAGTTGTTAAGTAGTTTACTGTTGAGCTTCCATATTTTGGGACTATTACTAATTTTTTGTCTATTGCTAAGTGTTAGTTTAAGTCCACTGTGGTCTGAGAATATGCTTGGGATTATTTCAATGCTCTTGAATTTGCTGATGCTGTCTTTGTGGCCTAAAATACGTGTATCCTTGAGAATGACACATGTGCACTTGAATAGAATGTTTATTCCAGTTTCTTGGGGTGAATGACTCTGAATATATCCAACATTTCTAGTTTATCTATTTCCTCATTATCTCCTTCATTTCTTAATTGATTTTCTGCCTGGATGATCTGTCAATTGAGAGAATGGGGTATAGAAGTCCCCTACTATGACTGTGTTGCTGTTAATATATTGCTGTAGCTATTTCAGTAGATGTTTGTTGTATTTAGGTAGCTTTTCATTGGGTACATGGATGTTAATAATTGTTAATTCCTCTTGATTGACTGATTCTCTGAGCATTAAGGAATTTCCATCTCTATGCTTTTTAATTTTATTTATTTTAAGGTCTATCATGTCAAATATGAGAATAGCTATTCCTGCACTTCTTTGTGGTCCACTGGCTTTTATTATAGTTTTCCATCTTTTCACTTAGAGTCCGTGTTTGTCTTGTTGAGCTAGGTGGGTTTCCTGTAGAAAGTATATTGTTTGGTTGTTTTTCCTGATCCACCTTCCTACTCTGTGCCTTTTAATAGGTGAATTTAGGCCACTGACATTTAGTTATATCAAAGAACGAAGATATTTTAATGCCATTCTTGAAGATTTTCAGATGGTTCTGATGTTTATAGGAGAACTTTCAGAACTTCTTTCATGGCAGGTTGGTGATAGTTGATTCTTTCAACTGCTGCTTGTCTGAGAAGGTTTTTATTCCTCCATCTAATCTGAATGACAGTCTACCAGGATACAGTAATCTTGGTTGAATGTCTTTCTCATTAAGCACTCGAGAGATATCTTGCAATTCTCTTCTGGCCTGTCGTGTTTGTGTGGAGAAGACTGCTGCTAATCTTACAGGTTTTCCTCTGTAGGTGACTTTTTTTTTTTCTCTTGCAGCTTTCAGGATCCTTTCTTTATCCTTATTTCTTTCCATTCTAAATATGATGTCTCTTGGTGTCCTTAAGTCTGGATTAATTCTGTTTGGGACTCTCTGGACTATGTCTTTCATGTTGTCTATACTTAAAGAAGTGCTCAGCTATTATGTCCTGAAGAATGCTTTCTTCCCCTCTCTGTCTTTCTTCCTCCGTTAAGCCAATAATGCATATATTATTTCCTCTGAAGTCATCCCATAGGTCTCTGTTGTTGTTTTCAGTATCTCTTAATCTCTTTTGGAGATCACTTCTATTTCTTTCTGAGTTGTCTCTAATTCGTCCTCAATCTTGCTAATTCTGTCTTCAGCCCCATTTATTCTATTTTCTCTCCTCTGTACTGTTATCTGTAGTTCTATTTTGTTACCCTGTTCTGATACTGTTTTAGCTTGTTCAGCTAGTTGTGTTCTTAGCTCAGCTATCTAAGCTTTCAGCTAATAACCTTGAGATAATTAGTGTTTTCTTCCATAGTCTCATTTGTTGTTTCTGCATTTCTGATGACAATTTGTTCAAACTCTTTACTCATTCCTGTAACTATTTCCTTAATTAGTGTTTGGATGCTGACCTTATTATTTTGTGGTTCAACCTTTGGGGACACTTTTAGCTGGACTCTTGTCCTAGTTCATTTCTCCAATATTTCTTCTTGTTGGTTTAACCATTCTATATAGTATTTTATGAGGATCCTCTCTCACTACTTTTCAAATTATTGATCACTCTTGCCTGGATTGACTTGTGTCTAAGTAAGGTACTTAAAGAGTTCACAGTTGTGGAAATTACAGGTTGTTTCAATATTATTTTAATCCTTGAGTTGGAGCACAGTGGCTTTAGAGGCCTCATTTGCTCTTTTTCTTCCCTGTAGGCTATGTGAGCCTGATGGCTTTGAAACTATAAGTAGGCTTCTTAGCTTAATCATTCACTACTGACCAATAGATAAAACAGGTTGGGGAGAGAGATAATACAGTTGTTGTGCAAAGAGACTCTCACACTGGAAGGATCCAAAACTCTGGGCTCAATTCAGCTTCTCTGCCAAGCTGGCAGCACTCCTGGGCCCCGTGAGTTTCTAAACAAATCCCATTTATAGCCTGTAGTTTCTGAGGCAATTAGAACAATGTGGAAAGGCTTCCATTATACAGGCCCATTGCTAGGCCACCGAGGTGTAGCTCTTCTCCTGAGTTTCCTGGTCAGTTCTCTGTTTCCAGATTTCAACACAGGGCCTTCCCCCTGCTGCTCCAGCCTCTGAGGGAAGTAGCAATGTAGACTCATAGTTGCATTTGGCGAGTCTTAGGGGAGTCCTCTCCTCTCTTCAGCAGTTTTTTGTTGGTAAAACAGACTGGAATTGGTACCTCAACTGGTAAACTGCTGGACTGTTACCAGCCACTCAATCTCCCCTTAGGCTCCTCTCTGTCCATGATTCAGTGGGGACTTGAAGTTGTTCTAGTCCTGCCTTGTTGTGGCCCCAGGTGATCTCCTTTCTCCTTTCTTTTTTCTACTTATTCCTTTTTTCTTTTTGGTAGGGTGGTAGGGGGTAGGAAGCTTGTATATGTAGCATCTCATTTCTCCTGGTCCAACTATTTTTTTCATCTAGAGAGTGAGAGACATTGAAAGTGGGACACCACACCACAAAGGCTGCCCTTGGCACAGTGGTACTCCAATAAGTGTGCAGGCTTGAAGCTGAGCCATATTCAAGGCAAAGCATGTGCCTTATCAAATAACCTTTCAGCCCTCCAGTTATTTGATTATCTCACTGTCAAATAATATTCTGAAGCATATAGCTGATGGTGTAGGGGACTGGTGGTAGCACACCTGGTTAAGTGTATATATTACTATGCACAATAACCCAGGTTCAAGATCCCATAACACGGGGGAGGCTTCACTAGCAGTGAAGCAGGTCTATAGGTGTCTTTCTCTCTTCCTCTCTATCAACCCATCCTCTCTCAATTTCTCTCAGTCCTATCTAAACTGAAAGAGTGAAAGAGAGAGAGAAATGAAGGAAGGAAGGAAGGAAGGCAGGAAGGAAGAAAAGAAGAAAGGACAGGAGAATGGGGGGGGGGGGGTGAAATGGCCACAAGAGCAGTGGATTCATAGAGCTGGCTCCGAGCCCCAGTGATAACCCTGGAGGCAATAAAAAAATTAAAAACTGGGGGTTAGGAGGTAACCCAGTGGGTTAAGTGCACATTGCACAAAGCACAAGGACTGGTATAAGGAGGCTAATTTGAGCCCCCCGCTCCCCACCTTCAGGGGGGTCGCTTCACAAGTGGTAAAGCAGGTCTGTAGGTGCCTATCTTTCTCTCTTCCTCTCTGTCTCCCCTCCTGTCTTGATTTCTCTCTGTCCCATCAATGGTAACAATAACAATAACGACCACAACAAGGGCAACAAAATGGGAAAAAATGGTCTCCAGGAGCAGTGGATTTTGGTTATAACCCTGGAGGCAATATATATTAAAATAAGAAACTTATGGTGTAATAATAACTAAACTAAGATGTTTCTGGAATCTAATTATCTATTAACTTTAAGCCCAGATGCAAAAGTAGGAACTACCTCTCAACAATTCTTTGCATTTTATTCTTCAATGATAATGTCTTATTGATTATGAAATACTTATGGTATGTCATCAATACTAATTCTTCCTGGCATAACCCTTAATCTATCTTCCTATTATGATAACAATTTCTCAGAAATTCTCCAGAATATATGTTTTTATTATTATTTTTTTTATTGCCATCAGGGCTATTGCTGAGGCTTGGTCCCTGGAGGACAAATCCACCACTGCCTTGTAGCTAATTATTTCCCTTTTTATTTCTTCATCTCCCTCCCTCCTTCTCTTCTTCCTCTTCCTCTTTTTCTCCCTCCTCTTCCTCCTTCTCCTTCTTCTTTTGATAGAGATAGAGAAGTTGAGAAAAGGGTGGGCAGAGAGGGAAAGAGAAAGGAAGGTACCTGCAGAACTGCTTTTCCATGGTGAAACTTCCCCCATTCAGGTGGGGACCTGGGGCTAAAACCTGGCTCCTTGCACACAATAATATGTGTGCTCTACTGGGCATACCATCACAGCTTCCTAGTATAGATGCTTTTCTCTCTAAACTATTTTCTATTCATCCCTTTGCTCAGATATCCCCAATATCACAATTAACTTGTAAATAATCTTAGGACAGCAATTATCTCATAATTCTGAAGGTTGTAATTTTTTTGTCTGTTTAATTCTTAAGCATGTAAATTATTAGATGCTTGAATTGAGGAATTTGACTTACTTAAATGTGCACACTGTTGATCTGAGATTCTAATCCATAGCTAAGAATCAGAAAATACGATTGAGAAAAAATAAATACAATGAAAGTATTCTGTTTTATAATTGGCATGCAAAACACGGTTTCCATTCCCTACTATGTTTCTTTATTCAGTATTATGAAATAAATCAGATGAAGGTGACAGTTTGCATTTATTGAAACTGTTACTATGATCCTACCCAATATTATTTTATGATGAAAATATGTTGCCAGATTGTTGATTTTGATGGATATAAACAGTAACAAAAACATATTTTTGTTTGATCATGAAGAATAAGCTGTCAAACATTCTGAAATAAATTATTTAAAGTTTTTCTTTGTTTCTGTTCAATATCATTTTTATAATTTTAAATTTATCTCATTACATTTAGTCTTAAATATCAAATAATATATTTTCTTCCACTGTAAAGTTTTCAGAAGATGAAAAATTCATAACAGAAACAGTATCTGGTAATTTAGTGGAAGACAGAGTAGAGTAAACCAAGTTCTTTCAAGATGAAGTACATTGTAAAAATACTTATTTTTTCCAGTTACAGAGAAATTTAGACAAACATGTCAGAAGTAGGAATGATGTAGCACTTCTTGCTGAATTTTTATAACTGACACATCTAGTATTTTTTTTCACTAGCATTTATTTATATTTTAAAAATAAAATCTCATTATTTGTTAATTCACATTTTCTTGTCATTGTTGTTGTTTCCAGAGCACTACACAACTCTGGTCTATTCTTGTTGAACCTGGTTCTTCAGAGACTCAGGCAGGAAAGTCCTGTGTATAACCAACATGCTATCTTCCCCGTCAGTCATTTGTTAATTCTGTCTGTACATTTTAGCAAAGCAAAATATAATTGAAAGTTACAAGTAGTTGTGAAGACAGACTGCCTGACAGCCTGTCATGATGTTTGCATTGTCATGGGAATGACCCAGGTTGGAGCCCTCTCTGGTCCATCACAATGGGGCATGATGGCACTGGGGGAAGTCAAGGTGTTTTGACATTTACCATGCCTCTCTCTTTCTCTCTGAAAAAAGTTAACCCAGAGTAATAAAGTTCAGTGACAACAAAAAAGCTTATGCACAGAAAACATAAAATAAGATAAAAAATTTTCAAATTGAATAATGCATGCTTTGATGGAAATACATATATCTAGCAAACAAATAAATAAAAACTCCCTTTAAAAAATCTATACATCCATGTTTCCCTCACTAAAATCAAAATAGTCAAGTAGACATTTCTTCAGAAAATAACAAGTAATTACAAGGTCTGTAATTTCTAATTTTTAAAAAATTTAAATATTTATTTATTTATTCCTTTTTGTTGCCCTTGTTGTTTTATTGTTGTAGTTATTATTATTGTTGTCATTGTTGTTCGATAGGACAGAGAGAAATGGAGAAAGGATGGGAAGACAGAGAGGGGGAGAGAAAGACAGATACATGCAGACCTGCTTCACTGCCTGTGAAGTGACTCCCCTGCAGGTGGGGAGCCAGTGCTCGAACCGGGATTCTTACTCAGGTCCTTGCACTTTGCGCCATCTGCGCTTAACCCGCTGTGCTATAGCCTGACTCCGAGGTCTGTAATTTCTAAGGTTGCAATTTGTTCCTTTAATGATTCTAAAAGAATGAAAATCAATATATAATTGCACTTTTTAGAAAATTCTAGATCAGTGTCAGGTGTTGGCAAACCCAGAAGAGAGCACATGTTACAATGCTCAAGAACCCATATTGAAGACCCTGGTCTCCAACTGCAGAGAGAAAGCTTCAGGAGTGGTGAAGCAAAGCTGCTAGTATATCTCTTTCTCCCTTTCATTCTCCCCCTTCCATTTTAATTTTTCTATCTATATAGAAATAAATAAATAAACAAATAAATGTTTTTTTAAAAGAGGCCTCCATGCCTGAAGCTCCAAAGTCCCACGTTTAATCCCCTGCACCACAGCTGAGCAGTGTTCTGGTCTCTGTACCTCTCTTGCATTAAAAATAAAATAAATAGGGGAATCCAATGGTAGCTCAGTGGGTTAAGTGCATGTGATGCAAAGTGCAAGGACCGGCATAAGGATCCTGCTTTGAGCCCCCGGCTCCCCACCTGCAGGGGAGTCGCTTCACAGGTGGTGAAGCAGGTCTGCAGGTGTCTGTCTTTCTCTCCCCCTCTCTGTCTTCCCTCCTCTCTCCATTTCTCTCTGTCTTATCCAACAATGACATCAATAACTACAAGAATAAAACAACAAGGGCTACTATGCAGCTATCAAGAACAATGAACCCACCTTCTCTGACCCATCTTGGACAGAGCTAGAAGGAATTATGTTAAGTGAGCTAAGTCAGAAAGATAAAGATGAGTATGGGATGATCCCACTCATCAACAGAAGTTGAGGAAGAAGATCTGAAAGGGAAACTAAAAGCAGGACCTGACCAAATTGTAAGTAGGGCACCAAAGTAAAAACCCTGTGGTGAGGGGTAGACATGCAGCTTCCTGGGCAGGGATCCTGCTCTGGCTGCTGGTTACTGATAACCTTGTTTTCTCATTCCTTTAACCGATCAAACCTCTTGCTCAACAATTACTGGAAAAGTCCTGACCCTCCCCCAGACCCTTTGCCTCCCTACCATATATGGTATACACATCTGACTTTCTCCTGCGACCCCTTATAAACCCTGCTTTGCTGTTCAATAAACAGATTTTGGGGCACAATACATTCCCCTGGTCATCCCTGGTGGCACCTCTTGCTACATAGGGAAAGATCCAGATGCTCACTCCTGCTGCCCCAGGGCATTCCTTCTGGGACCCCCACATTGGTTGCACAACAGAGCGGGTAAATTCTAAAGTTTTTGCCCAGGAAGAGGCCTCCCCACTGAAAAGTCCGACAGACTGGGAGTATGGATTAACCTATCAATGCCCATGTTCAGCAGGGAAGCAATTACAGAAGCCAGACCTTCAACCTTCTGCAATCCACAATGACCCTGGGTCCATACTCCCAGAGGATTAAAGAATAGGAAAGCTATCAGGGGAGGGAATGGGATACAGAGTTCCAGTGGTGGAAATTATGTGAGGGGAAGTTGTACCCCTCTTATCCTATGGTTTAGTCAATGTTTCCTTTTTATAAATAAAAATTAAAAAATAAGAATTAACATCATTACAATTAATATACTACCCAGAGCCACATACAAATTTAATGTTATTCCCATCAAGGTACCAATCCAACCATATTTTTCAGGAGTATAGAACAAAAGCTACAAATGTTTATCTGAAACTAGGAAAGACCTAGAATTGCCAAAAAAAAAAAAAAATCTTGAGAAGAAAGAACAGAACTGGAGGCATCACACTCCCAGATATCAAATTGTATTATAGTGCCATTGTAATAAAAAAAATGCTTGATACTGGAACATGAATAGAAACATTAACCAGTGGAATAGAACTGACAGCCCAGAAGTAAATCCCCATACCTGTGGACATATAATCTTTGACAAAGGATGGAAGAAGGAACATAGGAATGGCATGGTTTGTAGAAACTATAAAAAGCAAAGCAATAGGTTGTCCCAGAACAGAACACAGCATGGCAAATACCTAGAGTTTATTCCAGTGATATTAATCTCAGATTTGTATTGTCTTCAGTCCAAAATCTGTACTTATTACTAAGCAGCAACAGGAAATTAATGAAGAGAAATAGGTATTAGAATTGTAGCTGGGGGGAGTCGGGCTGTAGCGCAGCGGGTTAAGCGCAGGTGGCGCAAAGCACAAGGACCGGCATAAGGATCCCGGTTCGAACCCCGGCTCCCCACCTGCAGGGGAGTCGCTTCACAGGTGGTGAAGCAGGTCTGCAGGTGTCTATCTTTCTCTCCTCCTCTCTGTCTTCCCCTCCTCTCTCCATTTCTCTCTGTCCTATCCAACAATGACAACAACAATAATAACTACAACAATAAAACAACAAGGGCAACAAAAGGGAATAAATAAAATAAATATTTAAAAAAAAAGAATTGTAGCTAACTCATTTAAACTTGTAATATATTTTGTTCCTATTTCAGTCTCCTCTCTCTTTTTTTTTTTCTTCCTTAATTTTATAGTGAATGAAATATTACCCTGGTTGCTTATAGCCATACTGCCCTTAACATGTGCTATTTCTTCTGAAATATTACCTTGGTTATCATGTATATGAACATGGAAATTTTATGAATTTAAGCAGAGAAACCTCCACACAAGAAAAAAATACATAGGTGAAATTAGAAATAAAACTTATCTTGACACACTCTAGTAAGCTCCTCTTGAAGACAAAGGTCAGTTTGATTAATGAACATCCAGCTGACTTAAAACTAAAATGAGTTCTTTTTCAAATTGCAAAAGACCTTATAAATTGCAGACTAGTATTATTTTACTGTTCTTCCAAAGTGATTATAACATCACTCATTTATCTCAATTTATTCTCTTGACATTGTTTGGCACATCCTAAAATGTCAATTTACACAGTTGCATGGAGATAGAGAAATTACTGCAGGGATTCCGTATGATTTAGTTAAGAAAGACAGACATAGAACGTACCTAAGTATGCTTATTCTTCTTCACCTCTTACTTTTTACAGCCTACTAAATAAATATGCTTGAGATAATGATTTAGCTACTAAATAAATCAGATTCTAGACGTTTCTCTTATTGTTAAATTCTTGTTAGTTTCTTAATGTATCATGGACACAGGCATATATTGACACAGATAAGATGAAACAGAAATGGCACTAAATCAGGAAGACAAAACTAATTCCTAGTTTGGCATTAATATCTGTGTATCTTTTGTGCTGATCATTTAACCTGAGATTCAGCTTGCAAAAAAACCAAAAGATAATTCATATAACCCAAAGTACAGAACAATAAATGAATTTTAATATATATGACCATACTTTGTAAATGATAAAGTTCATACAATGTTATTTACTTGATTAGTCTCATTAGTTATAGTTTCATTTTACTAAAACTTCATATGTAATTCATTCCCTATATTTATTGTTTGCTTTATTTTTCAAGGAATCTCAAATCAGTTTCATTGAGATACATCTAAAAGGTCTACTAAATTACTCTTAGTACTGGACTGAAAATTATTTAGTACCACATAAAGTATTAAACATTACTTATATATAGTTGTTTATGTATGAGAGAGAGAAATGATGTACAATATACTTTAGAAGGGCTTTACAGTATGTGCTCTAAGAGAAATCATGTTATTTCATGAATGTATAACACTGAAATAATTACTTTTATGTCTGTGAAAGTGATTTCTTATATTTACTGATCACTTACAATGTGTCAGACATCATGACTGACTTGGAGCAGCTCACAATAACTCAGTGGAAACTCAGTACAACGCCACTACTTATTATCCTTATATAGTACATTTAAAAACTAATGACTATGACACCTCTTAACTAAATGGCTCATGATTAATCTTCTACAAAATAGTGGCATTGTTATAATAGGGGCAATGCTTTTAATCCATATAGCTTGATCCCCTTTAGTAGTTACTCCCAGGCAGTTCTATCAATCCTACTCTTCTTCCCTCATTTGACGCTTAAAAACAATGACACTGTCATATAGCTGTATATACCTGGATTTGTTGATAGGCCATCCTTGCTCAGAGCTTAGTTTGTTAAATATAGTTAATTCCTAATGGTTCTCAATATGCCATTTTTTTTTCCTCTTTCTTGTTTGTGTTTGTTTCCCTGTGTGCTAGCTAGAGAAAACACAGAGGTGAATAGAGAGTGGAAAAGGCCACCACACTGAAACTTCTTGCAATGTAGTAGAGGCTAGGCTCAAACCCGGTTACACATGTGACAAAGCAGCACAATATCCAATATATATCTTTTTATTTATTTTAATTTATTTTTTAAGTTTTAAGTTTATTTTTGATATTTATTTCTTTGTTGCCTTTGTTTTGCTGTTATTATTATTGTTGTTCATGTAGTTGTTGGATAGGACAGAGAGAAATGGAGAGAGGAAGGGAAGACAGAGAGAAGACAGAGAGAAGGAGAGAAATATAGACACCTACAGACCTGCTTCACTGCCTGTGAAGCGACTCCCCTGCATAGGTGGGGGGCCGGGGGCTCAAACCCGGATCCTTACTCCGGTCCTTGCGCTTTGTGCCACATGCACTTAACCCGCTACGCTACCACTTGACTCTTATATCTTTTTATTTTTACCATTTTTCAATAAACAGTAATTAAAAAATAATTAAATAGCCATTAGTTGTCAAATCTAGGCATAATTCCCTTAAACCTAAGGGATATGTGATATATTTATTTGGCTTTATACTTCACCTATTATGGTTTAATGTGATGTTGGTAAATGAAACCAGCATCTCAAACAGCTGAGTCATGCTCTGTATGGCTGAATCACTAACCTGGAACAATTTTTCTTTACTGTTTTATTATTATTATTATTAATTATTTTCAGATAGAGCTAGAAGTAGAGAGGGGAAAGGGAGAGAGACAGGTGTGATAACGAAAAGAAAGACACTTGAAGCAATGCTTCACTACTCATGAAGCTTCTCTCCATGCAGGTAGGAACAGGGTGTTAAACTGGATCCTTGTACATTGTAGCATGTAGGCTTTAACAGATCTACCATCACCCAGTCTCCCCTACCTAGCTTTCATTTGAGAGAGAGGGAGAGTGAAAGAAAGAGAGAGAGAGGGAGATAGAGATAGAGACTA
The DNA here is from genome assembly GCF_950295315.1 of Erinaceus europaeus. Taxonomy (NCBI): domain Eukaryota; kingdom Metazoa; phylum Chordata; class Mammalia; order Eulipotyphla; family Erinaceidae; genus Erinaceus; species Erinaceus europaeus. Next base: position 79,344,537 of record NC_080163.1, read on the forward strand.
TATCTCTGCCAATAATAGAATCCTATTTGCTTTGTCTTTGTCTATCTCATGTGGTTTCTTAAACCCAAAGACAGAGGAAGAGGTAGGAAGATACCACAGCACTAGAACTCTGGCCCCTGAACCTCCCGCCCCCTTCTCACACCACTGCAGAGGAGGACTGGTTGACGGGAACCTGAGTCAGAGTGCATGAAAAAGCTGGCACATTCTCAAATGAATTATCTTGCTAGCCAAACAGTCTTTTTCTAAACTCATAATTGCTTGCAAATAGTTTAGTCAGCATAATATTCACAATGGAGTGATTACACTGCTTCAGGTTAAGAGTAAAAAACTAGTTTGAATATGTTTATCTTCATTTATGGACCAAAGACTTCTAAATTATAGAAAAAAATAGAAATTATAGAAAAAAAGACTAAAAATGGAGGTTTCATGCACCCCAAATTCAGTTTATATTACAAAGCAACAGTAATTAAAGCAGCATGGTACTGGAATTAAGGTGAATACTGTGATCAATGGAACAGAACTGAAAGCTTAGAAATAATCTCACACTCTTATAATCACATAATATATAATAGAGGTACCAAAGTCACTCATTGGGGAAAAGAAGACCTCTCTAACAAATGGTTCTGGAACAACTGGACAGTGACATGTAGAAAAATGAAACCAGAGATGCTAGGGACTGCCCCAGTCTCCAAAGGGAGGCTGGAGTATCCTGCTGTGACACTTGAGGAAGACTGGTCCCAAAATGAGTAGAGCCTGCAATGTTCCCACCTATGACTATGAACTGTGAGCTCAGACCAACAGAGATTTAGAGGTTGCACAGGCTCTCGTGCTAAATATATATACACTGGATCAGGTAGATGGGTTAAATAGTTAATTTTATTCATAAATTTTTTCCTAGCTCTTTTATCTAATTTGACACCATTTTCTCAGATAATATCTTTATTCAACTTCATGTTAGCTATTGAACTCAGAACTACTATAGTTGTGGCCTCCTAAAAAACATGCCTAAAATGGATTTCCTAACTTCTTTCCACCCTAAAATCCCTAATCTCATTTGCTCTGTTCCTATGTTTTGGCTCTTGCTCATTAACCATTTTGTCTTTTTCTATATCATGCCATCTTCCAGACACTAAGTTGCAGGCGCTATCATGATTTCATCCTGACTTCTCTGGGCAGACGACCTCACCGTTGTGTCCTGGAACCTCACATTTCCAGAACTCAACCCCACTAGGGATAGATAGAAACAAGGTGGATATATGGATCAACTTACCAATGCCCATGTCCATTGAAGAAGCAATTACAGAAGCCAGAGTCTACTGCACCCCCAAAACAATTTTGGTCCATATTCCCAGTGGGGAAGAAATGATAGGAGGAGGAGGAGGATAAAAGAATCCTGAACTGCAGCTCCATCAGAACTTAAAGAGAGAGAAGAGGGAAAAGGGAGGCCATTTGGATGTAGTAATAGTGTTTTGTATGGGTATGGAGGGGATGAGAGGACAGGACCTGGATAAAAATGGGGTAATTGGACGGAGGGTAGATAGCATAATGGTTATGCAAAGAGACTGTCATGCCTGAGGCTCCAAAGTCCCAGGTTCAATCCCCCACACGACCATAAGCCAGAGCTGAGCAGAGCTCTGGTTAAAAAAAAAAAAAGAATAAAGAAAAAGGGGTAATGATGTACAAATGTAGACAGTTAGTTGTAGACAGGATACTTAACCCATGCTGAAGCCTTAGGAGAACTGCTGTGGCTTGCAATGGAGGTATTGGGGATTCAGAACTCCAGTGGTGAGAATGATATGGAATTATACATCTCAACATTACACCAGAAACTTTAAAATTTACAGAAGAAAATATCAGTGGACCTTAACATCAAAGACACATTTGGAAACTCAAATTCGTGTACATGTGAAATGAAAACAAGAGTAAATAAACTGAACTTAAACTAGAAAGCATTTATATATTGAAAGCAAACAACCCAAGGATAACCAGAGAACTCAGTAACTCGAAGAAAATGTTTACACATCACACATAAGGCAAACTGTTGATATCAAATGCCTATAAAGAATTGGCATCGCATAATAGAAAGAAAAACAAAAACAATAAAAATTGGACAAAAAAACCTGAGCAGGCAGTTCTTCTAAGACCAGATATACATATCCCACAGGCATAAGAAGAAGTGCTCTGATTCACTTATCAATAGAGAAATGCAAATCAAAAATACACTGAGATTCCATCTCAAACCTGTGAGAATAGCCTACATCAACAAAAGAGAAAATGGCTGGTTGTGAGCCTATGGAGAAAAAAAGGACTGCTACACTGCTGGTGGGAATGCAGGCTGGTGCAGCCATTTTGGAAGATGGTCTGAGGAGTTCTTAAACAAATAAAAATGAAATACCTGGCAATATCACTCTTAAGCATTTACCCAAAACAAACACATAATCAAAGAAAATATGGACTTAAATTTTCATAGTTGCATTATTCACAACAGCCAAATAGTAGAAGCAGCCTAAATGCCATCAACAGATGACTGGCTAAAGAAGTTAGGGGATATATATTTCATGGAATACTACTCTGCAATCAAAAAAGATGATTCTGTCCTTTGGGACAAATGTGGATGGAACTAGAGGTGATTATACTTAGCAAAACAAAGAGATGATAGGTAACTATTGGATGGTTTCACTCATATGTTGATTCTAGGGAACTGATACACATGAACTCAAACACACAAAAAGTAAACAAACTATTTCTAAGACTTGTGAATACCATGGTGGTTATCTTTAGTGGAACTATATCCAGCACTCTTAGAATTTTGTAACCTACAATAATTAAAAATAAAGGAGGGATGGGCAGTGGAGCACCCAGTTAAATACTTATAATACAAAGTACAAGGACCCATGTAGGAATCCTGGTTCAAGCTCCCATTCCCCTCTTACAGGGAGGACACTTCACAAGTAGTGAAGAAAGTCCGCAGGTGTCTCTTTTTGTCTCCCTCTATCTCCCCTGATCTTTCAATTTTGCTCTGTCCTATCCAATAAAATGGATAAAATAATGTTCACCTGGAACAGTGGATTTGTAGTGCCAGCACCAAGCCCCAGCAGTAACTCTGGAGGCAAAATAAATAAATAAAATGAAAAAGTGAAGAGATACTTTATTAATATTTTACGTATAAGTAGTATTTACGACACAAACTAAGGGTATACTAGGTAGAATGTCAGTAAACACTTGATCTATACCTGTAGTTCTGAGGTCTAAAAGGGGAGGCATGAAGAAGTAGTAAGGGGAGAAGATCACATGAATTAAAATTGATGGGGAGTAGTACTGGGTGCAGGAAAGAGTGAACTAGCATAGACTTTGAGGAGATATGAAAGCATAACTTAGTAAACAGAATTTTGTAAAACTGCATTTCCTATATATTCCTAAATAATAATTAAAGTATGTAAGTGTATGAAAGTATGGATGTATTTATGTATATATTCATTCCCTGGCACCACCTACAGTAATTGTCAGGGATCAATGACTGTATTTCCATAGAATGCAATTAATTCTTAGATCTTCTTTGAAAATTCTTCTGCACCCTATAATGACTCTGCATCCATACTCCCAGAGGTCTAAAGAATAGGAAAGCTATCAGGAGAGGGGATGTGATACGGAGTTCTGGTGGTGGGAATTGCGTGGAGTTGTACCCCTCTTATCCTATGGTTTTTGTCAGTGTTTCATTTTTACAAATAAAAAGTAAAAATAAAATAAATTACCATTTACAAATAAAAAATATTAAGTTTTTTTTTAACGCACTATACTAAATCTGAAGTGGTAAAAAATAATTAGAATGAGATGTGCCTTTTTTGGTCCAAAAAGTAAAGTAATGTCTAATCAAGTATAGGAATCAGACAAGACAGGGCTAGTTCAGAGTGTTCACAGTAGTGTGAGAATAATCATATACAATGAAACTTGCTTTATTAGATAAAATAGGAATATATGAATCCATATGATAAAAAATAGGAAGGAAGAAGAAATTACATGTTCATCTGCCATTAACTCTTGGATCGACTGCCACATAATTACAAACATTTAATCTTTAAACAAAGACACAAGCACTTAAGACTGATTTTCACTCTTATCACAAATAATAATAACTATTATTATAATATTATTCCCCATTTCTCTGTTGATTTTACACAGATTTTTGTCACCATCTACCTCTGAAATTTTATTATAATTTCCAAATTTACCTCAGTTGTTAATCTACTAGGTTTGATTTTGTATGTGATTTCTCTGGCACTTCAGCAACAAAATCCTGCTATTTATTTAACTTCACTTTTTCAGTTTGCTTTATACCTTAAGCTACTCAAAGGTATAAAATTATATTTAAAGTCTCTAGAATTTAATCCATGAATTCATGTTGGGCAGTACGCCAGCTTCCCCCTGCTTATCCCTGTGGCCTATTTACATAACCAGTTACCTAGGAACCGCCCTGCCTGCAGGGCACTGGTTTAATCCCACTGGTTCAGGATGTCTTTTTGCTCCGCCCCCTTGTGTAGTCTCCCTGATTTCCACCAGTCTCTTTTCGTTCCACCCTCTCTACCTCACATCCTGTTTCCACCCTACTTGGCGAGTATATATACAGCTGCTCTTCTGTTTGAATACACTTGGGATTGCCTTCCAGCTCTGAGAGTCCCAGAATCTCTCTCCTGCAACTAGCTGGGCATGAGTTCTTGATCCCTCTCCTATGCAGCAGCATAGGTTGGCTCCAGTTGAGTTCTCTCCAACCCAGAGAGCACTTGCTTGGGAAGAAGCACCCTTAGGCTCTCCAATCACCCAAAACTGCAAAGGGATGGAAAATTGAGAGTGTAGATGGATATAACTAAAGTTTTCATATGAAAAATAAATAAGAAAATTATATAATAAAGATTATGAAAGTACCCAGGTAGTTGGCTCAGAGAAGAGTCTATGGCTTGAGGTCACTGATTTGATTCTCAGCATAGCATATGGCCTAGAGGTGCCCTACTCTCTATATATGTCTTTCATTCCTCTCTCTCTCTCTCCCTTTTTATTTTACTCTCTCATAAAATAAATAAATTTTAAAATCTAAATTTAAGACTATACTGAAAGTAGGGTTCCAATTAGATAAAGATTACAATAGGGAGCTAAATTATGATCTTGATTTCCTGAATGATGCAATAGCAATGACTTTCAAAACAAAAGGGTACAAAGAATTAAATGTACAGATGTTTTCTGTATGCATAATGAAATCATGGAAATCAATGTGGATTAATAATAGGTACAGATTTAAAGGTAATTTTAAAGACCTGTATCAAAATTATATGATTTTCTTTCTTTTGAAGTTGAAGTTACATGTTAGGACACTTTATTATTAAATAACTTCCTGTGGCTTTAAAATTATTAGCAGAACTTACCATAAATTTTAAAAAAGAGATAGCAAGCAGTTAGAGCTAGTATTTTTCTGTTACCCCTATAGATACACATAACCCCATGATAAAATTTTTGCCAATGAAATAATACTTGCTATGTGCATTTTTTCCAGGCTAAGAAAATATTTTCCTCTGATCTCCTTTTCTCTTGTTTATTTCTCTCTTTGTCTTTTCATCTTTCTAAAATAAATGAGAAAGAAATGAGATGGCAAATAAGCAAAGCTATTATGCATACTATATGTTAATAAAATTCAGGGGGTTGTCCTAGATTATTCAGATATCTGAATAAAGTAAGAAGGCAATTCAATGGCATGATCAATCAAATGAAGATACTTTTCCAGTTACTGTAAATGTTATGAGATATGCAGTAGGATAGGTAATTGCAAAATGTGAAATTGTACGAGTTAACCTAATGTTTCCAGAGACAGGACATTTGCAAAGCCTGAGATATTGCATCAATAGCAATACAATAATACTGGGAGATTTGAATACTCTCCTAAATAGACAAAATTAATAAAAGAAACAGAGGACTGAATGAAGAGATGGATAGATTAGACCTACTGAACATCTTCAGATCTCTACACCACAAGAAAGTGGGATATATATTTTCCTCAATTCCATACAAAAGGCTTATACTTATAGACATGAACTAGGCTGCAAAGACAATTTCAACAAACTTTAAAATGTTAAAATCATTTCAACTATCCTCTTTGACCACAGTAGAATTAAACTAGCATCCAGAAATAAACAGAAAGTTAGAGAAAGTCCCAAAATATGAAAATTCAACAGACCCTATTTAATAGCTACTGGTTTAAAGAGGTAATTAAAAAGAAAATTAAAATGTCCCTGGAAATTAATGAAAATGAAGATATGAGCTATAAAATTATTTAGGAACCATTAAAGCAGTACTAAGGAAAGAACTTTCATCCATACAGGAACACTTCAAGAAACAAATAACAAAAAACTCAAATAGCTTGACTTCAGACTTGAAGGATCACTTGGATGATTTAGAAAAAGAGCAAATGAAGCAAAAAAAAAAATACAGCAATAAATAAAAAACAATTAGAGCAGAAATCAACAACATTGAAAAAAATGCAAAGATCAGTTCAATGAAGCTAAGAGCTGATTCTTTGAAAGGGTACACACAATTGACAACCCCCTGGACAGAGTAAAAAAAAAAGGGGGGGGTGGGGAGACTCTAATAAATCATATCCTAAAGGAAAAGGGATTGATCACAATAGATACCATATAAATCCCAAGTATTATCTTCTATGAGCAACTATATGTCACTAAACCAGAGAACTAGAAAGACTTGGATACATTTTTAGAAGCATTCACCCTCCCAAAACTAAAGCAGGAAGAACTGAAAAACATGAATAGACTAATTATAGCCAAAGAAATTGAAATGGTAATGAAAAACTTTACCAATAACAAAAATCCAGGGCCAGAAAGTTTTATAAATGAATTCTACAAAATCTTTAAGAAGGGAACACTTACTATATTTCTCAAGCTCTTCCAAAATATCAGACACAAGCAGACTCCTTAATACCATCTATGAAGCCAACATCACTCGGAAATAAAAGCAGACAGGAACACAACTACAAAAGAAAACTATAGACTGATATCTCTGATGAACAGAGATGCTAAATATCTTTAAAAATTCTAGCTAATTGGAAAGAGCAGTATAGTAGGAAGATTGTGAACTGTGACCAAGTAGAATTTATACCAGTGATGGAAAATCAGCTCAATATACATAAATCAATAAATGCGATTCACCACATCAATAAAAAGAAAATCAAAACAAACAAACAAACAAAACCCTACATGATAACTTCAATAGATACAGAGAAAGCTTTTGACAAGAGCCAGTATACTTTCATAATCAAAACATTAAGGAATAAGGATAGATTAAAAATTCCCCCAAAATTAAATGAGTCTAAATTCCCCCAAACTAAATGAGTCTATATATAGCAGATCTAAAGCCAGCATCATACTCAATGGTGAGAACCAGAAAGCCTTCCCTCTTTGGTCAAATACAAGGCAAAGCTACCAACTGACACCATTACTATTCAGCACAGTATTGGAAGTCCTAATCATAGCAATTAGGCTACAGAAAAGAATTAAAGGGATTCATAATTGGAAGAGAAGTAAAGCTGTCATAGTTATATATATATATATATATATATATATATATATATATATATTCCTACGAATCCAGTAGAAATTATTGAACAATATAGTTAAATGACAGGTTACAATATAGTTACAATGACAGGTTATATTTTTGTATATTAATATACAAAAATCAGTGGAATTCTCTATGCAAACACTAAATTAAAAACAATATTCAGAAATCAATTGCTTTCAGTATAGCAGCTAAAACACTCAAATATTTAGGGATGAAGTTAACAGTGGAAGTAAAAGACTGTACATTGAAAATTTTTAGTCACTCAAGGAAATTGAGATATAAAGAAATTGAAAGATATTCCATGCTCTTGAGTTAGAAAACTTAACATCATCAAAGTGACCACTCTACCCAGAGCCATATGTAAATTTAATGCCATACCCATCAAGGTATTGCCAAATTTCTTTAAAGAAATAGAACAAAAGATACCAAAACTAACCTGGAATTATACAATTATGATTATTACCTAAGCAACTTTGATTAAAAAGAACAAGTCTGGAGGCATCATACTTCCTAACCTCAAAGTTATAGTAACAAAACTGCATGGTATTGGAACCAAAATCGACACACAGATCAGTGGAATAGAAACGAAAGTTCAGAAATAATTCCCCTACACTTCTGCATAACTATTTTTTCATTATTGAGGTCCAAAGAATTAAATGGAGAAAGGAGAGTCTTTTCAATAGAGGTGTTGGGGAAACTGGGCTTCAGCATGCAAACAAATGAAATTAAACCACATCACTGCACAAAAGACAACTCCAAATGGATCAAAGACATGGATATTAGAGAAAATCTACAAATACAAGAAAGAGAGAGAGAGAGACAGACAGACAGACAGACAGACAGACATTGGCAGGACACTTCAAGACCTATGCTTCAAAAATTGTCTATAAAGATTCAAATCCAACAGCCAATAAAACAAAAACAAAAATAAACCGATGGAACGGTTATGACTTAAATAAAGGCCTTTTTCTGTGTGGCATATAAGGAACTGGTTGTGGGGTGGTTGGGGATGGGTTTAAACAATTCAAGGCTTTATTAGGGTGATACAAGGGTACAAGACAAATATGTAGGTACTGCAAAATAAGCAATTATCAGCTGGGGTTGAGAGCATGCTAGGCCCATAAAGTGAGTCATTAACCAGGAATTCAGCCCCAGTATTTATTGTTCCAGTCAGCAGCAGTCTGGCGAGTCCTGGGGGTCACCCTGCCCCACAGAAAGCACCAGGGAAATCAGGGCTAAGAGTCGGCCAGATCATGAGAAAGATAACTAGCAAGGCTGTAATTCACAAGTGCCTAAGTCCTGAGAAAGGTTCATGGTCAACCATCTCTACATCCTGCATCTCCAAATGATTGTGCTCGAGGCCTCCAGCACCGTCCCCTGCTCCTGTGTCCAGTCATAGCACTCTTGGGCAAAGAAGGCTGGACTTCCTGCCACTTGGGACTTCAGTTACGTTACTCCAGTGCATCAGGCTGAAACAAGCTCCAGCCAATCACATTTCAACATCATGCTATATGACACAACGTGGAACTACATCACCTGAAAAGCTTCTGTAGAGCAAAGGGAATAATCACCCAAACAGAATGAATACAGCATACATCATATAAAGGCTTAATGGCCAAAATACATAAAGAATTCAGTAAATAGCAACAGAAAAACAAAGAACTGTATTTTAAAAATGGGGTGAAGACATACAAAGAAACTTCAGCAAGGAAGAAACCCAGAGGGCCAATGGACACATGAGAAAGTGCTCATAGACAAGAATTATTAGGGAAAGGTATATAAAAACAGCAATGAGATATCACTTTACATCATGAATGGCATACATTAGAATGAAAAGGAACAATGAATGTTGGACATCATATAGTGGAAAAGGAACACTTTTGTACTGCTAGTGGGAATATAAATTGGTTCAACTCTGCAGCTATTAAAATCATGACATGGGGGCAGGACGGTGACATGGCCAGGCGGTGGAGCACCCAAGTACACATAGTATTAAGTACAAGGACCCCTGCAAGGCTCCAGGTTCAACCCCCACTTCCTACCAGTAGCAGGGATGCTTCATAAGCTCCTAAGCAGGTTGGCAGGTGTCTATCTTTAATCTCCCTCTCTACCTCCCCCTCCTCTCTCAAATTCTCTCTGTTCTATCCAATTAAAAAAAAAAACATCTCTTTTGCATTATATTGGTCAGAACATGAATGTATGATGTTGTGTGAGATAAAACAAAAGGAGAAAGATCAGTAGCAAATAATCATACTGATAGGTGGAACTTAAGGAGAAAGAACCATAAGGGAAACCATATTTTGAAACTAGGACTGGATATGGTATATATTGCACCAAAGCAAAGGACTCTGGGAGGGGAAAGGGATAGGATGAAGGGACATTGGGTGTATGGTGAGGAAGCAAGTTTTTCCGAGACACCTAAACACCTATCATGGGGAGCTGAGAGGTTTTTGCTAAGTGTCATTGACAGTACTGTAAACCATTAACCCCCCCCCCCATACAATTTTAAAAAGAAAGAAATCAGACGGGGTCAGCAATATAGCTTATTTGGACTGTCTTCCTGCTTTTTCATGTGCATGACGCAGGTTCCAGTTCTGTACCACTGCAACTGAGAAAGCTTTGATATTGTTGTATCTGTCCCTCTGCCTCTCTGTCTTCTCTGTCTTCATCTCTTTACCTGTAAAAAGTTGCCCTGGAATGGTAAAATCCCAGCGAAGAAGAAGAAGAAGAAGAAGAAGAAGAAGAAGAAGAAAAAAAGAGAGTTATCAGACTTTATTTACACTATAGCAAGATAAAAGGATAGAATAAATGTTTGAGACATATCATGGGTCTAAGGGCAACACATATTAAGACAAGTTAACATCAATGGAAAATATAAATATCAGAGGATTCAAACACCTTTTTTATTTTAAAAAGATAAGTCTCTTCTTCATTTTCACATTTCTATCATGTCATATTTACAAGAATTTTATTTTAGTAAATGTAGGTCACATTTAAATGAAGACTTGGAAAAATTAACTATGGAAAAATATCTTACTTGTTGACAAGGCTCAATATTTATACACAAAATCTATAGTCAGTTTTTACCTGGAGCTTTTGAAGGAAATTAGAATGGTGCTAGTCTGTGTCTTTAAAGTCTTTACCCTCATAGTAAATATAAAAGCAACTAGAAAAACATTTCCTGCTCTTCATATTTAAAGTATCATACCAGAGAAAATTAAGGGACTATACATCACTTTTCTAAAAGTCCTGATCTAATTGTATTTCTTCAAGTGCTAGTCAGACCAACCAGTTCCATCCTGCTGGCTAAGTCTTACCACATTCTCTGCACTCTAACAGCTCATGTAGCAATGATCCTATCTAATAGAAAGGTTAATTCCAAAGCTGACCCTATCACATAGTATGCCAACTTAACAGACAAGAACAAGAATGTAGGAGACTAACTAATAAAAACAAACTAGAGAATATTGATTTCAGCCCCAAAACATTCAAAGACAGCTTTTCAGAAAATCCAGGTTTCAACTGTCAAACATGTGGTCTGACTTGTCTTTCTAATCATTAAATTAGAACAGAGACAAAGGAATGACACTCAGCTTTCAAACAAAAACTAGGGCACAGGATACAGGCAGAGTGGGGATCACTATTCTTTTGAATTGCCAGTTTTAATTTCTACTGAAGAAAGAGATTTCTACTGGAGAGAGAGAGAGATTCTCTTCCTTCCTCTCACACATTTAGGAATTATCTGCTGTTCTTTCACAGGTAAAAATAGAAATATCTAATTCAGCTAATAGCTTTAGCTTTTAGTTTATCAAGAAGGTATACTACTGTACTAAATCCTCTAATTTGATAGAATGATTATATTTGCATTTTGTTTTCTAAGTTAAAATACTCTCTGGACTAACATGAAAGTGTAAATTATGGTTGACTGATTCTACCTGAAAGTATTACATTAAGAGACTTCTGAGTGTAAAGGTTTATAACTTCTGTTCTTCTGTTTACTAAGCCTCAAAAGCTAATTGCAGTAGTATGCAAATGGAAGCTAAAGTATAACATTATATATTTAGCAATAGAGAGAGGGCCTGTTAAGGTCAAAGAGGTATATCTAATCTAAGATTTAAGGGGCCAGGTGGTGGCACACCAGGTTGAGTGTACCTATTACAATGCACAAGGTTCCAGGTTCAAGTCCCTGGTCCCCACCTGTAGGGGAGAAAGCTTTGCGAGTGGAGAAGCAGTGCTGCAGGTGTCTGTCTCCCTCCCTCTCTATCACCCCCTTCCCTCTCGATTTCTGGCTGTCTCTATCCAATAAATAAAAATAATTAAAAAAATTTTAAAATATTTAAGCAAATTTATTGATCAAGTCAAGTAGTATCAAATTTAAAATGACAAACTTTAAGCATAGAAATTGTCGTTCTGGAGCTGGGGTAATGAGGGGTATTGGTATAGCTTAGGTATCCATTTGCTATTTAATTCTCTACTTATGTAACCTAGTAGTACTTACTGAATCCAGTAAATTCCAGCTATTTTCTGGGAAGGGTAGATTCAAATACTCTGAGATACTACTCAAGATCTAAAATAATTTTAGACAGGAATGATTTTACTAATAATCTCTTAATAAATTTACCTACTTCTATCAACTTGACAGAGAAGTTAATATACAAATTGTCATTGTTTGTAAAGTGTAAATACAGAAAGAATTGACTTAATTCCTCTAGATATTGTTTAAATAATAATAATAATAAAATTCCACAAATTTAAAATGCTAAAACAAGCTTCACATAGACCTCCTGTCACATGTTACTATGAAGTCTTGTCAGCATAGCTTACTTAAATTAAATACCTAGAGTTGATATCCCTTTATACAGTATTTTTCAAATGAATCAAGCACTGGTTTAACATATATGTGAGATTAGTAATCAGTCTGAGTCCTTTAATTGTATGTTGCAATATGTACAATTTTTCTCCTCTAAGCATGTGAGATTCCAAATTTCCCTTTATTTTAGAAGTATAGCAGGAAAAAATAAAGCTACTATAAAGTTAATACATCGTATTTTGGCAAAGGCATAAAGGGCTAGTAAGGACTTGAGAGGGTGCTTCCCCTCTGCAGGTGGAAACCTGAAGTTTGAACCCGGGTCCTTGCACATGGGAGCATGTAGGCTCAACAGGGTGTGTCACAGTTTAGCTCCTATATTGTAGTTCTTTTTTTGCATATCTTCTACAATAAAACAATACCTCTAGTTTTTCCATAACTTTTCTTACTAATTAAAAGTTAGCTCTACTTAATGTCTGTCATCCTGCCTTAGTCCCCACCCACTTTCCTTCTACCTACAATACTCTGGCACATCATTTACATTATCTTCTGCATCAACAATGGCTATCTTTTTTTCTTTAATTTATTTTCCCTTTTTGTTGCCTTTGTTTTTGATCATCGTTGTTACTATTATTGTTGTTATTGCTGTCGTTGTTGTTGGATAGGACAGAGAGAAACTGACAGAAGAGGGGAAGACAGAGAGGGGAGAGAAAGATAGACACCTGCAGACCCGCTTAACCGCCTGTGAAGCGACCCCCCTACAGGTGGGGAGCCGATCCTTAGGCCCGTCCTTGCATTTCTTGCCATGTGCACTTAACCTGCTGAGTCACTGTCTGGCTCCCATGGCTATCTTTTCTTAAATATTAAAAACAAACAAACAAACAATCAACAAAAAGTATGATATCATGGGATTATCCAGACTCAATATTAGGTATGTAACAATAGTAATAGAATCATGTCTAACAATGTATTTTTTATTCAGAAGCACAGAAACAAAAATAAACAAAAGAGGTTCTAAGACCTTAATTTGATAGTACCTGTAACTTTCAATTTTTCAGCCCCAATGGTAATCTCTTCTTCGTCTGCAGAAAACAGCACCCGGCCACCTTCACTTGCTCTCACTTCAAATCTTTTACACTGAGCTTCCACAGCATTAGCTCCTGTGGTCAGAAGAAAGATTTAAAAAATTAAATTGCTGTGTAGGAAATTATTAATATATACTATTTTTAAGGAGAGAGATGCAGCAAATTGGTTGCATAGTTTAGCTTTAGTATATTTAAATATAAATTCATATATTATCATCTTTTTCATAGATTTAATTTGCCAGAGGATTTTAGGGCTAGGATGCTGGGCATACAATTGGCCTATGAAGATCTGACATAGTCCTAATAAGGGCTATACATTTCTCCAGTTAAAAAGACTCTGCCGGACTTGCTTCGTGGGCGGGAGACAGAGACGACAAGGGACTCATGGCTGAGCTGAGAACGCAGTTTATTCAGGAACGGGGATGCAGTCCAACAACCTAATCACAACCCAATTCTCTCCTGTATCTCTCCTACCTCCCTCCTCAGGCCGAAGAATCAGGAACAAGGAAATATGTAGGATAAGGGGCAGGGAGAAGGAAAAAGTGAGAACCAGCGAGGACTAAACCAAATGTCCGGAGGCAGGGGGGTTTTCAGTCAACAGTGGCTATGTAAACAGAATACATCCTAAGTAATACAAGCGAACCTAATATGATGATCAAAACAGAAGGTCTTATAAGCAGGATTTAGAAGCATACCAACAAGACTCCACACATATACAAGGACAATAGCTGTTTTGCTGTTGGTTGCAACCTAAAGACATGGTGTTGAAAGTGATACCTGCAGAATGCTCAATAATTAGTATATGATTCTCATGTTTTCTATGTATAAGCATACATCCATGCATAAGTTACTTGTAAGACCTGTATTCAAGTTGTGAACATCAGTTTCTCTGTATTTCATGGAATTTTGTTGTTGTCGTCATCACTAAGGAGTCACTACTCTAGATTGACTTTCTCAGATATAAAGAGAAAGAAAGAGGAAAAGATACCAGGATTCTAAGGAGTCCTCCAGGCCTGTGACGGGAGGGTCCGAACCTGTGTTGCATGCATGGCAATACAGACACACTATTCAGAGGAGCTATTTTGCTGGCCTTATTCTATAGAATGATAATACTGATAATTTTCACCTATGATAGTACGAGTGCTCCTAGACTAATCAGTTTCTCTACTGATCATGAAATAAATTTTTTAAAAGTCATAAATAATATACTTGTTAATTAACACGAATGATATATTAATTAATGTGTTATATTAAATAATGTAATTACAACATGTAATTTATTGCCATATTTTACATATTTATCCATTCCTTTACCACAAAACCAGGTTCTGTGCTTGGAAAACACAATTATTTAAGAAGTAGTTCTTTAGCAGGAAGTTGAAACTCATCAACAGTGAGGAATTATTATTTACAGAACACTTATGTATGTCTTTTAATATAAAACAGTTAGCATACTTATATCTTCCCCTCTTGTTGAGACTGAAGGAATGTATGTTATCTGTCAGAAGCTTTTTATCAGTATAATTCAAGGCATTCAGAAACCTAGGCATATCACATTTGTATCCATTTTTAATATTTTATATATACTATTAACTAAATGTGTCTGTCCAAATATTCATATGTTGAAATCCTCTAACATATCACCAATATGGATATAAGGAGCCTGCCAGGGCCTTTGGAAGATAATTAGGTCATGACAGTGGAACCATTAATGAATAGGATTAATGTCCTCTTAAAAGACAGGAGTAATCTTGCTTTCTCTTGCTCCAATCTAAAAGTAAGGACACAACAAATAATGCCATCATTTTTTATTTTTTCTGGTACAGGGCTGTGTATGTGTATAATTCCACTGTTAATCAACCATCTTCTCTCATTTTATGTGTTCCTGTCTCATATTCTGAAATTACATATATGTTTTCAGGTTCATATAGACAATTTGAAAAAAAAATCCACTAGGACAAAGTTAAATGAATTCAAACTGGTATTAACTTTGTGGATGATGAAGTTCATGATAGTATGAACTGTAGTTTAGAAACTATTATTTTCTTTCTTTAGGAAAAATACTTAATGACAATTCTGGTGAAATATATAGTCCTTGATAGTAATTGTCCTTCATAGTAATTGCATTGCTCTTGCCTTATATATTCTTAGACTGAATTTAGTTGAGCATGTTTTTTGTTTTTTTTTCCCAATCATGGCCTATCATTCCTACTATGTGTTTTGAATTTTTGAACCATAGTAACCCAACTGGATGATGATCAGAAAACTATGTTTAAGGTTTATTTGCTTATATATTTTGTAACAGGTATGTTTCAATATATCTTTAAAGCATCCAGGAATACATTAGATTTGAACTATACCCAAGATTTTGTAGCTATCATATATAAAATCTTACCACACACTACATCACTTCATTCCAATATACTTAATTACTATATCAACTGATCCACAAAATATTTAGTGAACTTTAATGACACTGCAGTTAATTAGATCATTATATGACTATATGACTATACCCACACACACACCAACACATACAACAGCAAGAATTTTCTTGATATGAATCTTAATGTAATTTAAAAGAGATAACTTATCAACATAAAAATTCTATATTGTGTTTCATATAAAGTCTTTAAATATGAGTACCTAAATATGGTAAAGTGGTTGAAATCTTAATTCACTAAATACAAATAATCAGAGGCAAATAAGTATACAAGAAAATAATTATGCACTCACAGCATGAGATTAATTTAGCTTATAATAAATTCATTCAATTGAAAAATAGATATATAAAGTAATTTTACAGACTACACGTATACAACATAGTAGTATAATTACAGAGAGAAAAAATTCCAAGCAATTAGCAATGCAATGATATAAATATTTTAAATCAGAATAGAAGTTTAAATATATTCTTTGATATTAAGCAACGTAAACCAGTAAGTACAAAATCATATATACATACACACACACACATATGTACAGATAATGGCATTATGGAGCAAATTTGTCTTCAGAATTAATATACTGCTTTGCAAAACTATTTTTCTTATATTCTAATATATTTTGCATTGCCTTTTAAAATAGTTCCCATGTTGCAAGTACCACATTCTCTAGGTTAGGTTAACTCAGATGGCAATTATTAAAAGGAACAGTAAGCCAAGTTCAATTTTGTTTCAACAAATGTGCAATATGGACTCTGGGTAAGGAGCCTTCTCTCTCTCTCCTTCTCCCTCTCTCTCCCTTTAGCAATTAAATCATGAGAACTAAGATTATTCATGCATTACGGTGTTTCATCAATCATCTCAAATACCAACTTACAAATTAAAATAACAAGACTAAATGTTTTCCGAGGAATATCTTTGAGAAAGCTCATATCAACATATTCAAAATCAAATGAGGAATAGTTAGATATAGAACAAATATGGGGAACTGTCAGGTAAAAGAAAATTTGCAAGCAAAATACAGCTTTCTGTAAAAGTTTTGAAGTGTTTAATATACAGTAAATATTTTCTTTAGTGTATGTATTACTTTAAAGGAAACAGATCGGGAGTCAGCTGGTAGCGCAGCAGGTTAAACACAGGTGGTGCAAAGCGCAAGGACTGGCATAAGGACTCCAGTTGGAACCACTGGCTCCCCACCTGCAGGGGGGTCATTTCACAAGTGGTGAAGCAGGTCTGCAGGTGTCTATCTTTCTCTCCCCCTCTCTGTCTTCCCCTCCTCTCTCAATTTCTCTCTGTTCTATCCAACAACGACGACAACAATAATAACTACAAAAATAAAACAACAAGGGCAACAAAATGGAATAAATAAATATATAAATTAATTAATTGATTAAAGCAAACAGATCGAGACCTTGAAAAGAATAATTAAATACCACCATGTACTACTATGAACAAAAGTCAACTGAAAATTAATCAAAAGATTTGAACTTTTGACCAAATAACAAAGTATATCAGGGGGAAAAAAGCAAAATACTGTATAATATCTGCTTTATAAAAGTCTTCAGTAGCCTTTTGGAACATAAACATTTGCTAAAGTCCTAAGCAGTACAAAAATGTACATTTTGGTGATAACTCCAATAATTTACCTAATGACTTCAAATTATCTAGACAAGTGAACATTTTTATTCAATATATCTCGTTTAAGGAGTTCAAACACTATTATTTATGGAAATTTCTGGTATGAATTAGTATTGGTTTCAAGAAAGGCAATGATCATAACAGATATATCTGATTATCACTAGTGTATTTTCCTTAAGCATAGTATGATGAGCCTTTTCTTTTTATAGAATTATTCTTTTATCTGTCAATATTTTTAAGGCCTTAAAGAAGAGTATTATTAAAAGATCAGACAATCTCCTGAGAAGTACAAAAATAGATTCAGTAAAGTCAACTAAATTCCATGTTCTGAAATTCTTGATTTACAATTACCATGAGCCAGAAAATAACACCAAGTTTAAACTAAGACAAAATAAGCTGATCTCATGAAGTATATAAATAAACAATAAACCTTGTTTATTCTATTTTACATTATATGTGTTAAAAACACATGAAGAAACTATAGTATTGTCTAAGCATACTAAGCTAGGGAAAGAGAAGTAGAATGAGGAAATTCACTAGACATACAAAGAATCAAAGTTATAGAACCTCGGGCATTTATAGATTTCATAAGACCCTGCCAAAGAAGAATTGCTTTTTTTCTCTCTAATCGAACATGTTTTGAAATGGAAAGGCAAGGCATTCATTCTCCAGAAAATAAATCAGTTGTATAAATTCTGAACTTACATTCATCTTTTAACCCCTCCACCATCCGCAGAATCTAAATGATATGCCTTGTAGACAGACATTTACAATAATAATTTGATTTAAATGGAAATAAATTCCTTCCAATATCTTCTACAACTTACGTGTTATCAGCTTTTCTTCCAACTATACTATTCCTACTATCACATTGTGGATTACTGTTAATTTAAATGTAATTTGGCATTCCTAACTTATTTTGGAAAGTTATGAAATGTGACATTGACAGAAAACCTATGTTTTGCATGTGTATATAGAAGAAATTGTATTTATTAATACACGTAGATATGTCTGTGTATAGATACAGTGGAGAAGTCTCTGGTAGTCATCTAGGAACCTGGTATCCAATTAAGAAAATATTGAAATGCTTTAAAATCTATTTTTTAAAAAAAACTATAAAGTGATTTCAAGTTTTGACTTTAAGAAAAACTTTAGCTATGAAAAGCTTATACATATAAAAGAAGAAATAATACACACCACCTAGTTGAAGAAATAACTGTTATTACAAACATACATGAAACAGAACAGCTTTTCCTTAATCATATGTCCCTTCATTCTCAAGAGCTCTAGATGTCAGTATCTTCTGAAATTAGTAATTATCACTCACACTTACCACCATAATTTTATCAAATATATGCATTCCTGAAATATTTTTCCCTGTGTTGCATTATATTTGTACACAGATAACACCATATTATGTTAGTGACAATTATTGTATGTATTACATCTTCCCCTCTCAAAAGTCATTAGTGTATAAGTAGAAAAACAACAGTAACAAAAAACCCTATATCCTAGTATTTCTTCAGATGATGCTGTGGGGTTGACCTCTATTATATGCTCAGGCAAATTCTTTCATATTCTTGATATTGGGAAAATTAAATTTATATTTAGACTATTTTAAATTTGACTGTAATAGCATAAGCATAACACTTTATAATTTCATTCTTGGGTCTTTTCAGTGATTCTCAAATAATAATGATCACAAGGTAATTGTACCACTACCTAGTTGGTTGCATATTATGTTATAATTTGCTTTTCTTGGATTTGACATCCAAGAGTTTTGAGATGATTAAGACATGTTTCTTTATCCTGTTTCAACTGGGCAGTTTTTTCATTTTGTTGCCTGTTTCAGTTGACCAACCTGTTTCAGTTGGCCAATTTATCAGAGAAAAATTCACATTCTTACTTGATTTTAACCAAAGATCAATAAACAATAAAAGTCATTATTCCATGTCTGAGACTCTAAAGTCCCAAGTTCAATCCTCATATCACCATAAGACAGAAATGTGTAGTACTCTGACAAAAAAAAGTCAGGAAGTGAGTATTCTTGATCAAGTATGTTCTTTAAATAATCTATTTAAAATATGTAGAGGGTAGAGAAGATAGCATAATGATTATTCAAGCAACTTTCATGCCTGGGGCTGAGAAGTCCCTGGTTCATTCCTTGTATCACCATAAGCCAATACTGAACAGTGCTGCCCTGGTTATATATATATAATTTGTATATATATATATATACAAATTTTGAAAACAAAATATTCTATATGGCACAAAGTTTAAGATATTTTTTCTATAAATACCTTTTCCATCTTATGATCCTTCATGAGTTTTCAATTCACAAAAAAGGGGAAAATTAAAAATAGCAAGTCCGGTGAACAATACAATGAATGATCAATACTAATGGAATTATTGTAAAATATTAGAATCAATTAATGTTCCAGTTATGAGATCAGTTACAACAGCAGCTCTGATAAGTGCATTTCCAGGAGCAGATGAGGGGGAAAACTTGTTTCCTTTGTTAATGTTTCATTTCTTAATTTCTTTTCTGTAGATGCTGATAATATATAAAAATGTTGTTATATAACATATATAAGGCATTAGGATATAACTTGGGAGTTGTGAACTCATTCTCAGTAAAGTCTGAACAATGTTTTTCCCACTGTAGTCTAGTACTGTTTGCTCTTAATATGTGTTTCATAAGAAAGCAAGAGAAACTAACCGTTTGCTGGAATTTTTCTTCTAATTCATCAGCTTGCTTGTTCTTTAAAAAATGGTGACACATTAGGGTAAGTTTGTACAATTCATATGAGCCTGGTTTAAAGCTCTGGTCCCCACCTGAAGGAGGGAAGCTTAACAAGTAGTGAAGCAGATTATAAGTGTCTCTCTGTATCTTTCTCCCCCTTCCCTCTCAATTTCTCTTCACACTATCAAATTAAATAAATAAAGTTAAAAATACATTAAAAGGGCTCAAATAACTGAATATCACACTGGACCAACTAGAAAGGAACAGTAAGAAAACCCAAAAGCCAACAAGAGAAGGGTAACAGTAAAAAACAGAGCAAGAATTACTGAATAGAAACCAGAAATACATTACAAAAGATTAATGAAACCATGAGCTGGTTCTTTCAAATAAATAAATAGAATAGAAAAGCCACCAATGGCTAGACTTACTGAGGGGGAGGTTAGGGGCACAACACTGTACCACCACTCATGAAGCTTCCCTTGTGCAGACAGGGTTCAATGGCAGTTTTCAAGGAAATAGAACAACTTGTCCAAAAATTTGTGTGGAACCATAAAAACCACAAATAGCCAAAGCACTTTTGAGAGAAAATAAAAACAAAAATGGAGGCATCAGGGGCTGGGTGGTGGCACACCTGGTTAATTGCAAATAATATGAAGTGCAAGGATCCCAGTTCAAGCCCCTGGCTTCCCACCTGTGGTGGGCGGAGGGGGGGGGGTGTCACTTCACAAGCGATGAAACAAATCTGAAAGTGTCTTTCTTTCTCTCTTTCTTTCTTCCTTTCTTTCTTTCTTTCTTTCTTTCTTTCTTTCTTTCTTTCTTTCTCCCTGTCTCTCTCCCCCTCTTTCTTCTCCTTCCCTCTCAATATCTCAATATCCTATCCAAAACATTGAACAAATGGCCATGGGAGTGTCACATGGATTCATAGTGCAGGCCACAAGACCCACTGATAATCCTGGAGAAAAAAAAATGGAGGCATCATGGTCTCCAACTTCAGTTTGTATTACAAAGCTATAGTAATCAAAACATCATGGTACTAGAATGAAGATGGACACCAAGATCAATGGAACAAAACTGAAAACCCAGAAATATGCTCATATATATGTAATTGCCTGGTATATGGCAAAGGGGCTACAACCATTCAATGGGGAAAGAAGACCTCTTTAACATATGAAACGATTGGACAGCCACATGTAAAACACTGAAACTAGATCATCATCTAACATTGGATTGACCTTCTCGTGGTGCATCCCGTGAGTACCCATTCATTGGGGAAACTGACGATCCTTTCTAGCCGACTGAATCCACATGGATCCCAGTCACTTTCAAAGCCAGCAACAAGCAGCTCCTGACAGCTTTCAACCTGACGCTGTTGACTGGCTACAGAAGAAGGGCAAACGCTAGAAGAAGAATCATCTAACAACTTGCTCCAAAATCAGATGAAAATAGATCAAAGATCTAGTATTAGACCAGGAACTCTAAAATTTCTAGAGGGACATATCGGGAAAATATTGCAGGTTCTTAATAGCTGAGACATATTGGGAGACTCTAGTACTGGGTATGTGAAATGAAAACAAGAATAAATTAATGGGGCTATATCAAATTTAAAAGCTTTTATACATCAAAATCAAACTACTCAAGGATAATGAGCCAACTCAGATCAAAGAGCTGGCATTGCTTATCAAAAAGAAAAGAAAAAAAATCCAATAAAAAATTGGGCCAAAGAACTAAACAGACAATTCTCCAAAGAACAGATACACATGACCAAAAGGCATATGAAGAAATGTTGCGGGGGGGGGGGGGGGGGGCTACCGGTGGTAGCGCAGTGGGTTAAGTGCCCATGGTGCAAAACACAAGGCCCTGGCATAAGGATCCAAGTTCGAGCTCCTGGCTCCCCACCTGCAGAGGGGTTACTTTACAGGTGGAGAAGCAGGTCTGCAGGTGTCTATCTTTCTCTCTCCCTCTCTGTCTTCCTCTTTTCTCTCGATTTCTTTCTGTCATTTCCAACAACAACAACAATGGCAACAATAGCAATAATAACAACAAGGGCAACAAAATGAGAAAAGTGGCCTCCAGGAGCCGTGGATTCACAGTGCAGGCACTGAGCCTCAGTGATAACCTTGGAGGGAAAAAAAAAGAAGTAAAGAAAAAAAAGAAAGAAAGAAAGAAAGAGAGGAAGGAAGAAAGAAAGGAAGAAAGAAAGAAATGTTGCATTTCACTTATCATTAAATAAATGCAAATCAAAACTATACTGAAATTCCAACTCACACCTACATTAGCAAAAATAGAAATGTAGAATGACCTATGGTAGCAAAACAGGAAAGGAAGGTTTTGGTGAGGATGTAGAGAAAGAGTCTCCTAAACTTCTGGTGGGAATGCAAACTGGTGCAGCCTTTCCTTATAAGATAATATGGAAAGAATATAAACAAATAAAAATAAAATTACTGTATGACCCAGCAATATCATTCTTGGGCATTTACCCAAAATACATACAAACACTTACCCAAAGGGATATATATATCCCTATATTCATAGCAACATTTTTCACAGTGGCCAGATAGTGGAAGCAGCCTAATAGTTCATGGCTAGCTAAGGATGCTGTGGGGCATAGATTCCATTAATAATATTGTTTCCTTTGAGACAAATATTTGGTACTGGATGTGATTGTGCTTAGTGAAATTAAGCAAAGAGATAAAGGACAACTACTGAATGGTTTCACTCACACACAGAATCTAGAGAACTGATATACATGAACTTTCAAAAAAAATTAAAAAACGAAAAACAAAAGCAAGCAAACTATCTCTGAGACTTGTGAAAACTATGATAGTTATCTTTGCAAAGTGGGAGGGTGCTGGTTGTGAAATGGAACTCTACCCGATAATCCTACAATCTTAGAGCCTAATTTAAAAAAATGAAGCAAAAGAAGAAGAACTTAGAATAAAAATTTAAAATAATTTAATGGATACATAAAACAGACAAACCACTTGCTTGACTAGTTAACAAAAAGTGAGAAACTTTGGCCTGATCCAACGTTCTAGCCCTAGTCTTAATTTGGACTACTTATTTCCAGACCATGTTTTCAGTCCACCTGCCTGTTAGCTATCGATCTCAAACAAAAATTATTGAAGTCATGGGTCACTAGAAACATATACAAAAGAGACTTTCTAGCTTCTCTTCAACTAATGATTCCTATTCTCATCTGATATATTTCTACTTTTTGGTTCCTATTTATTGTTTAGTTTTATTAATTTATCTTGCTTGATATCTTGCTGGCTTTCAGCTACCAAGCTTCAGATGCTACTATGATTCCATCCTGACTTCCCTGAGCAGATGATCTCACCAATGTTTCCTAGTACCTCATCTGTCCAGAGCCCTATCCAACTAGGAAAGGGAAGAAACAGGCTGGGGGTATGGATTGACCTGCCAATACTCATGTTCAGTGAAGAAGCAGTTGCAGAAACAAGTACTTCCACCTTCTGCACCCCCAAAAGAATGCTGGTCCATACCCACAAAGGGGGAGAAATGTTAGAGGAAAATAACTACAGGGTTTTGAACTCCAATTCCATAAAGATCACAAGACCCAGAGGCAGCATCTTTTTACTTGCTAGGCAAGTTGTTGCCAGACTCACGAACCAATTCATAAAGCTCAAAACTCTAATTTTGTAACCTGTGCTTTTAAAAAATGCATTATTTATTTTGAATGTAATTTTTTTCTCCTTCCGTTAGTTTTGTTATGTTTTTTTTTTGCTACATTTGATGGCTAGAATTCCATGCCTGCATGACTCCTGTGTTCATTTATTTTGATAGAGGAAGAGGGGGAGGGGCTGGGAGAAGAGTAAGAGGGGGAGAGAGGGGAGAAAGAGAGAGAGAGAAAGAGATGGATCTGCTATCCTGTTCTACTTCTCGTAATGCTTTTCCCTGTAGGTGGGGACTGGGTTTGTTTTATCACTCATAATTTTGGGATTAAGCTGCTTGATGATATTGCTAACACAAAGTGTACATATCAAAATATGTTTCTAATTTAAAACTGTACCAAAACTCATAAGAGCAAGTGAGATTTTGTATGCTATAAAATATAGAGCATTCTGACACTAATAATTGTAATGACAAAAGAAGCTACATCAGTATGCCTGAATAAACTAACCTTGATGATGAGGAAGTTATTGCCCTTTAAATTAAATTTTAACATTTATAACATTTAAGTTTCTTTGTAATTTATAATATCTAATCAATAATTAAGATCAATCAATCTGGATGTCAGAACCTCTTAATTACAATCAATCAAATTAGACTTTCTTATTGATCTTATCAATTCTAATGGATCTTATTATGATGTGGAATATATACTCTTTTTCTAAATTCTACTTGTATGACCTCTCAGCAATAAATGCGTATAAAATTATTACTCATTTTCTTAAAAGCTTTAAAAAATTTTTTATATTTATTTATTTATTCCTTTTTGTTGCCCTGTTGTTTTATTGTTGTTGTTATTGATGTTGTCCTTGTTGGATAGGACAGAGAGAAATGGAGAGAGGAAGGGAATACAGAGAGAAAGATAGACACCTGCAGTCCTGCTTCATCACTTGTGAAGCGACTCCTGGGGAAGGTAGAGAGCCGGGGGCTTGTACTGGAATCCTTTCGCCGGTCCTTGCGCTTTGTGCCACCTGCACTTAACCCGCTGTGCTAGCACCCAGCTCCCTTAAAACCTTTTTCATCATACTTTAGAAACTATAATTCTTGACTTTTATTTTCACTAGTTAGTCAATATCCCTTTTATATTATGTAAAATTCTTTGCTACAGAGATTATATTAATTATCCTTCAGCACTAATTGTAATCTCTTAAATGTCTCCTTATCAAAATAAAACAACAGAAGGAAATTAATTCTTATTTAATTCTATTCATCTTATTTAAGAACACAATCCAGGATCACAGCTCTAGACAGTAGTAACTATATGCTTAATCCAAAATTCATGTTACATGCACTAATAGCTACCTTAAAACTCAAATTTATATAACTTGCTACAGATTCTAATGTCTATTATTTGTTACTTTTATAAGAATTCTTGATTTTCAAGCATACCAATTCAGTATTTCATTAATTCCCTTCTTAGTAAGTAGAGATACATTATCTCAATAGCATAATTCTTTAATTCAAAGTTTACCCCAAGTCTCAATTTGGCATGACAATTTCAGAAGTTTGCCACTCCATTTAAGGTATATATATATATTAAAAAAACATAGGAAATAGTCTTAAGGATAATCAGCAAGCACAGGAATATTTATTCAATAAGGGCTTAAAAATCAGTAAAAGCCTTTAGGTTCATGATTAGTCAACAACTTGTTTGGCTTTATATGTTAACTCTTTTTTCAGCCATCAGGTTCCAGATGCTAGCATGATGCAGACCAGACTTCCCTAGACAGACAACTCCACCAATGTGTCCTGGAGCCCCACTTCCCCAGAGCCCCACTCCACTAGGGAAAGAGAGAGATAGGCTGGGAGTATGGATAGACCTGTCAATACCCTTGTTCAGTGGGGAAGCAATTACAGAAGCCAGACCTTCCACCTTCTGCACCCCATAATGACCATGGGTCCATACTCTCAGAGGGATAAAGAATAGGAAAGTTATCAGGGGAGGGGATGGGATACAGAGTTCTCATGGTGGGAATTATGTGGAGTTGTACCTCCCTCATCCTATGGTTTTGTCAATGTTTCCTTTTTATAAATAAAAAAAAAAAATCAGTAAAAACAGAGAATCTATCATTTGTATCCTATGAGTCCCTGCCCAAGCCCTGTATGATGAAAGTTCCCCTTCAGATACTAATTTAAACATGATTATTGAAATATAAGGATTCCCAGTAAGCCTATTCTACCTTTAGCATTAGACATAATTTCAATGCTAGAGTAAACAATTTTCAAACCATAACTCTGCAAAGTGTTTAGCCATCAAGCAGGACTTTCAGAGAAAAACTTCCTACAATTCCCTATTACCAGTGTACATCAAAGATATTGCTCAGTGAAGACATTTAGCACAGAACTTTGAAACTTTTCCTAAAAATTTTATTTCATCATGGGGGTCAGATGGGTAGCACAGTGGGTTAAGCGCACATGGCGCAAAATGCAAGGACTGGCTTAAGGATCAGGTTAGAGCCCAGGCTCCCCACCTGCATGAGGGTCGCTTCACAAGTGGTGAAGTAGGTCTGCAGGTCTCTTCTCCCTCTCTGTCTCCTCTCCTCTCTCCATTTCTCTCTGTCCTATCCAACAACGATGACATCATCATCAACAACAATAATAACCACAACAACAATTAAAAATTAAAAAAACAAGGGTAACAAGGGAAAAATAGAAAAAAATTTCATCATGATTAATAAAGTTCAAATCTAGGGGTACGTTACAAAACAATAGAGATAAAGGGGAAGAACTGTATCAGACATAAGCTAAGCCATTAACCAACTAATTAAAAAAGTGAAAAAGGAATGAAACAACAAAGGCTGATATGAGCAACAAAATAAATCTCAAGAATTATCTGTAGAATTTTGGAGTGGGGACTTATTGCATTAGTTCAAGGAATAGTTACTTTCTAAGAGTTTAATAATTTTATTGACAAATTTGTTTACTTTAGAAGTCTGAGAGGTGGAGCAGTAGATAAAGTGTTGGACTCTCAAGTATGCTTGCTTGCTTATTTATATATGAGGTAGAATGGAGGAGAGGAGAACCAGAGCATCACTCTTGTAGCTGCACTCCCAGGAATTGATCTCAGGATCTCATACTTGAGAATTACTACCCAAACAAAGACACTCCTTATAGACTGGGAGGAGATCTTTACATACTATTTATCAGACAAAAGACTAAAATCAAAATATATAAAGAACTCACCAAACCAGCAGCAACAACAACAAAAAAGAAAGCAAATGACCCCATACAAAAATAAGGAGAGGATATGAACAGAATATTCATCAAATAGGATATCCAAAAGGCCAACAAACATGAAAAATTTACTCGAAGTCACTGATTGTCAGATGTCTACTATATGTTACTTTTATTAAAATTCTTGATTTTCAAATGCATATCAATTTAGTATTTCATTAATACCCTTCTTAGTAAGTAGAGACACAGTTATATCAATAGATAAATACAAATAAAGACCATAAGAAACTACTTCATTCCTGTGAGAATGCCATATATCAGAAAGGATAACAACAGCAAATGCTGGAGAGGTTGTGGGGGCAAAGGAACCCTTCTGCACTTTGATGAAATGCAAATTGGTCACCCCCCTGTGGAAAACAGGCTGGAGAATTCACAGAATGCTAGAAATGGACATACACTATGACCTTACAATTCTTCTCCTTGGGATATATCCTAAGGAACCAAACACACCCATCCAAAAAGATCTGTGTATACCTATGCTCATAACAGGACAATTTGTAATAGTCAAAACCTGAAAACAATCCAGGTGTCCAACAACATGTGGCTGAATAAATTGTGGTGTGTATATATACGCACAATGGAATACTTCTTGGCTATTAGAAATGGTGAGTTCACCTACTTTTCCTCATCTTGGATGGAGCTTGAAGGAATCATGTTAAAGTGAGATAAGCCAGAAAGAAAGGATGGATATGGGATAATCCTACTCATAGACAGAAGTTGAAAAATAAGAATAGAAGGGAAAACACAAAGCAGAACTTGGACTAGATTTGGTGTATTGCACCAAAGTAAAGAACTCTAGTGGCATACCTGGTTGAGTGTACATGCTACAATGTGCAAGGAGCCAGGTTCAAGCCCCAGTCCCCACCGGCAGGAGGAAACCTTTGCAAATGGTAAAGCAGTGTTGTAGTTATCTGTCTATCTCCCATACCCTCTCAATGTATGGTTGTCTGTAGTCAATAAATAAATGAAGATAATAATAAAAAAATAAAAACAAAAAATAAATATTAAAAAAGGAACTCTGGGGTGGGAGAGGGATTGTTCAGGTCCTAGAACATGATGGCAGAAGAGAACCGAGGTGTGTGGGGGGGTAGAGTGTTATGTGGAAAACTGAGAAATCTAACACATAATACAACTACTGTATTTTACTATTGACTATAAACCATTAATCCCCCAATAAAGGAGAAATAAATATATGTGAAAAATTTGTTTTCTTTAGTTTCTATGTAGAAACTAATCTTGTAGTTATGATTGACCTCTCATTCCATTTAGCATAATCACCTGCAGTTTGATCATTTGGCTCCAAATGATACAATATATTCTTATTAAATTTTAGAGTAATATCACATTGAATGTATTTTCCAGAACTCCTATTCTTAGTCATTTGTCAATGATCATATAGGTTACTTCCATAACATGGCTAGTGTGAATAATGCAGTTATGAACACAGGGTGCTTATAAACCATCTAATTAATACTTTCATCTCCTTTAAATATACACACATTTTGTTTGCTTGTGTGTTTTTTGAATTCTAAAATATAAATTTCATTAGTTCAAGGAATTCTATCTATATGGCTCATCTCTGCAATAAGTATTTCTTTAACAGCAAATTTATTATTGACTTGATTAGCTTATTTAAATTTCCATGAATAAACATTAAAGAGTATATAGCAAAGATTATTTCTATATAATTTAAATAAATTATTCATATTATGTTTAAATCTATTTTTGGAATATTAACTGTATAATAATGCAATTTCAGCTTTTAGATTCTCTCCTGCAGCATCTCAGTTCCTTTCTTTCCTCAACTTCCATGTAACTACTAGTTGCTTTGATTTATTAAAATAAGTGATGTACATATGGCACATATATTGATATGGAAATGTTTTCATATTCCTCATAAGTATTTGAATATATATAATCTAGCTAGCATAGCCTCACATTTATTTGGATATTTTCTTAAACGTAGTTTAAATTTCTTTTGACAATGAGGCCATTTAGAGAAAAAAAATACTAACCTGTATGCTTTGTCCAGTAACATAAAATTATACTGAAGTATACATCTATATTAATTTGATGAACCCTGTAAAGAGGAAAACCTCTGGATAATATATTTAGATTTTCTGGTTTGGGGAAGAATGCTCTAATTTTGAAATCTAAGATCTTATAGTATTTGAATATTAAACGCAAATACACAATGCAGAGCTTAATCCACTAATATAATACTTTAAATAGTTATTAAAAGTTTATAGTGGGGAGTCAGGCGGAAGTACAGAGGGTTAAGCACAGGTGGCACAAAGCGCAAGGACCATTATAAGGATCAGTTTAGAGCCCCGGGCTCCCCACCTGCAGGGGAGTCACTTCACAAGAGGTGAAACGGGTCTGCAGATGTCTATCTTTCTCTCCCCCTCTCTGTCTTTCCCTCCTCTCTCCATTTCTCTCTGTCCTATCCAACAATGACAACATCAACAACAACAAAAACAATAGTAAAAACAACAACAAGGGCAACAAAAGGGAATAAATAAATATTTTTTAAATATTCATAGTGAAATAGTGTGCCTAAGAAGTATTTAAAAAAGAAACTGTAAAATATTAGAAAATTCAAGTTTGACCTTCCATCTTTAACTTGTTATAAAATGTCCAAAACTCAACCAAATTGCTCAATTTTTTGAATGAAGATAAAACTGTCACTTGTCAAATGACATAGCAATTACATAGATGTGACTGATTCTAGTACTTCCAAAAAAAAAGAACTAGCATTATCTATTGCAAAAATAGTTCCAGGGCTTTTCCAACAAACCAAAATCTAAAATAGTAGTGACCACTTTTCTTATAAGTGAAGTAGGAGAAAGGCAAATAAAAGCATAAACCTATACATTTGACTTCTATCTTATACAAACACAGTATTTTTACATAGAAATTCCCATTACTTGTAGAAGAAATGTTATGTATTATGAGCCATTTTTCAGCAAAGCAAATAGATTCTGGACAAGGGGAAGAGGTGGTTGGTGGGGGCAGGCAGAGAAGATACCTAGTCTCTAAGTCACTGGTGAAGAGAGACTTGGGTTGGTAGTGGGAGAGGTGTGCACATACTTGTGACAGGAAGACAGAAAACTCTACTCATTTATCAGCAACTGTCCTGCAACCATTTTTCCACCAGTGAAATAATTTGGAAAAAAATAATTACAAAGAAAATAAGGGGTGTGGGGCTGGCTGTGGTACACCTGGTTAAGCACACATGTTATAATGTTCAAGAATATGGGCTGAAGTCTCTGGTTCCCCCTGCAAGGGTAAAGCTTTGCTAGTGATGAATCAGGGCTGTGGTGTCTCTCTGTCTCTGTCACTCTTTATCTTCCCCTCCCTTCTCAATTTCTCCCTGTATCTATCCAATAATAAATAAATACTTATAAAAATTACTGACTTATTAAAAAATATTGCAGACTGTTAAAATCATTCTCCTACACCAGCACTCAAGAATAAAGTTTTCTTTCTCTTGCAATGCAATTTACAATTTCATGATACAAAAGTTAAAATGACAAGTTCTCAAAAGAGAAAATGAGGTCATTTGCATATGCATTATGATCTAGTAAGAATATACATATATATTTGCAAAATTGTGTTTGGATAATATTTTACAGAAAAAATAATTGCATAAATTATGCTTCATCTTTTGTGTGTAGAGTTCTGCCTGAAAACCTATCACCATGTGTTTTCAGTTATGAATTTTCTCCAGAATAACACATAGCTTGAATATTATTAAATATTAATTTTATGAATAAAACAACACATTATTTTATAATCATTACCAGGAAAATAACTATGAATGAGTTATATATGATGTTTCATTTTTACAGAATTCTAAAATAATAGTAGTATTTTATTTGACTACATTTATTTTCTTCCAAGCATTAACTTTCACTAAAATGAATAAAGTTCATGTTACTAAGTAGTTTTTTTCAATTATTTTAATATCTTTGCAGTATATGTTTGGCTGTTGTATAGAAATAAACTACTATAGCAAAGATGGGAATGCAAACTGGTACAGCCCCTTTGGAAGACTATGAGTAGTCCTTAAACAAACAAAAATGGAAACACATTATGATTAGCAATATCATTTTTAAGCATTAGATCAAAGGACATGCAAACACTAATATAAAGAAATATATGCACCCCCTTTGTCCACAGCTGCAATATTCAATTTATCCAAAAAGCCTATCACCAGATGAAAGTTAAAGAAGTTATGGGATCAGGGAAGAAAGTAGCTCCCAAATATGAGAAAGGTGTATAAATATTGTTGACTGTAAACTCCATTGATTTGATGTGATCTGGGGCCCATATTCAGTTTAGGAGCCTTTGTGACCTCTGCTTCCCTGTAGATCTGAGCTCACATTCTGTAGTCATGAGTAGGAAAGTTCCAAGCTGCCCCAATTTCAGAACCCATCTTCCTCAGGTGGAACATAGAGTATGTTGTCCAGTGTCCCTTCAGAAGATGGAACATTCTCTATCATTGTTGATCCATGTTGAGAGCAAGGTCCTATGGGGGCCCACAAAGTGGTCTATTGTGTTGTTCCTTATAGAGATGACCAATAACAATGGAGCGAGGGATTTTCTGGTCCTTTTTCCAGCCATGACATCATCTCCCCAGACAACAACTTGGATCCACCTGCATATCAGATCTCAGGCTCAGAAAAAACAACAACAACAAACTAGTATAGTCATGGACCCTTTGGAATATAACTAAAATAGGCTTATTGAATATCTATAAAATGGAGAACCCCCCTAACTCTTCATCTGAAGTATTCCAGCCTTTAGTTTCCTGATGAGTCAACAATTTCTTTGGCTTTATATGTAAACTTTCTTTTCAGCCACCAGGTTCCAGATGTTACCATGATGACAACCAGACTTCCCTGGGCAGATGACCCAACCAATGTGTCCTGGGGCCCCACTTCTCCAGAGCCCCACTCCACTAGGAAAAGAGAGAGACAGGCTGGGAGTATGGATCGACCTATCAATGCTCATGTTCCTCGGGGAAGCAATTGCAGAAGCCAGACCTTCCACCTTCTGCACCCTATAGTGACCCTAGATCCATACTTCCAGAAGGCTAAAGAATAGGAAAGCTACTAGGGAGGCGATGGGATATGGAGTTCTGGTGGTGGGAATTGTGTGGGGTTGTATCCCTCTTATACTATGGTTTTTGTCTGTGTTTCCTTTTTATATTTAAAAAAAAATAAATAAATACCCTGGGAAAAAAAGAACTTATGGGGTATATACTCCATGAAATACTGCTCTGCAACACAAAAAAATACAGCACTGAGTCCTTCTGGACAAAAATGAATGTAATTGAAAGTGATTTTATTTAGCAAAATCATTATAAATAAAAGACAATTATTGGGAGCTGGGCGGTGGCGCACCTTGTTGAGTGCACACATTATAAACTGAAGAAACATACTTTAAACTTATTGCAGGAAATGATAAGGAAATCTTCAAGGATCAAATAGGAATAAAGTATTGATTTATATTTTATAATACAAAAGAAAACTGAATTACAAGAGCTCTGTAGAAAGAGCAGGAGCTATGAATCTTGAAAGAAGAAAATGAATATAAATATAGAAGTTTATGTCTTCTCCAGATCAAAATATCTAGTCTAATATGTCTATATTTGTGTTGGAGTGTAGAATTACTGATTAAGAATGAAGAGAATATTTCACATTACTAAAGAGCTGAGCTGAGTACCTTAAAACAAAGTCCCATAACCTAGATATACACCAGTTTCTGTGAGAGAGAGCTTATGTTCACACGTATCCATAAACTACTGCAAAATATATACCTGAAAGCAGAAGTACACTAGAGTTTTCAGTGAGTACCTCCCTAACACTTCCTCTCCACTATTCCAAGCTTGGGATCCATGATTGCTCAACAAATTGTTTGGCTTCATATGTTAACTCTCTTTTCAATCACCCAGTTCCAGATGCCACCAGGATGCTGGCCAGGCTTCCCTGGATTGAAGACCCCACCAGTGTGTCCTGGAGCTCAGCTTCCCCAGAGACACATCCTACTAGGGAAAGAGACAGGCAGACTGGGAGTATGGACCGACCAGTCAATGCCCATGTTCAGCGGGGAAGCAATTACAGAAGCCAGACCTTCTACCTTCTGCAACCCTCAATGACCCTGGGTCCATACTCCCAGAGGGATAGAGAATGGGAAAGCTATCAGGGGAGGGGGTGGGTTATGGAGATTAAGTGGTGGGAATTGTGTGGCGTTGTACCCCTCCTACCTTATGGTTTTGTTAATTAATCCTTTCTTAAATAAAAAAAAAGTTAAATAAACAAAAATAAATAAATTAAATAAACTTATTTAATTTAAAGATATTTAGAAATAAAAATATTTGCAAATACTGAATACATATACAAATTTTTCTAGCCCTCTCAGTGGAGAGGGTATCTCAGAAAATGATGCTCTTGTGGTAGTGATCTTTTATTTTTTCCTCACATCTTTGTTTTTAAGTACAATTCTGATACTAATGTAATAGAATTCTGACTACTTGGAAAACTGGCTGATCCAGGACCGGGGAAGGAAATAAATTAAATAATCTTATAATATTTTATAGTGACATAAAATAATAAAATATAATTAGTAAACAAAACAAACAGCAAATACACATACATATATACACAAAACAGAGCTACAATGCTGGGAGAATGTCAGAGGAAACAGGCCCTAAGAGTCAACTTCACAGAATTTCAATTGTCAAATCTGCAACACTCTGATCAGCCAAAAATAATTGATAATCTGTCATAATCAAAGTATAAAATATTAATTTTTCTTATTATAAATAATTAAATAACCACATACAAGAAAATACACAAATTTGTGGCCCTCAATAAATGTAAGTGGTTCATGTATCTACTTTTCCTTTAAGGTAATATAACTTAATCCTTTACTTTTAATTGTGGATTCATTCAGGCAGTACCTTATGAAAAGGGGAAAGAATAGGGTAGTTTTACAGTGTATAAACCTGAATAACACTATTCAAAAAGGTGATCACACAATAAAACCCATGTTCTATCCCCTCACTAACTTGAGGAAAGACCCTATGAATCCAATACTGGTTTAGATACAACATATAACACTCAACTATTTAACAACAGGGTGAAAATCTAAGCTCGTCAGATAAAGAAATGACTACAAAATCTGGATAAGGGCAAGTGACTGGCTCACTTAATGATGAACTTTTCCGTCAATACCAGGGTACCCCATCATCTGAGGCTCTAGAGAAGGAATCTGTGGATTTCCAATAGATATGATACACCTAGACCTCTAATAGATCCTTCTCTTACAATAGGAATGTCACCATAAACTCTGTTGTGAGATTATCCAGGACCTTGTCCTCACTATAAAGGATTAATGCTAGACACTACCCCACTCTCTGAATGGAAGCTGGGTCATTGTACTCTACCACTTAAGACTGGTCCAAAAATAAATGTAGCCTAGAATGTTTTCAGCTGTGACCATGAACTGCGAGCTCAAACTAACAGAAGTTATACAGGTTCCTATGCTAAATATGAATACATATGGGCCCTGGATTAAATTGATGAGGTAAAATTTTTATTGTATTTATATATTTTTTCAAGTTTGGTCACTACTTTCTGCTTTGATCCAGCTTTTTAATGCTAGTCTCAATTTTGACAACATCTTCCCAGACAATATTTTTAGTCCACCTAGATGTTAGCTACCAAGCTTAGCCAAAATTACTAAAATTGTGGGTCCCTTGGAACATACCTAAAATAGACTTCCCAGCTTCTTCCCACCTAACTTTATCTGCTCTAGTTCCATCTTTGGGTCCCTGATTATTAAACATTTTTTCCTGCTTTATAACTTACCACCTTTCAGCCACCATATTGCAGATGTTACTATGATTCCATCCTGACTTCCCTAAGCAGAGGACCTCAACATTGTGTCCCAGACCCTCACCTCTCCAAAGCTCTACCTTGCTAGGGAAAGATAGAAACAGGCTGGGGTATGAATCAACCTACCAACAGCCATGTACAGTGAAAAAGAAATTATAGAAGTCAGAACTCCCACCTTTTGCACCCTATGTTCATTAGATGAACATTCTATAAAGTTATCAGTATCAGTAACTTTCAAAACTTCCAAGATTATTATAAGAGAGTCAGAGAAAATCTCAAAACTATGAATAACCTAGAGGCAAGTCTATAGATGAGTTGTGGTCTCTGATGAAATATTGGAACACTAAAAAGTCATTAATAAGAAAAATCTCAGAGAATATACATAAAATATGATTTTAAGCTGATTATAATGTATCAACATTGGTTCATTAGTTGTAACAAATGCTCCACTAACTTGAAGGGTATCTATAGAGTAATTTAAATTACTATAGGTACTCAATATCTTCTTGTTTTCAATCCTCTCATGGAATCTCTGATATTTCTAGCCCCAAGATGTATTAATTATTGTTTTGCAATGTGTTGCAAATATTTTTGACCTTTCATTTAAACCATATTTTGAAAGTATTTTATTAAATCAAAAAGTATTCATCAGTATTTTCATTTATATTTCACTTAAATTTCTAAGCTACTTTCAGGAGTAACCAACAGTTTTAATATGTAAAAATACATATTATAGAATTCAGATTGCTTTCACTATATATCTTCAAAAAAACATCAATGTCAAATGGTACAATTAAGAGAAAATATTCAATTCATCTTCATTTTCACATTTATTATGAGACAGCCACATCTAGAACACAATATTTCCACCAGGATTAATGAACTGCTGAAATGCCAGAAAATGAAAAGGGAACAAATTTAAAACTTTAATGTCCTGTCAGTGACTGGTTAAAGGGCCAGATGCTGTAGGTAATTTAATTGTGCTTATCGCCCAGCAGCAGTCTCGTGAATGTCATGACACAAGGAAGCATCTGCCTGCTCTGATAAATCAAGTGATAACACTTAATAAGCATAAGATCCTAGAACTAAACGTTACCTTGAATGTTCATCTACAGCTACCATCCAATGTAAATTATGGTAATTCTGAGGAAGACTATGTTCTATTTGTTTTCTCCTCTCCTTAAGAAACAAATACTATTTCAACTCATAGTAACAGCAACAACAATACCATGTTTTAAATGTGCTGAGAACCTTGCTTACATCAACTCAGTCATCCCATTAACTCCACAAGACAATTATCTTCATGTTCGTTTTATAGTAAGGATGTTCAGCCACAGAGAGGTTAACTACTTATCTTGCCCACATTACACAGCTGTCAAATAGCTGCATGGGATTTAAGCTCATGTAGTCTATCTTAAGAGAACATTATCTTAATTTGAATGATTTCTGCTTCTCAGAGCACATTTTAAAATATTTATTTATACCACTATTTATGAGACAGAAAGAGAGTGAGAGGTAATAAAAATGGGAATCAGAGCATCAGTCTGGACTCTGATTTAGGATGTCAAGCTTGCAAGTACTCAGGACACTTTAAACAGCTAGCATTTGCTTTCCTGTGATTTAGCTCTGCATCAACTGAAGCCAAAGTTGGTTTCTTCACTGCTTTCCTAGTTCTGTCTTCCTTATTTTCTTACAGGGGTACATAACAAAAGCACTCTTTTATGTACTTTTCTGAATATAGCTGACCATTTCTGATTCTAGATAACCCAAGCTAAGACATTTGTGAAGTAAACCTGCTTTCTCTAGATATACTCTACATAATCACTTTCTTTTAATTTACATCACTAAATACATTTATAATATTACTATACCACTCTGAGCTCATATATACTTTTAAATATTTATTTATTCCCTTTTGTTGCCCTTGTTGTTTTATTATTGTAGTTATTGACATCATTGTTGGATAGGACAGATATAAATGGAGAGAGGAAGGGAAGACAGAGAAGGGGAAAGAAAGATAGACACCTGCAAACCTGGTTCATGGCCACCTGTGAAGTGACTCCCCTGCAGGTGGGGAGCTGGGGGCTCGAACCAGGATCCTTATGCTGGTCCTTGTGCTTTGTGCCACCTGCGCTTAACCTGCTGTGCTACTGCCCAACTCCCCGAGCTCATACTTTTAAATTGTTTTTGGTTTTCAGAACTTTTTTTTTTTCAGAGAGAGAGAGAAGAGGAGATCACAGTAGTAGAACTTCCTCCAGTGCCACAATACTGTCCATATAGTGTCAGGCTCAACTTGGGCCATTTGCATGACAAAGAAGGTGTCCTTTTCAGTGATGTCTTTTACTCCAGCTTATTAACATAACTCTCAATAACAAATAATTAAAAAATGTTGACATTGTAAGGGAAATAATATAATATGGACTCAACTAGTTTTTCAAGTTCAAACCTAGTTCTCCCACATACCAACTACTTTTTCAGACAAAGTATATCACTGTTATTTTAATACTTGGAAATATATTTCTTAGATTATGTTATAAAAATTCTAGAGCTTAGCACATTAGGCAATAGTACAATGAGCAGTTTCAATGTTCAATTTTCAATTGCACTAAGGTGTGTGGTGGGCATATACAAAGTGGCTGATACAGAGGAGGAAACACCTAGTTCTTAAGATTATAGTAACATGAAGATAATGAGTCAAAAAGGTATTTGAAATGTCTAGTTGTGCCTTTCATAATTTATTGTCCAACTCTGTGATCTTAGAAAACATTTTAGTTTATGTTATACAGCTTTGTGTTTGCTCAAATAGATCCATAAAAATATTATTGATGTTAATTAAATCATTCCTGCAACTCAGAAAAAAAGAATTTAAGTTAGATCTATTGTTCTAACTTTATTAATATGGAAAATTTATGAATATAAAAATTTATTAATATGGAAAAAGCTCAGATGTTTTCATAGGATGTATAAAATGATCACACAAAACAGGGAGGTGGTGGTGTATCTGGTTGAGTGCACATATGACATTGTGCAAGGACCCAAATGCAAGGCACAAGTTACCACCTATAGTAGGGAGGCTTCACAAGAGATCCAAAATGACAACAGACATGTGAAAAACTGCTCCATCACTGATTATCTGAGAAATGCAAATAAAGACAACAATGAAATGCTATTTCACTCTTGTGAGAATATCATACATCATAAAGGATAATAACAACAAGTGCTGGAGAGGATGTGGTAGTAAAGGAACCCTCCTGCACTGCTGGTGGGAACGTAAATTGGTCCAACCCCTGTGGAGAGCAGTCTGGAGAATTCTCAGAAAGCTAGGAATGGACCTACCCTATGACCTGGTAACTCCTTTTCTGGGGATATATCCTAAGGAACGAAATAAATACATCATCCAAAAAGATCTGTGTACACCTATATTCATAGCAGCACAATTTGTAATAGCTAAAAACCTGGAAGCAATCTATATTTCCAACAACAGATGAGTGGCTAAGAGAGTTGTGGCACATAGCCAGGTAGTGGCACGCCTGGTTGAGCAAATATGACAGTGTGCAAAGACTCAGGGTTAAGCACCCAGTCCCCACCTATGGGAGGAAAGCTTTGCCAGTGGTGAAGCAGTACTTCAGGTGTCTCTCTTTGTCTCTTCCTTTCTATCTCCCACTACCCTTTCAATTTCTGGCTGTCTCTATCCAATACTATATATGTGAAAGTTGTGGCATATGTGCATAATGGAATACTATTCAGCTATTAAGAATGATAAATTCACCTTGTTCCTTTCATTTTGGATGGAGCTTGAAGGAATAATGTTAGAGATAATACAGAGAGGGCTGAATATTGGATGACCTTACTTGTGGGCATAAGTTGATAAATAAGAACAGATATGGAAAACACAAAGTATAACCTGAACTAGGCTTGGTGTATTGTACCAAAGTAAAGGACTATGGAGGTGGGGGGGGTTCATGTTCTGGTACAGGATGAGAGGGTAGGCTAGGTTGAGAGTGCTTTGCAAAAAATTAATAGATATTTACACATGTATCAAATACTGTGCTTTCTGTAAAAAATTAATCCTCTAATAAAATATAAACTAAAAAATAGATTGGAAGTAGTCCAAAAAGTTTGAGATAGAGTCCAAAAATTTGAGATGGAGTCCAAAAAATTGAGATAGAGTCATCATAAAACTATTCGTAATGTCATATTATTTATTTGAGACACTTATCAGTTTACATTTAAAAACTCGTTAATTTTATTACTGTGGCCCTACTAATACTTTCTTCAATGTATTGACTAGTCTTCATGTAAAGAAGTCTTTGGCATATTATGAAAGCATACATTCTATATTTAACATTTTGTATGCTCAATAAGTAACCTTGTGAAATTCTGTTTGACACAGTGACATTGACTTTATAACATCTCTTTCTTCTTATGTTTTTTTTTCTTATTTATTCCCTTTCATTGCCCTTGTTGTTTTGTTGTTGTAGTTATTATTGTTGTTGTCGTTGGTGGATGGGACAGAGAGAAGTGGAGAAAGGAGGGGAAGACAGAGACGGGGAGAGAAAGACAGACACCTGCAGACCTGCTTGTGAAGCGACTCTCCTGCAGGTGGGGAGCTCGGGGCTTGAACCAGGACCCTTATGCAGGTCCTTGAGCTTTTCACCACCTGAGCTTAACCCACTGAGCTACTGCCCAACTCCCTCTTCTTATGTTTTAAAGCACTCTCCTTTGAAACTACTTAGAATCAAAAATTTTGTTCACTGGAATAAGCTTTATTTTCACTAGTTTACATTCTTTACTTTCAGTTTGATACCTTTGTTATCAACATGATTTCAACAAATGAATACTATAAATAATTTCTATTTTCATTAAGCTTTAAGTGGCATACTCAAAAGCAGAAGTGACCTTTTTAGTGCTAGACTCAAACAAGTTATGGGACAGTCTAAATTACAAACTAATTACAGGTGAGAAATCAGGAATAACAGTTAAAGTATATTGAGTTAATATTTTATTTTAAGACTAAGTACATTTTATATGAACTATTTCACATCTTTTTCCAAATTATGTGTTACCATACCACACCACAAATACAAGGTGATACATATTTTTTTAAAATAAGAAACTATAAATGAGCTGTGGCTAGAAAAATGAGCAAACATTAGAAACTCTACCTTGTTTTTCCCATGATCTCTCATTCTCTCTTGGCTTTTACTGTATCTGATACATAATGATAAATAATCATGCATTGTGAATTCCATAACTATGAACTACTCATGGGTTGCTAACAGATATAAATGCGATTAAAATGTTGAACCCCACCTGAGAGAATTTGGAGGCCATCATATAAAGGATGCTTAGTAATGTTTCTCAAAGTATAATGGGCAATGGACTATCCTGAGATGCTGATTGTGTTCTGGTGATTTATCAAATCACTGAAGCCAGTCAGAGAATTGTAGGGCTAGATCCCTTTTCTCTCTTCTCTCACTGGCTCACTTTTCCTGTTCTTCTCTATACAAATGCTAGACTTTGGGATAAAGGATATATATATATATGAATCTACGATAATCTCTGCCACTAGGAATTGAAAAAAAAAAAACTCTTTTTTTTTTATTGCATCAACCCCTGACTCTGGAATTGTGTGTGTGGCAAACATCAAACTTTGACATTTACTTCAAACTTCAACAAAAAAGAAGTGTTTAAAGGAAACTTTGACACCATTATTTTTTAGAACTAAAAATTGAAGCAAATATAAATTATTTGTGTGTTTCTTGAGATTTATTTTCTTATGCTTGAAGAGCAAGGACAGACTCACATGTATATGCTGTGTTAAAGGAACACATTATACAACCTAATCAAATTAAGAATACAGATGACAAGACATGGAGCAAGCTGATAGACATTAAGGAAGATCTACAGTCAATGTGCACCTCTTAGCTAAACTTTGAGGTGAACAGGACACCTCCCAGACAACCACAACAGACAAATCCAAATGTAAACAAACAAAAAAAAGACTAAGGCTAAGTAGCTGAACTAATCACTACAGTAACTAAACGAGAGGCAGATTAACTAAATGAGAGTCAAATAAAGCCAAGCTGATGAATGAAAATGAGGGACACAACAGAAGAATGAGAAAGTCTGATTGGGTAAGTAAGCATAAGGATGAGACACAGAACACTAAGAAAGTACAAGAAAACACAATGAAATCAACATTAAAGATGTTTTGGGACAACATTAAAAGTAACAACATGTATCATAGGAGGTTCAGTAGCATCAAAAGTAATTGGAGCCAGATGGTGGCACAATTGGTTGAATGTACATGTCATCATGTGTAAGAATAAGGCTTCAAACCTTTGATTCCTATCTGCGGGGGGAGGGGGGGGAGTTTCATGAGTGGTGAAGCAGTGCTACAAATGTATCTCTTTCTGTCTCTCTCTCTATCTCCCCTTCCACTTTCAATATTTTTCTGTCCTATCAAATAAAATAATAAATATGTTTTAAAAATAATATAATGTATATATTGCAAGCTCTGAATGAATACAGCAAGTAAAAAGACAAGGAAATCTAAAGATATTCCATGCTCATATATTGGTAGAATTAGCATAGTTAAAATAACCATCTTATCAAAGCAAGATTCAATGTAATTCCTATCAAAATCAACATAAGCATCTTTAAATGAACAGAACAGATGATACAGAAATTTATCTGGAATTACAAAAGACCAAGAACTGCTAAAAAAACAAACAAACAAACAAAAAAAAAACCTGAGAAAACAGAGTGTGAATGGAGGCATCACAATTCCTGACTTATAACTATATTACAGGTCTATAGTAATTAAAGCTGTGTGACACTGAAACAAAAATAGAACAATGGGACTGCCTTGAGAGTTAAGAAATAAGCCTTCACATTAATGACCAGTCAATGTGACAAAGGGTCTAAAACACTAAATAGAAGAAGTTAATAAATTATATTGGAAAAACTGAATGGTCACATGCAGAAAAAACAGAACCACTATATGTCATCATGCACAAAGGTAACCTTGGGGCCAGTCAGTGCTACACCCGGTTAAGCACACAAAGTACAAAGTGCAAGAACCATGCAAGGATCTGGGTTGAGCACCCGCTCCCCACCTTCAGGGGGTCTGCTTCATCAGCAGTGAAGCAGTACTACAGATGTCTTTCTATCCTCCCCTCCTCTCTCAATTTCTCTTTGTCCCACCCAGTAAAATGGAAAAAAAAATGGCCACCAGGAATAACCTCAGAGGAAAAACAAAAAACAAAAACAAAGGTAACCCCAAAGAGTTTAAAAACTTAGATGACAGATAAGAAACGATAAAATACATAGATAAAATACATTTTCTTTGGAAGTATTTTCAGTGTCTGTAGTTCAATAGCAAGGAAAACAAAAGAAAACTTAAGTACAGGACAACATCAAGCTAAAAAGCTGCTGCACAAAATGAATCATTACCAAAACAGAACAGAAGATAATCGCTTGTCACAAGTCAGACAAAGGGTTAATGACCAACATATATAAAATATTCACAAAACTAAGTAACAGAACAGTCAATCTTACTAAAAAAAAAAATAGGTGAGGGGTCTAGCAATGGTGCACCCAGTAAATCACATACCATTATCATGCACAAGGACCTGGGTTCAAGTCCCTGTTTCCCACTTGCAAAGGGAAACTTCACAAGAGGTAGAGCAGTGCTGTAGGTGTCTCTCTTTCACTCTGTGCCTCTCTCTCTATTTCTCTCTGTCTCTACAAGAAAAAAAAATGTAAAATGGACACCATGCTGAGATTTAGTCCAATGATGCAAATCAAGACATCAATGAGAACCATTTCACCACTGTGAGAATGATCAGCATCTTAAAGGAGAGAAACACATGTTTACTGAGAATGTGGAGAGAAGGGAACCTTTCTGTACTGT
This sequence comes from Erinaceus europaeus, assembly GCF_950295315.1. NCBI lineage: Eukaryota > Metazoa > Chordata > Mammalia > Eulipotyphla > Erinaceidae > Erinaceus > Erinaceus europaeus. The sequence goes on from NC_080163.1 coordinate 79,387,617, forward strand.
TTGTGGGGATGCAAATTAGTGAAGTTCATGTGGAAAACTATATAGGGAATCCTGAAAATATTAAAAATTAACTCATCATATGATTCAGCAATTCCCCTCCTAGACAGGTATCCAAGGACCACACAAAAACAAAAAAACCCTAGTTGAAAATATCTACAGTTGGGTGTCAGGCTGTGGCACACTGGGTTAAGCGCACATAGTACAAAGCACAAGGATCAACACAAGGATCTAGGTTCTATACCTCCATCCCCACCTACAAGGAGGATGCTTCACAAGTTGTGAAGCAGGTCAAGTGTCTATCTTTCTCTCTCTCTCCCTATTTCCCTCTCAATTTCCAGTTTCTCCCTGTCCTATGCCCCCCCCAAAAGAAAAACAAACAAACAAAAAATGGCCACAAGAACAGTGGATTCATAGTTAAGGCATCAAGCACCAGCTATAAACCTTGAGGTAAAACACACACACACACACACACACACACACACACACACACACACACACACACACACACACACACATACAGTATTGCTGCTGGTTGAGGGTACTCAGAAAGGATAAAGGAACATTACTACCTGGAACACAATAAGAACCTAAGTCCTTATTGTGGAATAAAATGATAGTTTGGTTGACATTGAGATGTTTCAGTACCTTGTTGGTATGCATGAGACCCCTTCTGTTTCATTTGGTTTAAATCCCCCCTGCTTAACACTATTACCACTACATTCTATTTACATAACCACTGTTAACAAGCACCACCCTCCCTCCAGGGCATTGGTGATTCAGTGATAGGATTCTCGCCTGCTCTGCCCCCTCCTTGTCACACTCTGATTTTCACTAGTCACTTTTCTCTCCACCCTCTCTATGTCACATCCTGTTTCCACCCTACTTGACAAGTATATATAAAGACAGCATTGTGAGTTTTAGGGTACTTGCGTTTAGCTTAGCTAGGCTTAGATTGTGCTGTGTCCTGCATGAATAAAGAGATACTGCCTACAGCTCAACCATGAGTCCCTGGTCGTCTGTTACCCGCCTGTGAAGCCAGCCCGGCGAAAACAACAGTACCTATCTTGGGGAATTACAGAAACGTACCCTTGTGACAAAAAAAAATATATATAAATTAACATTTCCTCAGTAAATGATATTGGAACTAAAATAAATAAATAAATAAATGGAGCAATATTCAGTGATGGTATATCACCAGAAATATTTGAAAATAATTTTATGCATTTTAAAACTAAAATTTTCAAGATTTGTGGTAGGTAGGTATTTGGTGCATTGATAAGTTATAAATCAGCAGCATTCTATTAGCTTAGGGCACCTGCATTATATTGTATTTTGTTGGTTTTTATCTTAAAAATTAATTTATTGAGACTGGTAAGGTGACTTAGCTGGTAGAGCAGTAACATATAGGACTTACATGTGTAGAGCTGTGAGTTTAAGTCCTGGCTCTGCATACATGCCTAGGCAGAGTAATTCTCTAAACTGTTCCTTCCTTTCTCTCTCTTTAAATTAATAAAAATATAAACATTTGATAAATAATCTGCAAATAAAATGAATCTAAATTAACTTCATCACTACATACAAATTATTTAGTTATTTCAATAAGATTAATAAAGTTTTAAATAGCAAAAGATGAAAATGTTACTGAACATAATATCACAGAATTTATCGGGCCAGGTGGTGGTGTATCCGGTTGAGCTCACACATTACAGTGTGCAAAGACCCAGGTTCAGGCCTCCAGTCCCCACCTGCAGGGGGAAAGCATCATGAGTGGTGAAGCAGGGCTGCAGATGTCTCTCTGTCTCTCTCCCTCTCTATTCCCCCTCCCCTCTCAATTTCTGTCACTATCCAGTAAATAAATAAAATTAAAAAAGAAAAAAATTATCACAGACTTTATCAAAAGTTTACTACTGCAAGTTAATAAAACCTATGTGAGTTTAGTAACTTTATAGGAAACAGCCAATTATTTCTGAAGAGCTATATCATTTTGCATTCCCAGAAGTAGTAATGTGAAAGTTAAAGTAGCTTCTCATCCAATTTAGTGCTGTATTTATTAGTATCTTTTATTTTTCCAACATGTGCAATATCTGACTTGGAATTTTCCCCCAAATTTATGTAAGACTAGACATATAATCCAATATGAAACTTAAAAGGAAAGGATAACAAGAGAAAAACTTAAGTGTTGTTAACGAATCTACACCAACAAAAGAAAAGAGTCCTGTGGTCTGGGAGGTGGCACAGTGGCTGGGGCACTGGATTCTCAAGCATGAGGTCCCAAGTTCAATCCCTGGCAGCACATATACCACAGTGATGTATGGCTTTTGCTCTCTCTCTCTCATCTCCTATCTTTCTCATTAGTGAATAAATGAAATCTTAAAAAAAAAAAAAGAAAGAAAATAACTAGCCCTCAAAGATGATCTGTTTCTCCAGTAACCAGACAATTAAAAGTATTTTACGTATTTCAGTCTTGAGTGGAATTGAAGTTGGTCCTTTAGTACTGAGGTAAATAATTTGTAAACATATCATATATGTATATGCTAATTTTGTTCAATATTTATGACCAGATGTTTTAAGATGCTTAGCTTTATAATCCACATTTGTAAACAGTATGTCCCATTAACAAAATTTCCTAAAGCATGTTTCTATTGTTTCCCTCCCGGGTTATAGCTGGGGCTCTGTGCCAGGTCTACCAATCCACTGCTCCTAGCTGCCATACATTTTTTTTTCCATTTTTTACTGGATAGGACAGAGAGAAATAGAAATAGAAAGAGGAGGGGGAGATAGAAGGAGAGAAAGAAATACACCTACAAACTTTTTTACCACTTGTAAAGCAACCCCCCCCACACACACAGGTGGGGAGCCAGGGGATTGAACTGGGATCCTTGAGCAGGTCCTTGAGCTTGGTACCTTGTGTTTAACCTGGTGCGCCACTGCCTGTCCCCCAACATGTTTCTTATTAATACCAACACAAAACTGTGTGCTCAATAAGTCAGTTTTATATAAAACTCAAATGCACTTATAATTCTGAAGCCCCCCTGTTGTTAAAATTTGTAGGCTCCAGCGGGCCGGGCTAGCTTCACAGGCGGGTAACAGAGACGCGGAGAAAACGGCTGGGCAGGGAAGCTGTATTTCTTTATTCAGGAACAACGATTCATAAACTAAGACAAACTAATCACCAAACAGAACTCTGCTGTCTATTTGCGGCGGCGCAAGCACTCTCTCTTACTCTGCAACTCTGGAACTCTGGAACCCTCTCCCCGGGTTCCCAGGGGCGGGGCCAAGCTGCCGTGAAACTAACTGGACTGATCCAATTCTCTTGGGGGGGGGAGAACTAGAACAACCCAATGTAAAGCATACAACACCCCCCCAAATGGAACATATTTGGAATTACTGGTTTAGAAAAAAAAAAATGATTCCAGATTTTTTATTCCTCTGTATACATTTATAAGTGCATAGGTAATAAAGCATTACCTTTCTGATAGAAAAAAATAAAAGCTTGGTTCTGTATATAAAATATAGTATAGACTCATTAATTTAGGTAATACATATAGTTACAATGCTAATTACATAACTAAAATATGAAGTAGGAAACCAATCATTTGCTATTTTGTTTATTCTAATTTTCTCCTGTGGGAAGTTCTCAATTTGCCATTTTTATTTCATTACAATCATCTCCATATCAGAATCATATGCTCAGCTACAGTTATATACTTTTTATAATTTTATAAATTGTAGAATTAATGAAATGGGCATTTATGTCTTTAGAAGTGTCACCCATGTTATAAATTAGAAATAAAGCATTTACATTATGTTCATTAAAACAATATTGTCTCCTTTATCAACAAATAGTGATATTGACAGGGCTAGATTTTACTAAGGAGAAACATGACTACTTTACAATATGTTTTAATAGAATCAGTTTTTCATCTTATCCTTATTACACTTCTTTTGAATAATTAAACTTAGACTGATTTCTTTAACTAGGGACCATATTATGAAAAACTATATTTTGAAACAATATGTTGCCTAGAAAGGAAGACAATATGTATATATATATATCTTCCTGTCAATCAAGATTGCCAGCCAATAACCTGTGACCATGGACTGTTTCAGCAGATTAGCTGCCCATAGTTTAGAAAGGTAGAAGCTATTAGTTTAAGGGACAATCTCTGTCACCATAACACAAAGCACTGTTATGTGAAGTTGGTCTCACAGACTTGCAATAATTGATCCCAGATGAAGGCACAGAGTACTTGAAAGAAAAAGGACAGATGCCATAGAGGTAGAAAATGTTAGCCAAACTGTATCATTTGGAATCTGCTCTATGGACACCAGTAAAATAAAATTACATTTGTCTGGTTCTATACTCCTAACTCTAAACTTTTGATAACCCAGTTAAGCAATGAGACAATTCATTTGTGTGTGTGTGTGTGTGTTTGAGGTATTAACAGTGATCTATCTATGCCAACAGTGTAGTGTAAATAAGATGATGCAGAACGATAAAATATTACTTACATACCATGTCAGAAACTAAAAAAAAGAGTGTATTACTTTAAAATACATTTTAAACTGTTTTTTTGCTTGTGTGAGAGAGTTGGAGACAGAGAGGAAAAGACAGAGAAAGAGAGAAGGAGAGACACATACACACTGTTTCACCACTCATGAAGCTTTCTTTCCTATAGGTGGGGACCTGGGACGTATACCCTGGTGTTGAAGTATGGTAACGTGTTCTAGCGGCCATTACATTCCTTCGTACAAACGTGATTATAGCCGAGTTTCCTACATTGGCCACACTAACTTCTTTTTTATTATTAATTTGTTATTATCTTAATTTATTTATTGGATAGAGACAGCCAGAAATTGAGAGGGGAGTGGGTGATAGACAGGGAGTGAGACAGAGAGACACCTGCAGTACTGCTTCACCACTGGCAAAGTTTTCCCCTTGCAGGTGGGGAACTGGGGCTGGAACCCAGATCCTTGTGCATTTTAATATATGCACGCGACCTGATGCGCCGCCACTCAACCAGGAGACACTAATTTATTTATTTATTTTTTAAAAATATTTAATTTATTCCCTTTTGTTGCCCTTGTTGTTTTTATTGTTTTAGCTATTATTGTCATCGTTGTTGGATAGGACAGAGAGAAATGGAGAAAGGAGGGGAAGACAGAGGGGGAGAGAAAGACAGACACCTGCAGACCTGCTTCACCACCTGTGAAGGGACTCCCTTGCAGGTGGGGAGCCTGGGACTCGAACTGGGATTCTTAGACCAGTCGTTGTGCTTTGCGCCACATGCGCTTAACCCGCTGCGCTACCACCCAGACTCCTGAGACATTAATTTCTAAGCATGCCATTCTTCTCCCAGTATTGAAGGCATCTGCATTGAGTGTTCTTTTGTTGTTTGGCCAGCAGGAGGCACTGTGGCTAAGGTGTTCCATTTCCCTGTTTCTTTATCTTGATGGACATGGGGTGACTTTATCCTGAGTCACCAGGCCAGGTCAGTGTCCCTGATGTCTATTTATTTATTTATTTATTTATTTATTTATTTATTTATTTGCCTCCAGGATTATTGCTGGGGCTTGGTGCCTGCACCATGGATCCACTGTTCCTGGAGGCTATTTTTTCCCCTTTTGTTGTGGTTACTATTATTTTTGTTATTGATGTCATTGTTCTTGGATAGGACAGAGAGAAATTGAGAGAGGAGGGAGAGAGAGAGGGGGAGAGAAAAACAGATACCTGCAGACCTGCTTCATCACTTGTGAAGCAACCCCCTACAGGTGGGGAGCCAGGGCTCAAACCTGGATCCTTACGCGACTTGGTGCCATGTACACTTAACCCGTTGTGCTACTGCCGACACTACCCCCATGTCAATACAAAGTCTCCAGTCTGCTATTCTAGCCCTTGTGGGACAATAACATTAGAAACTCAAGAAGTCATAGTTGTAAATTTTTGAGTTTTTAGGTGACTGTTATAAAAATATTTATTGTATTTTTGAGAAAGATACAGAGAGAAACACCAGAGCACTGCTCATCTCTGGCTTATATGGTATGGGAGATTGAACCTAGTACTTCAGAGCCTCAGGCATTAGAGTATCTTTGCATAACCATTATGCTATCTACCCTACTTGATTTTTTTTTTAACAGTACTTTATTGCTTAAACTCAGATTTGGAAGTGGTGCAGCTCAGCTGCCAATCTTCTAATTGGTGCTAACTGTTTTCTAACAGTTAATTGGTGCCAATTGAACATCAGTTTTTAACCGTAGGAATCGGAATTGCTTCCTTACCCTTTTTCTGTCCACAAGGGACATATCTGGATATGTGGCTTAGGTGGATTTCTTTTGTCTTCCTCCCTCCCTTCTTTCTTCTTTCTCCCCCCCCCCCCTCCAATTTATTGCTTGTTTGACTCAGACCCAGAAGTGGTGTGCTTCAGCTGTTACTCTGCCTCCCAGTTTGGTGCCAGTCATCTATGGGTATAGCCTTTTAGTCCCAGGAATCTCTCCCTCACCCTTTTTCTACTCATGAGCCACAAGTGTCTGTACTCACCTATGATTTGGAGAGTTTCCAAAGAAATCTTGGTCATTTTCTGCTGAGTTTCAGGTGATTTTCCTTTGCTTTTCTTAATTGACCAGAGAGAGAAAAATGGGGCTGCTGCTACTCCATAGCTACAACTCTGAAAATCCATCTAACAGTGACTTTCAGATCCACAACCAATTTAATCCTTTTAGATAAATGTGAACCAAAAAAGAATATATATGGCAAATTTTCACAAGGACATGAAGAAAAGAGACCCTTTGTAACTGAATGAGAATGGAAGATGGTAATTGGTACACTCACTTTGAAAAACAGTTTGGAGACTAGTCAAAACATTAAAATAGTATTAGAGTATAGTTGTTAATATTTATTCTAGGAAAACAAATTAATCAATTAAACTATGACTCTGCATGTTCACTTTGTCATTATTTAAAATACCCAAGATAGAAACAAAGTGCCTACTGATGGACTGCAAACATACAGAATTCAGAAAAATAGAGAACAGATTAAAGAATAAAACACACACACGGTATATATGATTGATATACTTGGTAAACATGCACACATAATAATGTAGTACTCTTTAGCCATAAAAAATAACAGACACATTGAACACACTGACCAGTGAAATACAGAGCCCAGAAATAAATCCCCATACATATAGACATCTATTCTTTGGCACATATTATTAAATAGAGAAAGGAAATTGTTTGGAAAATTTGGGTTGAAAAGTGCAGAATGAAACAGAACCACTACATTTCATCACACACAAAAGTAAACTCCAAATGGATCAAGGACTTAGATGTTAGACCAGAAACTATCAAATACTCAGAGGAAAATGTTGGTAGAACTCTTTTTCATCAAAGTTTTAAAGGCATCTTCAATGACACAAATCCAATTGTAAGGAAGACAAAATAAAAAATAAACCTATGGAATTATATCAAATTGAAAAACTTCTGCACAGTAAAAGAAACCACCACCCAAAGAAAGACTCTTTACAGAATGGAAGATCTTTAATATCATACATCAGACTAAAGGCTAATAACCAAAAAGCATAAAAAGCTATCCAATATCAGGGAAAAGAAAGAAAGAAAGAGAGAAAGAATGGAAAAAACCCACCCAAATGTGAGGATAAGACATGAACAGAATAATTACTAGGGAGTATGGACTGACCAGCCAAGGCCCAGGCTCAACAGAGAAGCAATTACAGAAGCCAGACTGTCCAGGTTCTGCACCCCATAATGACCCTGGGTCCATACACCCAGAGGAAAAAAGAATAAGAAAGCTATTAAGGGAGAGGATTGGATATGGAGTTCTTGTGGTGGAAATTATGTGGAACTGTACCCCTCTTATCCTATGGTTTGTCAATATTACCATTTTATAAATAAAAATTTTAAAAAAGAAATTATCATCCCCACTATTTCTGCTTAGGTACCACAGACAACAAGAAATAAAAGTGAAAAAAAAAAAAAAAGAAAAAGAATAATCACCAAAGAAGAGAACCAAAAGGGCAACAGACACATGAAAAAGTGCTCAGAGAAATTTTCAGAGAAATGCAAGTTAAGACAACAGTGAGGGGGGGGGGGGGGTCGGGCGGTGGCACAGTGGGTTAAGCGCATGTGGCGCAAAGTGCAAGGACCGGCGTAGGGATCCCGGATCAAGCCCCCGGCTCCCCACCTGCAGGGGAGTCGCTTCACAAGTGGTGAAGCAGGTCTGCAGGTGTCTGTCTTTCTCTCTCCTCTCTGTCTTCCCCTCCTCTCTCCATTTCTCTCTGTCCTATCCAACAACGAACAACATCAACAATGGCAATAATAATAACCACAACGAGGCTACAACAACAAGGGCAACAAAAGGGGGAAAAATGGCCTCCAGGAGCGGTAGATTCATGGTGCAGGCACCAAGCCCAGCAATAACCCTGGAGGAAAAAAAAAAAAGGACAACAGTGAGATACCACTTCATACCTGAGAGAATGCCATACATCAGAAGAGATAGCAACAACAAATGCTAGAAAACTTGTGGAGGTAAAAGAGTCCCGCACTGCTGGTGGGATTGTTAATTGGTCCAACCCCTGTGAAGAGCAGTCTGGAGAACTCTCAGTAGGCTAGAAATGGACCTACCCATTTCTATGGCCTTGCAATCCTTCTTCTGGGAATATATCCTAAGGAACCATTGAAAAAGATTTGGGAGTGTGGAGGAGGTGTGTGTAATGTGGTGTTGATGGGGGTCTTTCCTGTCTGGTTCAGGATGGTGAAGAAGGACCTAGGCTGGAAGTGAGACTGTTTTGCAGAAACCTGCAAAATTTTACACATGTACCAACAATTGCATTTACTATAAACCTTTAGTCCTCCCAGGAAAAATATTAAAAAATAAATAACAACTCTTGTCATATTAGCAACAGGAATGGATTTTCAAATCATTATTCAAAATGAAACAAGACAAAGATAAATATCAAATTACCTCAGTTATATGTCAAGTAAAAATCATAAGAATCAAACAAAAATATGACCCAGTAATTCTTCTCCTGGGGATATACCCCAAGGATTCCATAATGCCCAACCAAAAAGATATGTGTATACCGATGTGCATAGTAGCACAATTCATAATAGCTAAAACATGGAAGCAACCCAGGTGCCCAACAACAGATGAGTGGTTGAGAAAGCTGTGGTATATATACACAATGGAATACTATGCAGCTATTAGGAACAATGAACCCACCTTATCTGACCCATCTTGGATGGAACTAGAAGGAATTATGTTAAGTCAGCTAAGTCAGAAAGATAAAGATGAGTATGGGATGATCCCACTCATCAACAGAAGTTGAGAAAGAAGAACAGAAAGGGAAACTAAAAGCAGGATCTGACTAAATCTAGAGTAGGGCACCAACGTAAAAACCCTGTGGTGAGAGGGAGGGCGGACATTCAGCTTCCTGGGGCAGCAGGGGTGGGGGGGAGTGGGTGTGGGTGGGTGGGATGGGACACAGTCTTCTGGTGGTGGGAATGGTGTTTATGTACACTCCTATTAAATTGTAGTCATATAAATCAATATTTAATTAATACGAGAGGGGACAATTTGATTGTATATCTCCAACTTTTTAAAACACAGACTGAGTCTTTTTAATACATAGGCTAAGTCTTTGATATGTTAACTCTTTCAAAAGCCTAGACTAGAGAGAACAGAAGCAACTGGTGGCACAGCTATATACAAGATGTTGGGTATTATACATCAAACCCAAACAAAGGGACTTTTCAAAGTTAACCCTATTACCAAATAATGTGATAATAACAATAATTATCCATTGTCTTCTTGAACCTTAAGACAGCAGGAACCTCACATTTCCACTATAGAACCTATATTTCCCCCAGTCCTGGAACCTTAGGGTGGGGCACACTTTCCTGCATGCTTCTCTCAATTCATATCAAATAATACAGCATCCGCAAACCATGACCTAATCACCTCATCATGATTCACTTCAGACTGTGTCCAGAGACTTCAGGTGTGGAATGACAACCTTTCCACTTCATTACTCGGGTGAGATCTTTCCTTTCATAGTATTCTCTAATTCCATTCTAGGTGGTTCACTTCCTAACAAAGTTCCAAAACCTAGATATAGACAAGGTCCCCTGAGATAGAGCATATTTTCACACGTATCCATAAGCTAGGGCAAAATATATACCTGAAAGCAAAAGTACACAAAAGTCTGCAGTGAGTACCCCCCCCAACACTTCATCTGCACTATTCCAGCCTTTAGGTCTATAATATTTCAACAATTTGTTTGGCTTTGTATGTTAACTCTCTTTTTAGCCACCAGGTTCCAGATGCCACCATGATGCCTATCAGACTTTCCTGGACAGACGACCCCACCAATGTGTCCTAGAGCTCAGCTTCCCCAGAGCCCTTCCCCACTAGAGAAAGAGAGAGGCAGACTGGGAGTGTGGATCCACCAGTCAATTCCCATGTTCAGTGGGGAAGCAATTACAGAAGCCAGACCTTCCACCTTCTGCAACCCACAATGACTTTGGGTTCATACTCCCAGAGGGATAAAGAATGGGAAAACTATCAGGGGAGGGGATGGGATATAGAGATCTGGTGATGTGATGGGAACTGTGTGGAGTTGTACCCCTCCTATCCTATGGTTTTGTAAATGTTTCCTTTTTAAAATAATAATAAAAAAAGAATCAAACAAACAATATACAGTCTAGCACAAAGAACAACAACAGATTGGTTGTTCATAAAAGTGACCATTGGAAGGTGGGTGAAATGGGAAAACGGAGCCAAAATTATAAACTAAGTGGTAAAGATGTAGTGTATGACCTGGTAACTATGGCTAGTAATAATGCATTACATTTTTGAAAGTTTCTGAGAGTAAATATTTTTAAAAATTACTTGTATTTTTTTTGATAGAGACAAATAGAAATAGAGAAAGTAGAAATAGATATGAAGAAAGAAAGATAAAAACTCTGCAAGTGGGGAGTCCTTGATATGGCAATGTGTGCTCTTAACCAGGTGGGCCACCACCCAGCTACCAGGAGATAAGCCTTAAAAGCTATTATTAGAAGAAAAAATTGTAGTCAGATATTGTGTTATGATAACAATGCTAACTCGACTTAATGAGATTATCATTTTATTTGCATCAATATATAAATATTAAATCAGGATGCTGTTGGGTTTATACTAACATAATGTTATATATCAATTACAGTTTGACAAAAATATTCATCTAATTATATAACAACACAATATCTACATTTTGCAAAGGCAAAAAATTCAAGATAAGGCAAAGTAATAAAGGAACAGTATTCTTTAAAGAGTTTAAATGTGACAATCATCATGGAAAAATGCAGGAACACTTTATAGCTACCATACATACAATCTATGACCTCATCATTCCAAGAGAACTACTCCCACATTTCTAGCAATATGTATGTGTGTGTGTGTGTGTGTGTGTGTGTGTGTGTGTGTGTGTGTGTATGTGTGTGTGTATTAGTTACATTGCTTTTGAAAACTCTATACTGGAAACAATTTCAAAACTTAACTACAAAAGAGCAACTTAATTGTGGAATACTCATGCAAAAGATATTCAAGAGAAACAAGAAAGAACTAACAGAACTGAGGACACAGCAGAACAAAGGACTTGCATTCTAGAGATCCCAGGTTAAATATCTGATGCCACTAATATCCCCAATTAAGTGATACTTTGTCAAAACAAACAAAACTAAAAGTAAAACCCAGAAAAGATATAAATAATGTATTAACTCTACACACATGTACTCCTCTTAAAATTATACTGAGTCACCTTACAAAAAGATTACACTCAATTTAATTCAAATTACATAAGATTCAAAAATAGTTACAAATAATTGAAGACAGAAATAACATGATCTTTAGGAAGGGTGATTAAAAGGCTTTTCATAAAGATACCCTCTTGAAAAACAACAATGTTTGTTTTTCTTGACTTAGGCGGTATTATATTCTTCTTAAACTGATTGTGAAAACTAAAAGTCTTCTTTACAGACACTATACACTAAAAAAAAGTTGTTTATGGAATTAGTTTAACAGACAAGGTATATGTATAATATTAAATCCAAGTGTTTTGTTGATTTTTCTTCTAAATATGCATAAACTACCTTACATAATATATTCATTCCTATTAAGTTGTCCCAAACTATTATAGCATTCACTAAGTTAAAAAAAATGAGTCAATGACAAGAAACATAAATTTGGTAAGTGAGAATAATTTGTAACCTTCTACTTTTTATATGTCCTATACCATCTGTAGTCAATTAAGAGAGTCCCAGGTGTTCACAGTAATTGCTTTAACACAAGATTACATGTCACTTTAGGGGTCTTTAAATATTTATTATAAAACCCTCATCTACATTTTTCTCCATTCACTTAGGGACAAAATATGCTGATGTTGGTACTGACAAACACAAACTGAAACTGTTAAATTATTTTGTGAGCTTAATTTCATTACAAAATTATTTTTTAAAGCCAGACTATGATACAAGAATGAAAACACAGCAATAGTGTTAATTTAATATGCATCTTTTTTTACTCTTTATTTTAAATAAATGTATCTACTTGATTCATGCTTATGGTGTTAAAAATCAAACCTTGGGGCAAGGCAGCTCTACATTTGATTGAGGATATACATTGCCAAGTGGAAGGATCCAGGTTAAAGCTTCCGGTCCTACTGTAATTGAACCTGTCTGGTACTTGAACAAAAATAGACACATTGACCAGTGCAATAGAATTGAGAGCTCAGAAATAAGCCCCACATCTATGGTCATCAAATATTTGACAAAGTGGGGGGCAAATTATTAAATGGAGAAAGGAGAGTGTCTTCAACAAATGTTGGGCAAATTGGGCTGAAAAATGCAGAAGAATGAAACTGAGCCATTACATTTCACCACACACAAAAGTAAACATCCAGGGGCCAGGTGGTGGTGCACTTGGTTAAGCACACACATTACAATAGTGCACCTGGTTCCCACCTGCAGAGGGAAAGCTTCACAAGTGGTGAAGCAGGGTTGCAGGTGTCTCTTGGTCTCTTTCCCTCTCTACCTCTGCCAACCCTCTCAATTTCTCTCTGTCTCTACCCAATAATAAATTAAATATATATATATAATTAAAAAGAGAATAAAGTCTAAGAAATTAAGCTTCAAGGGAATCAAGGACTTAGATGTTAGACCAGAAACTATCAAATACTTAGAGGAAAATATTGTCAGAACTCTTTTTCATCAGAGTTTTAAAGGCATCTTCAGTGAAACATACACAATTACATGGAAGATAAAATAATAATAAACTTGTGGGGCTACATCAAGTTGAAAAGCTTCTGCACAGCAAAAGAAACCACCACCCAAACAAAGAGATTCCTTACAGAATGAGAAGATCTTCCCATGTCATATATCAGATGGCACTCAATGGTATCTTATATGTGTCATGGTCTGGGTTTATCCCCTAGCTCCACAAAGAGAAAAGACAATAAATGAAAATCATAATTACTAACATAAACATAATGCATGCTTTGTTCCAGAAAATGGTCTAGGTGTTTTATATGCATTCATTTATTTAATGTATTGCTGCCATATGAGATGGATTAACCCATGGAAGATAGAAGAGGATGCCTAGAATGGCTGGCATAAGACCACAGAGCTGTAATTTGATAAGTAGAGGATTTAGTTCTCTCAAAAATCTATGCTATTATTTATTACAATATAATCCCCTCCTAGAGGTAGTTTATAAAGAAATTATAATTTCTAGGTAAACATGCTATTCTACATCATTTTTATGTACAACTTAAACTGGGTATCTCTGTATTCATGGAAATACATATGATTTTATAGTTTTAACTATTTACATTGAGCTTCTAATCATAGTTTCCTTCTTTAACAATTCTTATTAATTATTCTGAATCAAAGTGTCTTTATATAAGTGTACTATCTATCTGATCCTGAAATATTGGAACATAAGCAGTAACTAAAATTTGTGAAATATTAAAAAGACAATCTGGCATACAGTTCAGTATATTAATTTTGAGAGGAAGAGACAGAAAAGCGCTGTTAAACTGTGGCTTATGGTGATTTGGGCAATTGAACCTGGGGCCTCTGAAATTTAAGATCTGTAAATCTTGTGCCCTCACATGATCATATACCTCCCAGGCCCTCCATATTAAATTTTAATGGTAATAAAATTTCCTATAAAATCATATACTTTAATGAACTACTTGCAATATTAATGTCTGGTTTTTCAATGTAAGTGAATAACAGTTATTGAATGAACTACATATTTACATGAAATAACATGATATTTCCGTTAAACATGCTGTGTGCCTAAGTACGTTTAAATTGCTTCTTTTTAGACATTGCCAGTGCTTCACTGTTCTTGGATGACTTTTTCAGATAGAAAGAGACAGAAAGGTACAGATACCATAGCACCAAAACTTCCTCCATTATAGTTGGGCCATATTCTAACCCAGGTTATATGCATGACAAAACAAGCACACCATCCGGGAGAGCTATTTTCTGGCCTAGGAATGTTTCTTTAAAGCAGTTCTAACTTAACTTCCCACACCATTACTTTCACAAATTCTAGAAATTAAGTGTGTGTGTGTATGTGTGTGTGTGTGTGTGTGTGTGTGTGTGTGTGGTGGTGGTGGGAGAATGGAATAACGAAGTGAAATGATAATGTTGATGTCCTTTGTAAAACTCATATTTCTATGTGTGTATAAGCTATCTTTCTGTTACACACTTTAGTTCATTGCACTAAACACTAGGCCATAATGGTTTTCATATGAATAAACAATACAGTAATTCCCATGTATGTTTACATATTCATTTCTTCATTATAATTTTAGTATATGTGCTTCTGAAAGGGGCACAGATTTTTACTTATCTCTTTAGAAGGAAATTTGATGCAGTTGAGGGACGTCTCACATGTGCAATACTGCCGAAGTCAACATTTTTGTTTCAGGTATACATACATATATAGAGAGAAAGAGAGAGAGAAATACCACAGCTGTCCATGAAGCACTCCCTGGTGTCACTGTGCTCCCAGGTAGTGCTTCATTCAGATTCAGGCTTTTGTATGTAAGGATTCATATACTCTACTAGGGGAACCATATACACAATGGAATACTAGTCAGTTGTTGTAATGATGAGGTCACATCCTTTACCTCACCATGGATGGAAATTGAAGAAATCATATTAAGTGAAGTAAACCAAAATGAGAAAGATAAATATGACATGATTTAGCTCATAGATGGAACTTAAGAAATGGAGTCAGAAAAGGAAAACACAAAGTAAAGCTTAGATTGGGTGTGGTGTATTGGGCCAAATCAAAGAACTCTATAGAAGGAGAAAGTGGACGGTGTTGAGGAGACTTTGGGGTCCTGGTGTATGATAGTGGAAAAGGGCCTATCTGGGAGTGAGAATGTAAGACACCTTCTTACTAAAGAGAGATGAGAAATTGTACCGATGTGTCAACAACAGTACTGAAATCCATTAACCCTTCAATAAATAAAGGGAAAAAAAAATCTTTGAAAACAAAAAAGGAATGTATGATAGTATGCTCTGTATTTATAGTTATGTACAGGCTCAAAATTAGAAGAAAACAAATATATTTTCTTACATGATACTTATGTCTATTCCTTTTATCATGTACAGTTTCTTTTCTCACAAATGACATATCTGATTTTTAATTGAAAGCTTATTAAAAGTCCCTGGAAAATGACAGAGTCAGTACTGAGGTGTCTGTTGTGGTACACTCATGATTCATCATCCCCACTTCCAAATTAAGTCCCTCATAAATTATCTGGAAATAAAGGCCAGCACAAGATCAAAA
Source organism: Erinaceus europaeus (assembly GCF_950295315.1). Lineage (NCBI taxonomy): Eukaryota > Metazoa > Chordata > Mammalia > Eulipotyphla > Erinaceidae > Erinaceus > Erinaceus europaeus. Next base: position 79,403,485 of record NC_080163.1, read on the forward strand.
AGTCAACTCTATGGCGCAAGCTTTCTTTAACTGCTTTCATTATCATGTGGTATTTATTTCTCAAAATGTGAAATACAAAAAGAAGTATCATAAATAAAATCTCACTTTCCTTAATTTTTTGCTAATGACAAACTTCTTTACTACCATATATTCAGGTTTATTTAAGTTGGACATGACCCTAAGCACTGAGGATTATTTAAAAAAACAAAACAAAACAGGAAACTGAGGAATTATAGATTGCAATTAAAATGTTAATATAATTTGGTTATGTCACTTATTTTGGATGAATGGAAATTAGGATACCAAAGATGAGTAAATGGTTCTGACAATCAGTAATAACTGGTACTTCTAGGAGTTAATTCATTCTTCTGAATTTATCGAGCATTAAACAAGGAGAATTAAGATGAAATATGAGGTTTCATTTAAAGTATGACATCTTATATTTAAGCACATTTACTGAAAAAGATATTCTACTTTTAATTAGAATAAAAATTTTGTTAGATGATAGCGTCCTGGAATTTTTAACAATTTACAGCATAAGATCATGTAAGCATAATTCTGGTTTCAAAGATGTTGATTCTCACTAAAATTTATTTTTACCAAACTTTTAATTATCTTTTGTTACAAAAGTAACATTTCATTGCATTATGTGTCTCAAATGACATTAAGCTAACCATTAAAAATCCAATTCTATTCTTTACTATGAAATTAACCCCTTTGGGCAGAGGGTAGAAAATCTAATGGATATGCAAACAGACTTTTCATGCCTGAGGCTCCAAGGTCCTAAATTCAGTCCCCTGCATCACCATAAACTAGAGCTGAACAGTGCTCTGGTAAAAAAAAAATATATATATATATATGTATATATATATTATATGTATATATTATATTATTATATATAATATATTATATATATTATATATATTATATATCAATAGGGAGTCAGGTGGTAGCACAATGGGTTAAGTGCCCATGCTGCCAAGCACAAGGACCAGCATAAGGATCCAGGTTCCAGCCCCAGGCTCCCCCCCTGCAGGGGAGTCCCTTCACAGGTGGTGAAGCAGAGCTCTGCAGGTGGTTATCTTTCTCTTCCTTTCTCTCTTCCCCTCCTCTCTCCATTTCTCTGTCCTATCTAATAACGATGACATCAATAACAATAAAAACAAGGGCAACAAAAGGGAAAAAATATATATATAAACATATATATATATATATATATATAAGAAATCTCACAAATTATTTTTAAAAATAATAAAATAAAAATAAAATTAACCCCTTTCACTTGATTTACTTATCTTTCTTCCTCCATCCATTCTTTGTGGTCATTAACTAATGATTAGCCTTATAGCTAAATGTTTATTTTCATTTACTTCATCTTTTTTGTGATTTCTTTTTTTTTTTCAGGGGAGAGTGCGAACATAGTCCCCCACCACCACAAATTATGCAGAGGAGTTTCCCACATTTGGGGAAATCGCAGGGGTCAGCACATCTGGAGTGCAATGCATAAGCCTTGACCAGGGAAAACCACCTTGTGATCATGCTATCACCCCTGCTGGGTCGGTATTTTTTTGAGATTTTTTTTTTTTTATATAACAAATTTTGTGTGATTTCTTTATATATCAAATTTGACTGGAATTACACAATATCCTTCTGTAACTTTTCACTAAACATAAATTAAATGAGAAAAACTACTTTAAAAAATACTTGTACCTTTCATTCATCAACTTTCAATTTTCTTTTATTTTGATCCTTCAGCTACAGACTGTTGACAAAAAGCATATCCCAAGCATAATCTGATTACATTTGACTATTTGTTTATCAAAGAAAACTATAATACAAGTAAAAGCAATATATAGTTGAATAATAATGTGGTGTAAGTGCTACTGCACAGCATTAATCTTGCTGAAATCATTGTTTATATATTTTTCATTTTTATAAAGAGACAGTGAAGCAGAAAAGCAGAGAGAGTGGACAAGTGACCATAGCAACAAAGTTTCCTTCAGTATGGTAGAGACCAGACTCAAACCTCGGTAGTGCACATGGCAAAGCAGCACATCCAAGTGAGTTATTGCACAGATCCACAATGTTTGCATTTTTCAGTTACCTATATAGTAGCTTACAGTTTTTCATTAAAGAATTTTTTTTTTTTTGGTCTCCAGGGTTATTGCTGGGCCTCAGTGCCTGCACCAGGAATCCACTCCTCCTGGAGGCAATTTTTTCCCCCTTTTGTTGCCCTTGTTGTTGTAGCCTTGCTGTGGTTATCATTGTTGTTGATGTCGCTGGTTGTCGGATAGGACAGAGAGAAATGGAGAGAGGAGGGGAAGACAGAGAGGGGGAGAGAAAGACAGACAGGCTGACCTGCTTCACCACCTGTGAAGCGACTTCCCTGCAGGTGGGGAGCCAGTGGCTCAAACCGAGATTCTTACATTGGTCCTTGTGCTTTGCACCACGTGTGCTTAACCCTCTGCGCTACCGCCCAACCCCCAGAATGATGTATTTTTTTCAGTAGAAGTTTGTAGAATGTATCATTAATGATTTTATATTTATTACCTGTTTTAATAACAATATGTCAGGTATGTTGGGTTAGGTGAATTTGGTACAAAAAGTAACTTCACCAGTTTGTTTTTACATTTTTAAAAATGACTACTAGAAAATTGAAAATTATATCTATGACTTGTGTTATATATATGTATATGTTCTTTTTTGCTGCTTTAATATTATTATTATTATCATTATTATTTTACAAAATGGAAACATTGACAAGACCAATGGATAAATCTCCATCAGGAACAATATAATGAACCCTTTTGTGGGCCCCTATAGGACCTTGCCCTCAATGTGAATCAATAATGGTAGGGAATGTTCCATTCTCTGAAGGGAGGTTGAACAACATATTCTACCTACTACCTGAGGAAGATGGGTCCTGACATTAGTGCAGTCTGGAATGTTCCTAGCCGTGATCACAGAATGCAAGCTCAGACCTACAGGGATGCAGAGGTTACATGGGTTCCTATGCTAAATATGGGCCCTGGCTCAAATCGATGGGGTTTACAAATAACAATATTCATATTCCCATTCTGTAGTGATGAGTAGGAACATTCCAAGCTGCCCTGATTTCAGGACCCCTCTTCCTAGGGTGGAGCATAGAGCATGTTCTCTATCTTCCCTTCAGAGGATGGAACATTCTCTACCATTCTTGGTCCATGTTGATGGCAAAGTCCTATGGGTGGCCAGAAAGGGGTCTATTGTGTTGTTCCTGATATAAATGACTGGTAATATTGGGGAGAGAGATTTATTCTAGGTCTAGGCCCTTTGTCTCCCAATAAAAAAACATTAAAAAGAAAAATAAATCACTCTCTCAGAAATGTCAGGCTTTATTAGAAAACTAAATATAAAGTGGGGCCAGACAGTGGTGCACCTGGTAGAGTGTATACACTATAGTGAGCAAGGACCTGGGATCAAGCCCTGGTCCCCACCTGCAGGGGAAAAGCTTCACAAGTGGTGTAGAGCTGTCTCTCTGTCTCTCTCCCTTTCTATCCCTCCCCTCTCCTTCTCTCTGTTTCTATCCAAAAATAAATAAATATATAATAAAGTAAGTTGGATTGAATTTTTTATAAAAGAAAATATAAATTGACTGGGAACTTCAGAAGGAGAAGAGTAAAAGAAGGAAAAAAAGAAACAAAACACCATACTCAAGCAAATAACAACTGAAACTTCTTAAAATTTATTTATTTATTTATTTATTTATTTATTTTTCCCCACCACCAAAAGACTGTGTCATATCCCCACCACCCACCCCCGCCCCCCACCCTCCTCCATGCGGGGAAGCCCAATGGCCACCCTCCCCTTGCTGTTAATTTTTTTTTGGCCTGTTTGATGTATGTGTGAAAACATGTTGTCCACAATAAACAGGAATTTTATTTTGCTGAGTTGTTCTAAAAAAATATTTTTAAAATATTTATTTATGTATTTATCTTCCCTTTTGTTGCCCTTGTTATTTTGTTCTTGTTATTGATGTCACTGTTGTTGGATAGTACAGAGAGAAATGAAGAGAGGAGGGGAGACACAGAGGGGGAGAGAAAGATAGACACCTGCAGACCTGCTTCACTGCCTGTGAAGCCACTCCCCTGCATCTGGGGAGCTGAGGACTGGAACTGGGATCTTTAAGCCCCTTCTTGTGCTTTGCACCACTTGCACTTAACCTACTGTGCTACCACCTGACTCCCAACTTTTTAAATTTAAAGACTAATCAAAACACTAAGGAAGTAGAGAAAACACCAAAGTTTCTGTTGCAAATGACCTATACTAAAACATATTGTTGAAAATAAAATTTTAAAAGTCTAAGGTAAAAAAAAAAATTTAGGGGATTCTAGGCAAAAATAAGTAACAAAAAATTTTTCCATCAGACTTCTTAGTAGAAACATAGGTTAGAAGTAGAAGAACATAGAAAATGGTAAAAGATAAACATTGCTAAACATATATTACCTAGCAGATTTATCATTGAAATATAATAGAGAAAGAAAAAAATCTTCTCAGACAAAGAAAGGAAAAAAAAAAAGCTAATATAGTTTGCTATCACCAGACCTGAGCCAATAAAGGGACACATGAATAAAAATGATAGAAGTGCAGAAACAAAAATGTACATATAAGACTATAGTGGAGGAAATAGATGGATTTTAGGGAAGGTGATATACACTGACATTCATCTTCAGGAAATATGGAATTTTACTACTGTAGCAACAATACTGTAAATCACTTTTCTTAATAAAGTGATATTGAAAAGGCTAGGGAAAGAGCATAATGGTTATGCAAACAACTTTCATGCCTGAGACTTCTCTGTGCTTCCAGGTTTAATCGTCAGATATAGATATAGATATATATCTCAACAACAATAAAATAAAAATAGAAGGAACAAAGCAGAAAAGCAATACTATTTCTATGCCAACAAAACTATATATGAAGACTTAAATTCATTGATTAGGGAAAATTAAATTATTATCAAATTATTATAATTAAATTTCTAATTATAAAATTATTATAATTAAAAAATAATATATGATTAAAATCCTTTTCACATCAAAAGAAACTTGAAAAATTAAATGGCAACAATTGGGATAATACATGGGTATTCTAGTTAGTAATATGATGGCTTAAATATATAAAGAAATAATACAACTTAACAATAAAACAAGAATCCCAATAGAAAACATCTCGAGGGGCTGGGTTGTGATGCACCTAGTGGATTGCACACATTACAATGTGCAAGACCTGGTCCTCAACTGTGGGGGGAGAGGGGGAGGGGAAGCTCTCGAGTGAAAGTGAAGTAGAGCTGCAGGTGTCTCTCTGTCTCCCTCTCTATCTCTCCTTTCCTCTTGATTTCTGGCTATCTCTATCCAATAAATAAATAAATATAATTAAAAATATTAAAATAAAAAAGAAGCAGGTAGGAGAGACAGCTCACCTGGGAAAGCACTTGCTTTGCCATGTGCATGACCCAGGTTCAAGTCCAGTTCCCACAGTGCTGGAGGAAGTTGTAATGCTATGGGACCTCCCTCTCTCCTCTGTCTCTCTAGCTGAATAAATCTGCCCAGAGTGATGGCAACAGATACATATCTTTTCTATAATTTTTAATCCTCTCACATTTATCTCTACCTCACAACTGATTTATTTCCACAAATCATGAAACACTAGCCAACTTTTCAATTAGTAGTATTTGGTCATTAAATTTCTGATATTTTGAGTACATAAAATTAAATTTAATTATTAAAAATAAAATGCTTTGAGCCCCCAGTACTCCACCTACAGGGGGGTTGCTTCATTCATTGTATTAGCAGTTTTATTTGCTCTTGATCTACCCATTTTTAATGTGTTTTTTATTTTTATGTTCTGTTGTTGCTCAGTTGCTTTGTTTTATGTACAAGCCACACTATACTAAATACCTTTATGACAAATGCAATCACCACCCTCAGAAATTATAATAGTAACTAAAGCAATGACTGAAGCAGTTTAACCAATACCAGTTAGTCCCACAATGTCTCCAGTTCAAGAAAAAATAACAACCAAATCTAAATGAAAAAGAAAGGAAAAAAGGGATAGCAGGAATAGACAATTATGCAAATCTACTGTCCACTATAGATTCTAGGGGTAGCAAGAGGGGAAGGGGAAGTAGAGCAGAGACATACATACACAAAAGAGTCTGCTCTGAGTCAGATTTCTTCCCTGAAATAATTCACAAATAAGTATCAGTGAATTCAGTTGCAGAGGGAGGAGGAAGGGAGAAAGGAAGACAGGGGTGTCGTATGCTTTACATTGGTTTGTTCTAGCCCTCCCCCCGCCAAGAGAATTGGATCAGTCTAATTAATTTCGCGGGCCTGCTTGGCCCCGCCCCAAGAAACCCCGGGAGAGGGTTCCTGAGTACAAGAGTTCCAGAGTTCCAGAGTTGGAGAGTTCCAGAGTTACAGAGTAAGAGAGAGTGCCAGAGAGACAGAGTTCCTGAGTTCCTGAGTTAGACAGAGTTCCTGAGTTCCTGAGTTCGAGAGTTTCAGGGTTACAGAGTAAGAGAGAGTTCCAGTGTGCCAGAGTTTCAGAGGGTTCTCAAGTACGAGAGTTCCAGAGTGCCAGAGTTGGAGAGTTCCCGAGTTACAGAAAAGAAAAGAGTGCTTGTGCCACCGCAAAGAGACAGCAGAGTTTTGTTTGGTGATTAGTTTGTCTTAGTTTATGAATCGTTGTTCCTGAATAAAGAAATACAGCTTCCCTGCCCAGCCGTTGTCTCCGCGTCTCTGTTACCCGCCGTGAAACAAGCCAGCCCGGCCGGCAAGAGCCTCCGAAATTTTAACAACACAGGGGGAAAAAATAGAGAAAAGAAAAAAGAAGGAAACAGAAAAAAAAGCAATGAAAGGAGAGTTGTATATATATATATATATATATATATATATATATATATATATATATATACATTTTTTTTTTAATTGGCTTGGAGGTGGGAGAAGGGCGATAGTGTATAGAGGAGGTATGAAAGTGAGACAAGTTTCTCTCACAGTGGGTGTTAATTCTTGTCGTCTAGCAATAGAAAGTATACTAAGAGTTAATTTTGGTCACCTGAAGGGGGGGGGAAGGGATATGCGTGTGTGTGTGTGTGTGTGTGTGTGTGTGTGTGTGTAATAGTATTTGTAAAATAGAACAGAGTAAAAAGCCCAAGCAGTGGGTCTACAGCTTGTACAGCTCCCTGTTAGCCTATGTACATTTAGTCTAGACAACTGATTGAGAAAGAAAACACAATACAAAACAAACGTGAAAAAAGAAAAAAGAAAAAAAAAACTTTCAAGCAGGCTGGGTTGGCTTGCTTGATTAACTAATTGTCACTTGAATGGGTCTAAGTCCCTTACTCAGAGGAACAACAGAAATAGCCTAGAAATTTGGAAGCAGGGTTTAATGGCACCCAGGTGGGCTAGGAATCTTGGTAAAGAAAGGAGCTCCATGGGGAGCCTGCTAACAGCAGCTCCCTACCTCTGGGGTCTGGTTATGGGGAGAGGGGGGCTGAGAAAAATAATCAAGAAATTTCCTTTCTTTTTGCTCTAATTTTTAACCCAAATTGAATTATAATCACCTCCCTGGTCTACCTTTAGGATGCCTCCTTGTTTGTCCGGCTGAAGGCCAGGATTTCAAAGCTTTCTAGCAGTTGATGTCTGAGCCCAAGGGTGCTGCTACATTCCAGTCGCCATCTTGGCTCCACTAGGGGGGTTGCTTCACAGGTGGTGAAACAAGTCAGCAGGTTTCTCTCTGTCTCTCTCCCTTTCTGTCTCCCCCTCCCCTCTCAGTTTCTCTTTGTCCTATCAAATAAAAAATGGAAAAAATGGCATAAAATTAAAAAAAATTAAAACACAATTATATTCTTAGGAAATTCACATAAGATAAATATGCTTTACTTTTGTTTTTCCTCCAGGGTTATAACTGGGGCTATGTGTCCGGTGCGCTACTGCTGGGCCACCTAATATACTTTACTTTTCACTTCACTAAATAAAATGGAATATCAAAAAGTGTTTCATATACTTACAACACAAAATCACATTCACTTTTATAAATATAATATTTCAAATGTCATATTTCTATGTAATATAATTAGGCATATAAGAAACAATATTTTTCATTGAAGTGATGCTTAATTTCTCATAAGAATCTCTCAGCCCCCCAAATAATAATTTATCATTTATTACAGTCTTTTACATACATACATCAGATTACTTTATTTTCCCATAGCAAACTATATCACTGTAAAACATCTTTTAGATTATACTAATCAAACCTTTCTTAATTAATATAATTACAACACATGTTGTCATGTAAAAACTAAGTCAAATATTATTGACAAGTAATGTGAATCTATAAATCAAATTGACAATGAATATATCATTAATAATATCATTAACTGACATATACAAAGTGCAAGATCTATAATGTTAAATATAGATAACTTCAACATCAAGTTCTTAGTATTGATAAATGTTAATAGTTATTACATTCAGTTTTTTTCCTTTATTGGGGGGATTAATAGTTTATAGTCAACAATAAAATACAGTAGTTTGCACATGTATAACATTTCCCAGTTTCCCACATAACACTCTAACCCGTCACCCTAGATGCTCTTCCGCCATCATATTTTAGGACCTAAACACTCTGTCCCAAGTCCTTTACTTTGTTGAGATACACCAACTCCAGTTTAAGTTCTGTCTGTGTTTTCCCTTCTGTTCTTAATTTTCAACTTCTGTCTAAGACTGGGATCATCCCATATTCATCTCTTTCTGGCTTATCTCACTTAATACTTTCAATCTTAATCTAATTTAAGTTTATATGAACATATAAACTATCTATTATAAAAATGATAATTTAGAACTATGACTATAAAGACCACATGATACTATGATTATATATGTATATTTTTTTCCCATCATGGTTGTTGCTGGGACTTAGTGCCTGCAAAAACCATTCCTGGGGATCTTTTTCTTTTTTTGCTTTGTTTTTGGATAGTGGGAATGAGACAGAGAGATAGGAGAGACAAGGAGAAGGAGGGACACCTGCAGTTGGAGACTAGGGACTCAAACACTAGTCTCTATACACATGTTTATTCTACCAGGTGAACACAATCCAACTCCTCATGTTACATCTCAAAAGTGTATCTAAATTACCTGTAATTTAATATTTACTAGGTAGATATTTGATACAAAATGGTGCACTTCTGAATTTAATAGTAATTACACCAAAATATATGTAATTTAGCCATATGAATACATATTTATAAAAGTATAACTACCAAACAAAAAGTTTTATGGTTACCAAATTATACACAAGATAATAGGTTGTAATGGGATGCCTAGCCATATATTATAGATCTAACATATTTTGATTTAATTTAGGTAACCACTTAATTTTAAATGCAGTAAGACCTATGAACAAGCTTCACTCTGAAATACTTACCTACAGTCAGCTGTCCTGTTAACTGCCCCATGTGATTTCTGGCATTCAAAGTTACATTTCTGTCAGACTGTAAGACCAGTGGACTGTCCTGGGGAACACGCATAAAATAAAAAAATAGAAATTTAGTCAAAATTTACTTTACAAATCATACTGTATGTGTCTGCATATTATGAACATTCTGTTACTTCATTACAGGTTAAGCAGTTATTTCAACAGTCCAAACAGTGGTCGAACAAGATAAAGGATTAGTGCCACATAACTACACAAGCAAACTGGAATGCTGTTATCTTGCATATGGCCATTAACTTTTGCAAACAAGTACTTCCAACTCTACTGGTTATTGTATGGCAAAGATTATGTAGCAACCTCTATCAGTCTCTCCTCCTAATGGCATATATACCTGCCAGTGGAGAGATTTTAGACCCTATTCATATAAGAACAGAGTTTCTAAATTGAATGTGAGACATAGATTTCACTTTTAAATATTTCATCCTCAAAACTGCCTCCTCTACAGTTAGGGTTAAAACTTCAAGATTCAATCACCAAGCTCATAACTTTGTTAAAGGGATTCATGAAAAACAAATTTATTTACTTATTTAGTGTTTATTTATTTTACATAACTAGAGCCTTGTATATGGGTGATTTCTTCACTGTAGTCTGTTTTTCTAATTCAGAGAGAGAGAGAGAGAGAAAGAGACAGAGAGAGAGAGAGAAATCTCACAGCACAGGATTTTCCTCCAATTCTCCAGTATTTCCTATATATTGTCATGGTACAAACCATTACAAGCAGGTACCATACACCTAATGCCAGCTCTATGGCCCCAAGATATTTTGATCTTATATTTTATATTGACCTAATCTGTTGTTGTTGTTGTTTGATCACATGAGAATCCATTGGAGGGGTCCACTGTAATAAATTCAGTTGGACACACCCATATTCTTACTAGTGAACATACTACTTTAGGGAAGAATTTGCTGAATTCATTGAGTAGTTAAGTATATTTTCAAAAGAATGTATAAAATTACCTTGCTATTTGCCTCCTTCCTGTTGTTTTGTAAATCACAGAATGGTCTATATTTGTAGATATACAGAATATAAGATATATATGCTGGAAACATTCTTTTAGTAGTTGTAACTTTGGATAGAAATTTACTTTTATCATTAATTTAGCACTTTCTAGTAAAACAATTTATTAAAGGATAATGTATATTTGACTCATGCAAGTAGCTGAGTCAGAGACATAATTTAGAACTGGATACATTTTTATTTTCATTATCTAAAACATAAGTGGGATGATCACTTAAAATTATTCATTTGTTCATTTATTCAACAAATATTTCCATTTAATGTTCCCTACATATATATTTCTGGATACTTGGAAAATTTCATTGATCAAACTATAGAACTATACCTATTCCTCTCTCATGGACCTTATTCTCAAGATATTAAAATTCTATGAAAATCTCTACCAACATCAGCCCCAACATCTTAGAGAGAACATAGATTTCATGCTAATGTATATATGCTAGTGCTTTCTTATACAAATCAAGTTGGCTTTCTGTCAAGTTTATTACTTAGAATTTGTAATTTCGTGTATACAGAAATGTATTATATACTTGTCCTAAAACTTATTAGGCATCCTTCTGTCTAGATGAAGTGCACTGGACAAGGGCAGACATAACAAACATACACTCATGAGTTTCGCTGGTACTTCTCAACTAAAACCTTGACTTTTACAATTACTTTTCAAAATTGTGAAGAATGCATTTACTGTGTAAGTTAGACATAGGTATAAAAACAGGCACATTCATTCTCTGTTTCTTAATACAATTCAGTTCTTTATGTCACAAGTAATATGTGTTATTTCTGTATATTTAAAGTAGCTCACCTTTTTATAGGAATTTTTGAACATTATGCATTCATATTAAAATTATCTGATTTAAAGTTAATTACATCATTCCATTATAGTGAGATGTTCAAATTTTATTTGCTATATAGGTCATGAACTATTTGTAGTTGTAATGTGTAAGTATGCAACACAAAAATGATGATTTATAAATACATACAAAAAATTAAGTATATACCAAAATATTTAAAAAGAAATGTCTTACTAGTCATAGTAAAACTACATTTCTATAAACTCTATTGAAGGCTAGCACAACTGTTAGTATATACATGTGTACATACATATAAACCAAGTAAGTATATTAATGAACTTTGTTTTATTAAACATGTTAAAATGAAAGAAAAATCAATGATAAAATTACAGTGTCAATATCTCTGAGTTAGTGGAGATATAAATTGTTTAAAATGGAATTTTTAATTATTATGTGCCAATTAAAACCGCTAATACATTTTTTCATATTTTATCAAGTTTTGTGTTGAGTTCCTACCAGTCATTCTTCCTTTTTCTTCACAGTGTTCCACTAAATTTCTCCTCAGAATTAAATTGATTTAGCTAGGCTAAATTCTGCCACTTTTTAATTTTAACAATCATTTTTTTCTCCAACTAAAACCAAAAGCATATAGTTACTAGAGGCAATGTGCTATAGTGTATTCATGTGAATATCAACATATTATTATGTTGTGCTGATTTGATGAAATGTGACCAGGTAAATTGAAGCAAAACCAAGTAGCCATTTTGGTAAGCAAAATATAATGTATGTAAAAGATATTATTTCTGTTGGCAAATTCGTTATTATTTCTGTATTATGTGTTAACACACTGACATCCTTGAAGGTTAGAACTATGACTTAAACATTTTAAATCCAACTAGTGATTTTTTATATAATAAACTTTCAGTATTAATTCAACTATGAATATGTGATGAAATATGACAAAAATAGTCTTCTAGGGTTTTTAAAAAGATATAATCTTAAACAATGTTTAAATGAGACATAATTCATTTTAAGTGAAAGTATGTACCAAGAAATTACCCAAAATATCAGAATTTAAGGTTTTTTATATTTATTATAATCTTTCCAGAGGTCTTAATATAAGAAAATTACATGCTCTAGTAAGTTACCATTTCCCACTCTCTTGTTTATATTGTCTCTTGATGTTGCTTTATATTATATCCTGTGTTTCAAAACTCTAAAATATCATGAATAGTTTTAGATATTCAAATAGTCATAACAGTATATTCTTACTAGAGCTTATTTTTCATGAAAATATAAACTGGCAAATATTATCCCATATTATTATTTCATGGAATAGAAATTGTAAGCTCTGTAAGGATATGTAAATACATGTTATTCTCATGAAATCTACTATTATTTATAGCTTACTATAACTACAGTGCAATACTACGTAATTACAGTAATGGTCACAATCACTCCTGTTTTATAAATGAAGTGATTTCATCAAAGAGAAGCCTCAGGACTAAATCATCTTTCAGAGAAGCAAATCACTTTTCTAAAACATAAAGCTAATACATGACAAATAAAATATTTGAAACAAACAATTTATATCTAGAACCATCCCTCTCTGATACTATAAGATGCTTCCTCTCTAGAGGGTGATTTAGGGCAAAAATATAAAATAAAAATATGTTTAACTGAGCAAAATATAATTTTATATTTCTTTAAATATTCAAATTTTATTCAAAGAATTCATTCAAAGTTTCATTCAAAGACTTTACAGCATTGGCAAAAACTTCAGTCCTATGATAATTTTCCTTCTTTCTTGTGTGTCTCTTTTTATTTGAAAAAGCCAGGTCAAATCAAATCAATGGGGTTTATAGTCAACAATATTTATACACCTTTCCCATATTTGGGAGCTACTCTCTTCCCTGATCCAGCTCTCTAGCCCTTTTTCCAGCCATAACATCATCTCCACAGACAATAACTTGGATCCACCTGCATATCAGATGTCAGCTCAGAAAGAAAAAAAAATACTAGTATAGTCATGGGCCTTTTGGAATATAACTAAAATAGGCCTACTAGCTATCTACAAAATGGAGACCCCCCAAATCTTCATCTGCAATATTCCAGCCTTTGGGTTCATGATTAGTCAGCAATTTGTTTGGCTTTATATGTTAACTCTCTTTTCAGCCACCAGGTTCCAGATGCCACCATGATGCCAGCCAGATCCCTGGGCAGAGGACTTCACCAGTGCTTCCTGGAGCCCTGCTTCCCCAGAGTCCCAACCCACTAAGGAAAGAGATAGGCTGGGTCTATGGATCAGCCTGCCAATGCCCATGTTCAGCGTGGAAGCAGTTACAAAAGCCAACCCTTCCACCTTCTTCACCCCATAATGACCCTGGGTCCATACTACCAGAGGGCTAAAGAATAGGAAAGCTATCATGGGAGGGGATGGCATATGGAGTTCTGGTGGTGAGAATTATGTGGAGTTGTACCACTTTTATCCTATGGTTTTTGTCAGTTTTTCCTTTTTATAAATAATTTAAAAAAAAAGGCAGTTTGGAGTGAAGTCTTTCTTGGGGATAACTAAATATATACATAAATATTTCAGTCACTAAATTCAATGACTCATAGATACAATACTTTAGTATGTATAATATAAGTTCCACACTGACATTCATCCAAACTTAATTTGATAGCTTTTTTTTTTTCTTCATTTTACTTTATCTAAAGGAGACATGTGTCCTAAGCTGCCTGCCCTCTGCCCACACATTATAGAGTTATCAACCAGGAGATTTGATACTTGCTCTCCTGAAAGAATATAATGAATCTATTCTGATTATTTTACATTGAAGTTAGCATACCATTTCTTGAATGTGTCATTTTACCATCTAAATTTTGTTTCAAAAATATCTAGCCTTTATTCAAGTAACATTGTTTTACATAATTCTTTATGTTTCAGAATTGCTTTTCACACCTCCTCAAAAAACATATTGACACGTCTCACCCAAAATCAAGTGCCAGAATCATTCTACCACCATATATTGAACTCTCTCTCCCTTGTACCCTCTATGCTATCTCATTCTAAAATCAGAGTTCTGTGTTCTATTACAAAGGTTTGTTCTGTGTTTTCTTAGTCTATTTATTTTCGTTGTTTCATATTATCCCACACATTTAAGAATTAGAATTGTTAAAATAGCCATCCTAAAAATTTATAGATTCAGTATAATCTCTATCAAAATTAAAGTTTATACTTCAAGGACAAATAACAAGCATCACTGAAATTTACATTAAACTACAAAGACTCCCAAATGAAGCACTCAAGAGAAAAAATAATGATAGAATGCATCTCATTCCTAGGTACAGTTCATTAATCACAATGGCCTATATGATTCCTAAAATTTTAAATATGTCTATATAAAATATTGGCACACTGGAATGAAAACAAAATTAATATTTAGTAATTAGTCATTCTTAATTTGAAGCAAATTCACTACAAGGTGCTTTAAAATCCATTCTTAATTCGACTTTGATACCATCATTTCACAGCACTTCAAAATGTAAGCAGCAGCCACATGTTGTATCTATGTCAAAATACACCACTTTTATGCACTCTCTATAGCTTTTCACTTTGCTAGAGTTTTCTGATCACTATATTAATTAATTAGATAATTAATTAATTAATTTTTAACCAGAGCATTACTCAGCTCTGGCTTATGGTGATGCTGGAGATTGCATTGGGGTCTTAGAGCCTGAGGTATGAAAGTCTTTTGCATAACCATTATGCTGTCTGCCCAGCCCTTCCCAGTCACTATTCTTTTTTTGATTTCCTCTGCAGTGCAGTGATACTGCTCCTAGACCAATTTGTCATTGTTTTCATCTCACATAGGGAGAAAAATTGATAGAGAAAGAAGAGACACCACAACAGGGATACCTCAGGTTCTGTGATGCTCTCTTATGGTGCAGAGGTTTGAAGATAGGCTCTGCAAATGGCAAGGCATATACCCTACCCTGGTCTTCACTTTCTGGTCCTGCCTCTTTTTTTATGGTGGTACAGGGGATTGAGCCTGGGACTTTGAAGCCTCAGGTATAAGAGTCTCTTTGCATATCCATTATGCTATCTACCCCTGCCCTCTCTTCTTTTTTTGATTGACAAAATTATAGATATTTTCAAATGTCAGCTCAAACTTATACCATCTGCAAACTTTAAGTCTCCAAAGTTTCATTATAATACTGATGCCTGACTTAATACCTGTTATAGGAATTTTGCTTTATTTTGATCATTGGTTTATATTCTTCACTAGACTAGACTGTCCTGAAAACGTAGTGTGTTGTCATTTTATTTTACACATGCAGCCTTTTGAAAGTTTAGCTGTGTTACAATTGGTACATGGATCATATTCAATAAATGTCTGTTTAGTGGATGAACTGAACTGAGCACATTTACAGCATAATGCACTTGGGCTATATGTGTTTACCTGAATTTGTGTTTAGGTCACACAGTATTTACCAAGGTACTGCAACATTTTTTCTCTTTTTGCCCAGAGCAACATTTCTAAAAAGCCATTTAACTGGAGCAAGTCATAGCAAATTATGATTTGATTTATATTCATCATCTCTCTGCCCAAGGCAGCCATTTCATTCCCTTCCTTAACAACCCGACCCACTTAACAGACTGAAAGCAGGTAATATTTTCCGTCTTTGGTTAATAACACAAATTCTTTAAATTTCATTTCACTTAGGATAAAAATCATGTAATTGTTGAGATTTGTAAAGTACTGGTAATCATAGGAATATATGAGATGTTAAACTGACTTCCTTAAATGTTGTGTTCCTGTTTTAATGTAAATTTGAAGTAAGTGCGTGTGAAAGACAGCATTTATTCATCATATTCAACTATTATGTGTTTCCACTCGAACACTTTATTGATAGTTCCGCACTGCTGCTAAATGCCTTTATCAATTATCTGATCACGGCAGGGATTAACTACTGAGATTGTGCTATGACTTTTGATTGTCCTGACTCCTGCCTTCTTCTTTTTAAAGCTTTAGAGAAATCATAGTAGTCTAGACACACTCTTCCAGAGGCACTCCTTATTCAATTACTATGAAAGAATGTGTCTCCAGAATAATGCCACAGGGAACACCTTTGCACATAATGCTGCACTCACAGGGACACTTTGATAACTTGCCATTTCCTTTATCATTTAAAAGGTGTTAGAAGCAGTAGTTTTAAGTAATGTTAGAAGTAGTTTTAAAAGTTCTCTTTCATGCAGTTATTCGTTAAGTGTTTTTAGTATAAGTTGTTGGTGGTGAGAGATAGAAAATTCCTTTCCCTTTGTCCCTTTAGGAATAGGACTTAATTAGTAAGCCACCGGTTGTTTACCCAGAATCAGTAAACCACGATGTTTGCCAAGACCCTGCAAACAGACAAAGTTTATCAGGGCCTTTGCACTAGGAAATTATTTTCTAGGAAGGGGCCACTGATGGCGGGGGGATGTGGTGACCCTACCTGGCTAGATTCTATTGGTTGTGTGACTTTGCAATGTTTGAAATTAGCCCGCGCTTTGCTTTGAATGGATCATGCTTTTGCTAAGTTTGAAATGATTGGATTTTGTGTTTGCTATAGCCTGTTATTGGATGTAGGTTGATAAGGTGATGTGTTCCCCCTCCCTGAGTGTAGTCTGAATTCCTATAAATTGTGTGGTTTGAGCCTTGTTCAGGGTCGAGCTTGGTGGACTGCCGCTGGTCACCATCTCGGCCTGGATTGCAATTCGTGAATAAACATCTTTTGCTTAGTTTGTACATGCATAACATTTTGCTTAGTTTGTACATGCATAACATTTCCACATAACAATAAAACTCCCACTAGGTCCTCCTCTGCCATCATGTTTCAGGACCTGAACCCCACCCCCCAGAGTCTTTTACTTTGGTGCAATACACCAACTCCAGTCAAGTTCCACTTAGATTTTTCCCTTCTGATTTGTTTTTCAACTTCTGTTAGTGAGATCATCCCATATTCATCCTTTTGTTTTTAATTTATCTCACTTAACATTTGAGCTCCATCTAAGATGGGGTAAAGAAGGTGAATTTACCATGAACCTGAAACTTGAGAGCCTCAGGAATGAGAGTCTCTTTACATAACCATTATGCCAGCTACCACTGTTCACATTTTTTCAGTTTCCCACATAACAATTCAACTCTCCTCTAGGTCCTCCTCTGCCATCATGTTCCAGGACCTGAACCCACTATCCCCACCCCAGTCCTTTACTTTGGTTCAATACACCAGACCCTGTCCAAGTTCTGCTTTTTGTTTATTGTTCAGCTTTTTTTTTTTTTTTTTTGTAATTGGAATTGTTTCACTGAAGATGCTTTTAAAACTTAGATGGAAAAGAGTTCTGTCAATATTTTCCTCTAAGTATTTGATAGTTTCTGGTCTAACATCCAAAGGGTGCTGAAATCCCCTACTATTACTGTGCAGCTTGCTGTTAATATATTGCTGTTGCCCTTTCAGTAGATGTTTGATGTATTTAGATGACTTTTCATTGGGTGCATAGATTTTAAAATTTGTTAAGACCTCTTGACTGACTGATTCTCTGAGCATTAAGTAATGTCCATCCATATATTTTAAAATTTTATTAATTTTAAGGTCTATTGTATCATATTGAGAATAGCTGTTCCTTTTTTTTTTTTTTTTTTTTGTGGTCCATTGGCTTGTATGGTAGTTTTTCATCCTTTCACTTTGAGTCTGTGTTTGTCTTACTGAGTTAGGTGGGATTCCTGCAGACATATGGTTGGGTTGTATTTTCTGATCCATCTTCCTACTCTGTGCCTTTTAGTAGGTGAACTCAGGCCATTGGCATTTATTTATTTTATAGAATGAAGATATTTTATTGCTATTACTCTAAAATTTTAGAGTGTTCTGATATATTGTATGTTTATGATGATTTGATCGTTTATAAGAGATCTTTCAGAGCTTCTTGTAGGGCAGGCTTGGTGATAGTTGATTCCTTCACCTGTTGCTTGGCTGTGAAGGTTTTTATGCCTCCATCTAGTTTGAATGACAGTCTAGCAGGATACAGTAGTCTTGGTTGAAAGCCATTGTCATTCCTATATTACTTCATTTGAAGTTATCCCATATGTCTCTGTTGTTTTCAGTATCTCTTAATTTCTTTTTGAGACCTCTTACTTTCTTAGGTTTCTCTAATTCATTTTCAATTTTGCTAATTCTATTTTTTGCCTCATTTATTCTATTCTACCTCACCTCTGTTGTTTTCTGTTTGCTACAGAAAAGTTATTTTGTTACCCTGTCCCAATACAGTATGAGCTTGTTCAGCTAGTTGTGCTCTTAGTTCAGCTCTTTTAGCTTTCTGCTCTCTAATTACCTCAAGATAGTGTTTTCTTTCAGAGTCTCACTTGCTGTTTCCCCATTTCTGATGACATTTCTTTCAAACTCTTTCCTCACTCCTGTGACTAATGCCTCAATTAGTGTTTGGATCTTGTCCTCGTTCTTATGTGAGTCTACCTTTTTTTTTTTTTTGTGGGGGGGGAGTTAGCTGGGCTTTTGTCCTGATTCATTTCTCCATTATTTCTTCTTGGTTTAACCATTGTATTTGGTGTGTTATAAGGACTCCCTCTCAGTACTTTTCAATCCACTAATCAAACTTGCTTGGACTGACTTGTGTCTAAGTAAGGTACTTAAAGAGTTCGCAGTTATGGAAATTAATAGTTGTTTCAATGTTGTCTCAATCCTTGAGGTGAAATATGGTGGCTATTAAACTCCCTTTTGTTCTTTATCTTCCCTGTAGGATATGGGAGCCTGTGGGTTTTTTAATATAAGTAGATTTTTTTTTTTTAGCTAAATTACTCACTCCTAACCTAGACATAAAACAGGGTGGGGGATAGTACAGTGATTATGTAAAGAGACTCCCATGCCCTGAGGGTCCAAATCCCCAGGCCCACTTTGAAAGATTTCTCTGACAGCAGCCAGAACCAAGCTGGAAAGCAGTCCTTGGCCCTATGAGTTTCTAAAATATCCTGTTTGTACTCCATGGGTTCTGAGGGAATTATTCAATGTGTCTCTGAATTTATTAGAACAAACTGGAAAGGCTGCCACTATATAGCCGCAGTTGCAGATGTCTGGAAGTATATTTCTTCTCCTGAGTTGCCCAATCAGGTCTTTGCCCCAATTGTCAGTACAGGGTCTCCCCAATGCTGCTCCAGCCTCCAAGGGACAGTAGCCATGGAGACACACAATTGCATTTGGTAAGACTTAGGGGGTCCTCTCTTCCCATCAACAGTCTGTTTGTTGATAAAATTCAGATGAGAGGTTGTGCCTCAAATGGAAAACTGCTGGATTGTTACCAATCTCTCCAGAGTAGATATGAGCTTTCAGCTCCAGGAATATGTTCTTAAGCCACTAGTTGTCCAAAAGCCACATAGGTTAGCAGTCTCTGTGACTTAGTGAGTTCCCAAAGTATTCCTAGTCTTGTCTTGTGTTCTCAGGTAATTTTGTTTATTACTTTTAGTTGATCAAAAAGAGGAGAGAGATTCAGCTGCTAGTACTCTGTAGCCCCACCTCGAGAAGTCTAGGAATTAACTCATTTAAATTACTCACAAGGGACTAATTAAAGCTGCTAGGAATAGAACTATACAATAATGAGTTGCTAGATATTTCAAACCAACATTATAAAGACCTCTTCTATTTATTTTATAATATTAATAATATAGATAAAGTCATGTGTATATTTGTGGAAAGATCAGATTCTTTTATGTAAAGATCAGATTCTTTTATGTGATTATAAGTGTTATGAAAAATAGAAATTTAGCAAGAAGATCAGTCTCAATAATGTTTCTTCAATTTTGATTTAATTGGTAATGGAAAAAGGACAATAACTCTGTACTTTAAAATTACAAACCATCTTTTCAAATAATATATATGCTGGACTAGCTTCGCGAGCGGGAGACAGACAACCAGGGACTCATGGCTGGACTCATGGCTGAGCTGTACACAGTATCTCTTTATTCATGTGGAACACAGCACAATGTTAGCTAAGCTCTTCACAAATCCTGTCCTTATATATATACTGGCCAAGTAGGGTGGAAACAGCATGTGATGTAGAGAGGATGGAGCAAAAAGTGACTGGTACAAATCAGGGTGTACTACGAGAGGGGGCAGAGCAAAAAGACATCATGAACCAGTGGGGATTAAACCAATGCCCTGCAGGCAGGGTAGTGCTTAGTTAACAGTGGTTATGTAAATAGAATACAGTGTTAAGCAGGGGGGATTAACCAATGAAACAGAAGGGGACTTAGAAGCATACCAACATATATGTGCTTTTCTAAAAATATCTAACTGAATAATTTTAGATAGAAATATCTCTATTCAGGTGCTGTTGATGGCTCACTTGGTTAAGTGCACACACTGTAGTGCTCAAGGACCCAGGTTCAAACCCCTGGTTCCCAGATGCAGGGGGAAAGCTTCACGATTGATAAAGCAGGGCTTCAGGTGTCTCTCTGTCTCTTTCCCTCTGTACCTCCCCCTTCCCTCTCAGTTTCTGATAGTCTCTAGTATCTAGTTGATTATTTTTCTGTACATTTGTACTGCTACTTAATTTCTATAGAAACAAGAATCAAGAATGCAATTATTATAACATATTGTTATTTCCTTTATCATTGCAAGAGCTTCACTACCCTGGGGTGGTTCTTTCAGATAAAGAATCAGATCAAGAGAGAGAGAAAGATGGTATGGCATTAAAGTTTCCTTCAGTGTGCTGGGGGCTGGGCTCAAACCTGGGGGTCATGTGCATGGCAAAGGAATGCACTATCCAGGTGAGCTATTATGTTAGTCTGAAACTTTATAATGACAAGAGCTTGTTGAAGGATTAAAATAGATTATAAGAAGAACAGTTACAAAGTTTTATAGGTGCAACGTGGCTATAGTAATGGTCAGTTATAGGTTGAAGCATGGAAATAGTGGGGGACTGAGTATCCCTGGCCTGCAATTACACATCTCAAGTGTGTAAAACTGAATATTTCTCATCATAAGCTCTATTGTAGGTTTCTCAAGGACTTTACTATCACTATAAAATAGTAATGGTAGGGAGAACTGCATTCTGTGAAGGGAGGCTGTGTCATGCTACCTTGCCACTCAAGGAAGACTGGTACTGAAATGAGCGCAGTCTAGAATGTTTGCAGCTGTGATCACGGAACGTAAGCACAAACTGACAGGAACTCAGTTTAGGCCCTAGGACAGATAAATGGGGTAAACACTTTTTGTATTTATAGACTTTCTTCAAGTTTGAGAGCTACTCTCTGCCCTGATCCAGCTTTCTAGTTCTATTCTTAACTGACTACATCTTCCCAGACAATATTTTAGTTGACCTGCATGCGTAGGGAACAATTACTAAAGAAGTGGGCCCTTTGGAACATATCTAAAATAAACTTCCTATCTTCTTTCCACCAAAAGATGCCTATTCTTATCTGATCTATTCTCTTCTTTAGTTCCCATTTATTAAACACTGGTTCTGTTTTACATCATACCACCTTTCAGCCACCAAGATGTAGATTCTACTATGATTCCATCCTGACCTTTCTGGGCAGATAATCTCACCTAAACCAAACCTCTTCAGAGCCCAGAAGGGAAAAGAAAGAAACAGTCTGGAGTATGGATCAACCTGCTAATGTCTATGTCCTGTTGAGAAGCAATTACAGAAACCAGAACTCACACCTTCTGTACCCCATAAAGAATTTTGGTCTATACCCCCTGATGGAGAGAAATATTAAGGGGATATATATATATATATATATATATATATATGCAGATAGTTACATAAATAATAGTAAACCCACACCTGTGACGCTGGGAGAACTACTGCAGTTTCCAATGGAAGGATTGGGAATCTAGAACTCTGGTGGTAGGAAAGATGCGGAATTATACCTGTTACCCCATACTTTTATAAATCACTTATAAAAAATATATCTACCTCAGAAAGTTAATTTCCAGCTATTTTCCATATCTTTCCAAGACTATGTCAAAGAAACACATTCAAAATTAAGATGTTTGCCTTTACCCTCCCAACCACCACAAAGACTGTTCATTAGCTTATATCTGCTTGGCTCATACACATAGCATTTAGAGTAGGTATAACTGATAGCCTTTTGGTCTTTCTTAAAGGTAGACATGCCTGTTGACTTGCAGTCAAAAGAATCTGGCTAGAAAAGATCAAGGGTATTCATAGTACTTAGTTATAGGTTTTATTATCACTAAGGGAAATTCTAACTTCTGTTTTACATTTCTTTTTAAAAACATTTTATTTATTTATTTATTTATTTATTTGTTGGATAGAAATAGAGGAATCCAGAGGGGAGGGGTACATAGATAGAGAGAGAAGAGAGAAATCTGAAGTACTGATTTATTGCTCATGAAGTCTTCTCCTTGCAGTTGGGGACTGGAGGCTTAAACCAGGGTCCTTGTACATCTTAATGTGTATGCTCAAGCAAGCGTGCCACCATGCAGCCCATTTCACATTTTCAAATTCCCCTTTTCATAATCTTACACTTATGGTCATTATATTGTCCTTTGAACTTTTGGAAATTCATTTAAAGTTTTTTTTTTTTAATTTATGACACACCTAGGTTGTCAGTGGGACTTTATTATAGTACAGAGTCTGCAAATTTACTAAAAGTTCAGGTTCTTGTTTTATACCAACTTTGCATAAACAATGAAATTTTATCCTACAAAGTACAAAAAAGATGAGTGCTGATAAGATAGAAATATCAACTAATGTATATATAGGATAGAACATTATCATAAAGTTCAATAGCAAGTAGGTGCCTAAAAACACACAGTTTTGAATCCTTCTAAGAAAAATGTAAGGCTAAAGGAAAATAAAGTAAGGGGAAAAAGAAAAAAAATAATAGTAGTGTTTGGAGACTCAGTGTACTGTGATCGAGGAAGTGGCCATTTGGGTGGTGGGTCAGGGGTACAGACAGATATCATGAGGAAATAAGAAACTAGGCAAGTAAGAACTATTATCTTGTAAATTAGTATTATCCCAATAAATTGAATCAATAAATGTTATACTAGGGACTTTGTTGTGGCTCTCCCAGTAGAGTGCACATACTATCATGTGAGAAAATCTGGGTTCAAAGCACCTGGTCCCTACCTGTCGGGGGGAAATTTCATGAATCAGGTGGAGCAATGCTACAGATGTTTCTCCTCATCTCCTTCTGCCTCTAACTCCCTCCCTCCCTTCTTCCCTCTCCATTTCTATTTCTTTCTCACACTCTGCCAAAATGAAAGAAAAGGAAAACAAAATGCCTGCTTGGAGTGGTGGAGTCATGGAAGTACAAAGTCCTAGTGTCGTATGCTTTACATTGGTTTGTTCTAGCCCTTCCCCGCCAAGAGAATTGGATCAGTCCAGTTAATTTCCCAGGCCTGCTTGGCCCCGCCCCAAGGGACCCCAGGAGAGGGTTCCTGAGTTCGAGAGTGCGAGAGTTTCAGAGGGTTCCCCAGTACGAGAGTTCCAGAGTCCCAGAGTTGGAGGGTTCCTGAGTTCCAGGGTGAGAGAGAGTGCTTGTGCCACCACAAAGAGACAACAGAGTTCTGTTTGGTGATTAGTTTGTCTTAGTTTATGAATCGTTGTTCCTGAATAAAGAAATACAGCTTCCCTGCCCAGCCATTGTCTCCGCGTCTCTGTTCACCACCGTGAATCCAACCCAGCCAGAGCCCGCCGAAATTTTTAACAACATCCTAGTGATAACCCTGGTTGGAAAACAAAAAAAGAAAAAAAAAGGGTTATATATGTGTTTTTATGCATGTGAAGGAAAGATCTGTAAATTCAGTTCATTATCATTGTTTATTATTATTATTATTATTAATTTTTTTTTTTTTTTTTACCAGAGCACTGCTCAGCCCTGGCTTATGGTGGTACAGGGGATTGAACCTGGGACCTTGGAGCCTCAGGCATCAGAGTCTGTTTGCGTAACCATTATGCAATCTACTCCACCCAGTTTATTATTTATATATTGTTAGACCATCATGTATTCCTATACAATTATACTTGCTTTGTTTGGTTGCTAGTTAGCTTCAAAAATATTTTATAGCTGAATAAAAGCAAGCAAGTAAATATATAGGGATATATATTTTTTCTTAAACTTCTTTTCCTTTATTTATTTTTTAAATATTTATTTATTCCCTTTTGTTGCCCTAGTTGTTTTATTGTTGTAGTTATTATTGTTGTCATCATTGTTGGATAGGACAGAGAGAAATGGAGAGAGGAGGGGAAGACAGAGAGAGGGAGAGAAAGATAGACACCTACAGACCTGCTTCACCGCCTGTGAAGCAATGCCCCTGTAGGTGGGGAGCCAGGGGCTTGAACCGGGATGGTTAGCTGGTCCTTGCGCTTTGCGCCAGGTGCACTTAATCCGCTGCGCTACTGCCTGACTCCCTCCTTTATTTTTTTAAACCACAGCACTGCTCGGCTCTGTATTATGGTGGTACGGGTGATTGAACCTGGGACTTTGGAGACTCAGCAATGACCTCTCTTTGCATAACCACTATACTATCTACCCTGCCCTTAAACTTTTTTTTTTCAAACATCAAATATAGGAACTTCAAGTATTTGTTTTAGAAATTCCAAAAAATTGAGTGCATATGGCATTAGGATCTGAGGTCTGAGGTCTACTTGATCTAATGCTAGAGATTAAATATGAAGAAGTCAGGATTTATACTCATATGAAAAAATAATTGAAGTAGTGACAATCAAGCAGTGGATAGTATTGAAAAATGATTTTAAAAATAGAATCAAGCAATTAAATTTTGTCCCATATTTCATTATTTCTAAAAACACTGTTAATTTGGTACCCATTAATGACTTAGTTTAATAACACACAAGACAAAAAACAAAAACCTTTATTATTCCATCCTTTCTGCTGAACATATTTAGTACTAGAATGAATCATTACCATTACAGATATGGAAAGATAAAATATAATCAGTTTATTTTTTGGAAAAATGTGTAATGCCTAGGATTCATTATTCTAAATATGAGCGATTGATTTAATAGAGCTATAGCAACTGTACGGGACTAATCTATTTATGTGTATTCATATTGTACACTGTGAAACTCTTTACACTTAAATAACTGAATTTACAAAATGTTAAAAATAACTGCCTCACTTATAAAGTGAAACATCAAATTATATTCATACTTATCCTATATTGATTTTCTTTCTTTTTTAAAAGAATACTTTATCTATTTATGAATGAGAAAGTTAGAAGGAGAGAGAAAGAACCAGACATCACTCTGGCACATGTCGCTGCTGGGGATTGAACTCAGGACCTTATGCTGTAGAGTCCAAAGCTTTATCACTGCGCTACCTCCCAGACCACTTGATTTTCTTCTATTACTGCAAGTGTAGCTGATTTTACTTCCTCTTCCTGTCATAGAAATGGGGTAGGTGGTCTCTGTGTATCTAAAAATTAACAATAATCTCTTTTGCTTCAAACTTAAACTATTGTCTATGCATTTTAACAGATTTTAGAAAAAGCTTATATGGCTTTGGAAACCAAGTATGATAGTCATGTGTAGCATGACAGAAATAAATGAGAAGTAGGTCACTGTAGAAACTATATAATAAATATTCAAAATTCTACATTTTATAAAGCAAATGTGACTTGTAACTTATCATTGTTTCTCAATATTTTTTTCAGTTTATATTTATATACAATATATACTGGAATGGTTAGGACATAAGAAGAAATATATACCCATAGAAATGTTTAATGTTTGTAAATAAAGATACATTATATTCATCTAGAAAAAAATATATTTTTTGCAGTATGAAACTTTAACAATGCCCTAATCTACCAGATATATTGCCCAAACCAAACTATAGTCACCCTTGTTCTCTCTAACATATAGATAATGGAGATGGTATCTGTAGCTAGTAGAATACTAATAAGATATTAAAAAAACAAAACCCTCTCCATAATCAACGAGATGCATCACACCTTGAAAGCTAATAAATATTTTATTCGTTAATGTTTTTACAATTAAAGAATGACTTTACTGTAACTACTTCTTTGAAAGATGAGGCTCCATGAATCACATTTAAAAGTTTATGAGTTTATTCTCATAAAAAAGTTTTACTAGAATTGTATTTTATTAGCTTCTTTATACAAATATTTTAAGATAAATTATTCTTTTTAAGCAGCGAACAGATTCTTTCTTTAGGGTCCATAAAACTATACCAAAATATCAGTGGGACTTGAATGTCAGAGGCTCCTGGTTTGATTCCTATCTATGTCAGGATCTTGCTCTTGCATCATGAAATAAACAAATTAGTCTGTGAAATAGAAATTAACTAATGAGATAAAACATGAACTTCATTAATAAGCTCAAATGTTATAAGGAAGACAGAGTTTAATAAGCTATCATTGCACAACTGTTCTATGCATCTTACATTGTGTGACATACGTTTTTAATAAAATATCAGGTTCAGAGACCTATTTTTAATTTTTATCCTGGGAATTTTACATATGGGCTTTTCCAGTGTATTCTGAGGTATGTGTTATCCCTGAAAATTACCCCAGAGGAACCAGGCAGAGATTCACGTGGTAGAGTGCACAAGTTACCATGCATGAGATCCAGGGTTCAAGCCCCTGGTCCCCACTTGCATGGGGGAAGCTTCACAAGTAGTGAAGCAATGCCACAATTGTCCTTTCTCTCTCCTTCTTCCTCTTTTTCTGCCTGTTTCTCTTTTTATCTATTAAAAAAAAAAAGGAGTGGGGGAGATGGCTACTGGGCATTGGTGGTGGAATTATGTAGGAACCTAATCCCATTTATAGTTGTGGTGGCAAAAAAAAAAATAATGAATATATAAAGAAATAACTATTGCTTTATAAGACTTTCGTTGTTTAAAGGGTACAATTTCACATATTGCCAAAAATGTGTTCACACAGTTCACATACCACCAAAATGCTATTTCCCTCAACTGCAAGGCACTGCCCTCAATTTAACCTCCACCCTCTTCCTCTTTTTAGTAGCTTCAGATCCGCAAATACAGAACGATGTTTTATTCACATTTCACAGTTTCTTATCCATTGGTGTGTTGTTTCTTAAATCATAACTATGGGTGGGATCATCTGATATTTGTTCTCCTTCTGGCTTGTTTCAGGTCCTATTATCATTTTTTAATTGGATGATTATTATTTTGTTAATGGAATCATGCAGATTTTTTGTATGCTTTGAATATAAATTCCTTATTAGGTAATGTGAATTAGAAATAATTTTTCCATATTATAAGTTGTCTTTTCATTATATTGATGGTTTTCTTTGCTGTGCACTTTTTTTCTTGTCTCCAGGGTTCTTGCTGGAAGCCACTGCTCCTGGAGTTTTTTTCTTCCCTTTTGTTGCCCTTGTTTTTTATCTTTGTTGTGGTTATTATTATTGTTGTTATTGCTGTTGTTGTTGGATAGAACAGAGAGAAATGGAGACAGGAGGGTAAGACAGAGAGGAGGAGAAGCAACCACCTGTGAAGCAACCCCCGCTGCAGGAGGGGAGCCAGACTCTAACAGGGATTCTTAAAAATGGTCCTTGCGCTTTGTGCCATGTGCGCTTAACTCATTGCGCTATTACTGGACACCACCACCACTACCCGCCCCCCCCACATTTTTTTATGTAGTCCATTTACTTTTTGTTGTTGTTTTTATTAAGTCTAATGTTGATGCCAAAAAAAAAAAAAATGCCCATGTCAATGTCAAGGCACTTATCTCGTAAAATTTTATTTAGAGACTTTATGGCTTCAGGTCACAAGTTTAGATTTTAAATAGTGAAATAATTTAAATAATGAAATAATTTTGGGTTGATTTTTGTATATGGTGTAAAAAAAGGTTTTTCCTGTATATAGATATGTCATCTTATTAGTAATAATTAGTGTCACTCTTACACAAAGAGCCCTGATATAAACACTGAATTGCAGTTTCCTAGGAGATCTCAAGATATTAGTGTTCATAGGATTTACTGGTGAAGTTCTCCAGTTCTTGTAATGTTATTTAAATTTGGTTTTAATTGTCAGATGCTTAAGTATACTATTTACTTTTGATATTAATGTTTAAAGACCTTGAATATTTAAATATTAAGTCTTGAGTTTTCAAGGAAGAAAAATATAAAGATATGAGGTAGTATACATTATAACTCACTGTCCTGTACGTTGGGTAAATCATTTCAGTACCTGTTCTTAACAAAAAAGAAAAAAAAAAAGACAAGTGATATCAAATGCAACCTGAATACTAACTATAAAATCTAATGAGTAGGGGCCAGGTGGTGGCGCATTTGGTTAAACGCACATTATAGTGCGCAAGGATCCAGGTTCAAGCCCCTAGTCCCCACCTGTAGGGGGAAAGCTTCATGAGTGGTGAAGCAGGACTACAGGTGTCTCTCTGTCTCTCTCCCTTTCTAACGTCCCCTCTCAATTTTTCTCTATCTCTATACAATAATAAATAAATAAATAAATAAACAAAAAATCAATGAGCATAGCAATAGCCTCTCAAGGGATATATAGTAGAACATTTCATTTAATATTTATCTCAGCTCAGAAATATATCAGCTTCACTGCCTTGTGTCTTTAGAAGTTCAAAGCCATTAATTCATTTTGTTATTTCCTAAGAAAAATAGAAGTGTTTTTAGCAAACATGCTTGAAAAGTTTAAAGAAGCAAATGATTAGACAAAGGGCCTTTTTCCTTCCTAAGTTCATTATTCAGAAGTAAACTTTAAGGAAAAATTATATAGGATATCTTTGTTTAATTAAACCCATTTCTAAATATTTTAAAATTTGATTTGATTAGGGAGTCGGGCAATAGCGCAGCAGGTTAAGCACAAGGACTGGCTTAAGGATCCCGGTTTGAGCCCCCGGCTCCCCACCTGTAGGGGGAGTCGCTTCACAAGCGGTGAATTAGGTCTGCAGGTGTCTTATCTTTATACCCCTTCTCTGTCTTCCCCTCCTCTCTCCATTTCTCTCTGTCCTATCCAGCAACGATGACATCAATAACAACAACAATAATAACCACAACAATAAAACACAGGCAACAAAAGGGAATAAACAAATATTTTAAAAAATTTTGATTTGATTGATTTCTTTGTGTATACAATGTAGATTTTTGAACACACAATTTCATAAACTATTGGTTACTTTTAAATTACAGTTCATCAAATTTAATTCATTTGACAAAAGTATTGAGAATAAGCAGTAGGAATTACAAGCAACTTTAATGTCCATCTTGTAGTATACTTCAATAATTTTTTTCTTTCTTTTTTTTATAGTTAGCAAGAAAGAGAACAGCAGATCTCTACATCATTTTTTTGTGGTGCTGGGAGTTGAAACCAGGGTCTTAATAACACAAGTTTAATGCTTGTTTCCTACTATGGAACCTGCTCCCTAGTCCACTCTTCGAATTCTCAAAATTTATAATATATTTATCACAAAAATAGGACAACAGATTTACATTAATATTTCATCTTGCATTACACAAAACTCACCTGTTTATAATGCTGATGGATTTATCAATTTCTTTTTAGTTACCACCAGGCTTATTGCTTGGGCTTAGTGTTTGCACTAGAAATCTACTGCTCCCAACAGCTAATTCATTTTTATTTTTTATTTATTAGCTTTTTATTTCATAAAATAGATTCAGAGGAGAGGTGGAGATAAAAGGGAAGAATGAGGACAGGAGGAGATAGCATAATGATTATGCAAAGAGACACTCATACCTGAGGCTCCACAGTCCCAGGCTCAATCCCTGCACCGCCTTAACCAGAGCTGAGCAGTGCTCTGGTAACTAACTGACTAAATAAATAAGTAAATAGAAAGAAAGACACCTGCAGCACTGCCTTAATACTTGTGAAGCTTTTCCCCTGCAGATGAGGAACAAGGCTTTGAACTCCAGCACTTGGTCATGGTAATGTGTGAGCTCTACTGGGTGTGTATCAGCAAGCCCCACTAATGGATATTTTTTTGGGGAACATTCATATAAATTTTTTAGACTTACTATCTAGGTTAGTAACTGAAAGAGTCTATTTCCATTAAGCTATCTGACTATTCTTCAAATGTAGCTGGCTTAAGAGGTCACAGCCTGAAGGTAGTCAAAGCTCCTGGACATTTAATGCCTTGACCTTTTGATATGGAGGAGAGTTTCAGTAGCTACTGATAAGCAGAAACCATTTCCACATTTTATGTATCTTTAATTTTTCACCCGACTGTTTGTTTTGATGCCCATAGTTACATAGGTCAGAGCTAACAGATAGGTATCCACATCAAATTCTTTTAAATAGCCAAGGTCAAATGCATAAATTATTTTTTGTCACAAGAATTTCACAGTTCTAGGCTGCCATTTTCCCAAAGAGAGAGTTCCAAAGAGAGGGGATAGGGGAAGGAGGCAGGGAGAGAGAGAGAGAGAGAGAGAGAGAGAGAGAGAGAGAGAGAGAGAGACCATTCTCCACAAAATTGAACTAAGCTTTGGTGATAAGGTGATATTCTCTCTCACAAAGACATTATAATAATGAGGTTGCTGCTCTGCTCTGACCTTACTTATGCATATAACATTATTATTGTAATAGACTCAACATTTTTACAAATTCCCTGAGAATCTCTTTAATAATCCACTAGGAAATTTTAAATTCTCAACCCACAAAATATATCAACTGTTAGCATTTACTATAAGAATGTAATGTCTCACCTTTGTAGATTGATGTTTAGATAAAATTAAAATTTTATATAGACATTTACTTTAGGAATTTCTTTTAAAATCAAATAATAAAAATAGCTTTTTTGCTATGTAATTTAATTTTAATTGCTTACCTTAGGTTGAATTCTTTACAAATCAAAATCTGTGGTATATGCATATGTTATAACATTTAAATAAGGAATTCATCCATGGAAGAAGGAAGAACATGTTTAATGAGGCTCCTGTGCTAATTGTGAATATACATGGGCCCTGGGTCAGAGTGATGTGGTTAACAGTTGATTGTATTGGGGCCAGGTGGTGGCACATCTGGTAGAGTGCACATATTACAATGAACAAGGAACTGGGTTCAAGGCCCTGGTCCCACCTGCATCAGGAAAGTTTTTCAAGTGATAAGGTAGTCTCAGTTTCTTTCCCTCTCTATATCCCCTTATATCTTCATTTCTGGCTGTCTCAATCCAATAAGTAAATAAATAAATATAATAAAAAAACAACCCCCATAAAATAAAGTTAATTGTATTTACATATTTTACTCAAGTTTGAGAGCTACTCTCTGCTCTAATCCAGATTTCTAGTTCAACTCTCAACTCTGACTGCATTCAGACAATATTTTTAGCCTATCTCCACGTTAACTATTAAGCTCAAGTCCAAATCTCTAGTCATAGGCTCCTATGAACACACCTAAAAGAATTCCTAGCTTCTCAATCACCCTAAAATCCCTATTCTTACCTGCTCTATTCCTATTTTCTAGTTCCTGTTTATTCAACACTGTTCTGCCTCATAATTTACTACCTTTCATACACCAAGTTACAGATGCTACTGATTCCATCTTGAACTCTATGGGAGGATGGCCTCATCAATGTGTGCATATCCTCACCTCTCCAGAGCCCTACCCTACTAGGGAAATCTAGATACAGGCTGGGAGTATAGACTGACCTACCAATACCCATGTACAGTGGAGAAATAATTACAGAAGCCAGACTCTTCCTTTTTGCACCCTAAAAAGAATTTTGGTTCCTACTCCCAGAGAGGGATAAATGTTATGGGAAGAGAACTAGAGGGCTCTGAAACCCAGTTCCATCAGGACCTTGAGAGAGAAGAGAAAATTGAAGGACATTTGGAAGTAGTAATAGGTGTAGAAAAATGGGGAAAAAAAGACAGGACCATAGGGGAAAAAAGGGCAAAATTAGATATTTAGATAGATAGATTGATTGATAGATAGCTACAGAAATAATAGTCAGCCCATATATGTGATCTGCAGTGTCCAGTGGAGGGAACGGAGGCAAAGAACTCCTGTAGTGAGAATGGTGTGGAATTGTATCCCTGTTATTTTGTAATTTTGTAAGTCACACACACACACACACACACACACACACACACACACACACACACGGTCACTAACAACTGAATCTCCAGTAAATTCCCTTGTGTTCATTTCTTGGTAGTTGTCAGCCTCCTGTCATATATAGCAATATGGTATAAGTTTCCTCATTTAAGATTTTTTCGAGGATGGAAGTTTCGTGGTAGCACACAATACACCTAGACACACACACACACACACACACACACAAAGTCTATTTTAATGAACATTATGTAAACCAGCCCACTCTTCCTCTGTATTCCTGTGGTCATTTTTAAGGCTCTGAAAACCAAGAGCTTCATTTATTTTACTACTAATTTACAAATACTTTTCCTTAACTATTCCTTAATCATTTCTATAATAGTAGAACATCGACCATCTTCAAAATTATAGCTAAATCTTCCTTTATATGTTTGAAGCCGTTTATCCGTCTAGTTCACATGTTCCAGTAGACTCATCTATAATAGTTATTTTTACTTTTTCTAGGTTTACAATGTTCTAATGTTTTATACCACTTTTCTCCCTACTTGTTATTTCCTTCTACCTATGCTTCTTTTTTGAAATCTTTCTTTCTCTCAGCTTCTTTCTTGGAATATTGCTTTAAAATATCTTCAAAAAATGTTTGTCCTCTCTCCTCTCTTTATTGTTTAAGCAGAGAAAAATCAACACTGAGTAGATATCTGGGTCCTACTTGTCGTATGCTTTACATTGGTTTGTCCTAGCCCTCCCCCCGCCAAGAGAATTGGATCAGTCCTGTTAATTTCGCGGGCCTGCTTGGCCCCGCCCCAAGAAACCCAGAGACAGAGTTCCTGAGTGCCAGAGAGAGAGAGTTCCTGGGTTCCAGAGTTCGAGAGTTTCAGGGTTACAGAGTAAGAGAGAGTGCCAGAGAGACAGAGTTCCTGGGTTCCTGAGTTCCAGAGTAAAAGAAAGAGTGCTTGCGCCGCCGCAAAGAGACAGCAGAGTTCTATTTGGTGAAATACAGCTTCCCTGCCCAGCTGTTGTCTCCGCGTCTCTGTTACCCGCCGTGAAGCAAGCCAGGCCGGCAAGAGCCTCCGAATTTTAACAACACTTATACATGAGCACAACCATTCAGCAGATGCCTTCTACCTTCATACTTACTTTCTGTTTTCAGCCTACAGAACTGAGAGTTGCTAGAAATAATCACACAAACACCTAGTTTGACACCACTTTGAACTCTCAAATGTCAACTTGAACTAGAGCCTCATTGCCAGCAATCTTATATATTTTCAAAAATCCTTCTTTCCATTCTGCTCAATTAATTTTTAACATTTTTAATTTCTTTCTTTTTTTTTTTTATAGCAAACCTGTTCTCTGTCTTAACTCTCAACATGCCATTAACAAGTTCTTGTTAAGAGTCGCCAAACGTGGCAGGGGGTGGGGGCGCGGGGGTGGGTGGTGGGGATGGGACACAGTCTTTTGGTGGTGGGAGTGGTGTTTATGTACAATCCTATTAAAGTGTAAACATATAAACCACTATTTAATTAATATGAGAGGGGGAAAATTGATCATTTGTCTAGAACTTCTTAAAACACAGACTGAGTCTTTTTAATACATAGGCTGTCTTTGATATGTTGTCTCTCCCAAAAGCCTAGACCAGGGAGAACAGAAGTAACCAGTAGCACAGCTATATACAAGATGCTGGGTATTATACCCCAAACCTTAACAAAGGGACTTTTCAAAGTTAACCTTATCACCAAATAATGTGACTATAACAACAACTATCCATTGTCTTCTTGAACCCTAAGACAACAGGAATCTTACATTTCGACTATAGAGCCTATATTTCCCCCAGTCCTGGAAACTTAGGGTGGGGCCCACTTTTCTGCATGCTTCTCTTAATTCAAATCAAATATTGCATCCGCAGATCACAACCTAATCAACACAACGAGTGCCACCCCAGCATGCTTCACGTCAGACTGTGACCAGAGACTTCAGGTGTGGAATGACAACCCTTCAGCTTCATCACTTGGTGAGACCTTTCCTTTCATAGTATTCTCTAATTCCATTCCAGGTGTTCCACTCCCCAATAAAGGCCCCAAAACCTAAATATAGCCCAGGTCCCCTGAGATAGAGCATAGGTTCACCTGTGCCCATAAACTAGGGAAAAAATATATACCTGAAAGCAGAAGTACACAAGAGCATGCAGGGAATACTCCCCAACACTTCATCTGCACTATTCCAGTCTTTAGGTCCATGATTGTTCAACAATTTGTTTGGCTTTGTATGTTAACTCTCTTTTCAGCCACGAGGTTCCAAATGCCAGCAAGATGCTGACCAGACTTCCCTGGACAGACGACCCCATCAATGTGTACTGGAGCTCCACTTCCTCAGAGCCCCACCCTACTAGGGAAAGAGACAGGCAGACTGGGAGTATGGAATCGACCAGTCAATGCCCATGTTCAACAGGGAAGCAATTACAGAAGCCAGACCTTCCACCCTCTGCAGCCCACAATTACCCTGGATCCATACTCCCAGAGAGATAGAGAATGGGAAGGCTATCAGGGGATGGGATGGGATATGGAGATCAGGTTATGGGAATTGTGTGGAATTGTACCCCTTTTATTCTATGGTTTTGTTAATGTCTCCTTAAAAAGAAAAAAGTCACCAAATGTTTCTTGTTTTCAGGTAAATGCCTCGATCTAGAAGATACCCAATTATATACATATGATATGAATACCTACCCTCTATCTTCAGTGATATTTCTATACATAAATTAAACAAATCTTCCTAGACCATTTGAAAGTGCATTTAATACATCATGTTCCTTAATGTACTTAAATGTATATTAGAGCAAATAATAAGAATAACTCATACATTAACAGGGCAGTTCTCAAATCAAGATAGCTTTACAATTCTGGGGAAATAAATCTAATGCGAGCTGGGTTGTAGGACTCTCAATTGACTGCCCAGTTATTAATGTACAAGGATCTGGTTCAAGCCCCTGCTCCCCACCTTCAGGGGGTATGCTTCAGGATGGGTGAAGCAGATGTGCAGGTATCTTTTTCTCTCTTCACTATCTTCCTCTCACCTCTCAATTCCTCTCCATCCCATGAAATAAAACAGAAAGTATAAGAAATTTTTTTAAAAGGAAATAATGGCCATCAGGACTGTGGATTCATTATGCTAACACCAAGCCCTAGTGATAACCCTGGTGGCAACAACAACAAAAACTAAAAACTCAAAGGAGATGTGGTCCGGGAGGTGGCGTAGTGGATAAAGCATTGGATTCTCAACCATGAGGTCCTGATTTCAATCCCTGGCAGCACATGTACCAGAGTGATGTCTGGCTCTTTCTCTCTCTCCTTTCTCATGAATAAATAATTTATTAAAATAAAAAGAAAGTTAAAATAAAAACTCAAAGAAGAAAAGGTGGATATTGTTTTTTGCTGGGTTTGTTTTGTTTTGTTTTGTTTTAAAAGAATGGTACTTAGTCAGTATTTGAAATTGGGGGGAAGTCCAGCTTGTCAGAAGTAGTCAATTCTGCTTAATTGGTCAGAAGAAGCCATAAAAATATATGGAAAATGAATGTAATTGTGTTCTATTTACATATGAAAGTAAACTTTTCTGTATTTATTTGGTAAATTTCTACTTTACTATATTTACTTACTAGATCTAAGATTTTTATTGGAATCTTTAGGGACTTTTATTATATTGCCCATGTCATAAGCAAATAGTTACAGTTTTACTTCTTCCTTTTATGCCTCTTTCTTGTCTAATTACTCTAGTTAAAATCTTGAACAGTACACTGAATATTGGAGACAGTGAATATCTGTGTCTCGTTCTTGATCTTAGAGAGGATTCTTAACATAAAATAATGTTGAGGGAGTCGGGCTGCAGCGCAGCGGGTTAAGCGCAGGTGGTGCAAAGCACAAGGACAGGCATAAGGATCCCGGTTCGAACCCCGGCTCCCCACCTGCAGGGGAGTCGCTTCACAGGCGGTGAAGCAGGTCTGCAGGTGTCTATCTTTCTCTCCTCCTCTCTGTCTTCCCCTCCTCTCTCCATTTCTCTCTGTCCTATCCAACAACGATGACAACAACAATAATAACTACAACAATAAAACAACAAGGGCAACAAAAGGGAATAAATAAATAAAATATTTTAAACAAATAATAATGTTGAATCTTGTAAAATACTATCTTATGTCTACTAACTTGACTTGGCTTGCTCCTTCTTATTTGTGACTTATGCTGTTACTTGAGGTAGGAGTATAGTAAAATGAACTTTCACTGATATCTTATTTTCATTCATCTGT
Organism: Erinaceus europaeus; assembly: GCF_950295315.1. Taxonomy (NCBI): domain Eukaryota; kingdom Metazoa; phylum Chordata; class Mammalia; order Eulipotyphla; family Erinaceidae; genus Erinaceus; species Erinaceus europaeus. The sequence continues at coordinate 79,440,196 of NC_080163.1, forward strand.
AGGTATTTGGTTTTTCTTTTATTTTGTTTTCACTATTTCCTCTTCTAACCAGTAATTGTTCAGTAACATGTTTATTCTCCACAAATTTGTAGTTTCCATTTCTTTTCTTTCTTTTTTTTTTTTTGTTGGTTGATTTTTAGTTACATACCATTGCAATATGAATAGATGCTGCTTCAATATTATTATTGACATTTCATCATTCAGTTGAGTATCACAGTAATCTTTGCACAGATAAAGTTAAGCATATAATAGTAGTGGTTATTATTTGTAAATAGCCACATTCAATTCGTACAGTGAAGTTAGTGTCAATTTTTCTGGATTTTTTTTCTCTTTTTGTTAGAGAGTACCATATTGCCCCAAATCACATCAAATTGATGGGATTTACAGTCAGCAATATTTATACACCTTTCCCATATTTGAGAGCTACTCTGTTCCCCGATCCAACTTTCTGGTCCTCTTTCCAGCCATGACATCATCTCCCCAGACAATAACTTGGATGCACCTGCATATCAGATGTCAGGCTCAGAAAAAAATAAATAAGTAGCATAGTTATGGACCCTTTGGAATATAATTGAATAGGCCTACTATCTACAAAATGGAGACACACAGCCCCCAACTCATCATCTGCACTATTCCAGCCTTTAGGTTCATGATTAGTCAACAATTTGTTTGGCTTTATATTTTTATGGTGACTCTTTTTTCAGCCACCAGGTTCCAAATGCTAAGAACCAGACTTCTCTGGTCAGACAACCCCACCAATGTGTCCTGGAGCCCTGCTTCCCCAGAGCCCCGCACCACTAGAGAAAGAGAGAGACAGGCTAGGTGTATGGATTAAACTGGCGATGCCCATGGTCAGCAAGGAAGTAATTACAGAAGCCAGGCCTTCTGCACCCCATAGTGACCCTGGGTCCATACTCCCAGAGGGATAAAGAATAGGAAAGCTATCAAGGAAGGGGCTGGGATACAGAGTTCTGTTGGTGGGAATTGTGTGAAGTTGTACCCCTCTAGTTCTATGTTTTTTGCCAGTGTTTCCATTTTATAAATAAAAATTAAAAAAAATTAAAAATATATATTTATAGGAACAGGCTGGGAGTATGGATCAACCTGCCAATGCCATGTCCATCAGAGAAGCAATTACAGAAGCCAGATCTCCCACCTTCTGTACCCTGGGTCCATACTCCTAGAGGGATAAAGAATACGGAACCTTCCAATGAAGGGGATGGGATATGGAACTCTGGTGGTGGGAACTGTATGCCTCTTATCCTACAGTCTTGTGCATTATTAAATCAATAAAAAGAAAAAGTATATATCTTTATATATCTCCCTAAACACATCAAATGCTACACACAAAAAACATATGAAGTATTACATGACAAGCGGTCTCATTTAAAATTCAACGAAAAATAAAATAATATGTGAATCCATACTTCCCAGTAATATATATATATGTATACACACACACACACACACACACATATATGCTGCAAATGGAAAAACTTCAATTATCAGCACTTGTAAAAAGGCTGAAGTGTGTAATTACCAGCAAGTAAATATAAAACCAGAGTTTTATGAATGTCAGAAATAAAATTATGGAGCCACATTAGTGGTTCAAAATAAAAACTCATTTAAAAATTATTTATTTATTCCCTTTTATAGCCCTTGTTTTACTGTTGTAGTTATTATTGCTATTGATGCCGTCATGTTAGGACAGAGAGAAATGGAGAGAGGAGGGGAAGACAGGTGAAGAGAAAGATAGACACCTGCAGAGCTGCTTCACTGCCTGTGAAGTGACCCCCCTTCTGCAGGTGGGGAGCCAGGGGCTCCAACTGGGATCCTTATGCTGGTCTTGGGCTTTGTGCCACCTGCGCTTAACCTGCTGCACTACCGCCCAACTCCTAAAAACTCATTTTTCTACCTATGACTATCCCCCTGGAGACCACAGCTAGGTATGTTTAAAGCAAATGAAGAAATAAACTTACCAAATGATGAACAATTGCATCAACTGAGAAAAGTTAGTATACAATGATTGTAGCCAGAATGTTTATATGGAATATAAATTAGACCAGCTTGTTCAACTCTTGAGAGAAAAGCTCAAATGAGTTATGAGGAAACATTAGTAATGACAGAATTCCCCATTAAAGCTATTATTGAAATCTTGTTAGTATTTTACCATGTGTCAGGATTCTTGGACAGAAGAATACATACTGAAAAATCATTTTTTTATACACTCACAGTATTTCTGAAAAAATATAGTAACTGACAATGGTGTGTTAATAAGCAAAAAAAAAAAATCTGTATCCTCATTCACTTTCCTATCCTGCCTTTCCTTAAGAGTTCTATGTCTCTATCAAAATTAACTAAAAAATATATATATGGCTGCTGCATGCAATGGATTCATCATGCAGGCACAGAGTCCCAGCAATAACCCAGATAGCATAAGATAATAATTACAATAATAATAAAACATTCTTAATCCTCTTAGTACTTTTTATTGGGGGGGAATATTGGTTTAGAGTAAACACAAGTCTTGGCATGTAAGTAAAATTTCTCATCTCACCGTGACAGGTGCCTGAAATACACTCACCAATCCCCTACCCCGGCCTAGTTCCTCTCCAACATCATACACCAGAACTTTAAAGCCTCTCCCATATCCACCCAAAATCACTGAAGGAAACACACAACTTTTTTTCTAAAATAATTTGTTGTTACTTTGTCAAAAAAGAAGGTGATCAGGATAAATTAATCATTATTGATAGAAACTATTTATTTATCATATAAATGTAATCATTGTACTTTGTGTTTTCTAAAAAATACTTCAAATTGATCTTCCCATGTTAAAATTAATGCAGCATAGAATTTCCTAAAATGAGTTGTCTGCTTCTTTGCCTGGTAGTCATTCTACAGTGTATCAAAATCTGTTAATTGTCATAGTGCCTTATCAATAAAATACTATTTTAATCATATTTCTACCTATTAATATTTTACCTCTATGGCCAGATATCATTTAAAAATTGCTTCTTCCATCACACTGATTCATCTAGATTAGTTAAAAAGGAATTTGCCATTCTCTGACCTCCAGTAAAGCTTTAAAAATACATATCATATTTACTTTATAATAATCACAGACACCTGCAGACCTGCTTCAATGCCTGTGAAGCAAATATCCCTACAGGTGGGAAGCCAGGTCTCAAACCGGAATCCTTAGGCAGGTCCTTGCACTTTGCGCCACCTGCGCTTAACTCACTGTGCTACCACCCAACTCTATAATAATGAGAGAGAAGGAAATAGAAAGACCAGCTACCGCCCAACTCTATAATAATGAAAGAGAAGGATATAGAGAGAAAGACCAGAGCACTCCTTAGTTCAGGATTATGTTCGTGCTGGGGATTGAACCTGGGACCTCAGTGTCTCAGGCATAAATGTCTTTTGCATAACCATTATGCTATTTCTGCAGTCCCCCAATAAAACTAATAATTTATAATTTATGAAGATTATATTTAAAATGGGATGGGTTACTCACTGTATCAAAGAGGTTCCTATCTGATAAAGTTCAAAATGTTATACTAATGTAGGCATGTAATATATTAATTTTATATCTAGTTTCTTTCACTTAGCTTACTTTCATTCTTTTTTATTTTTAATAAAGGTCATGTTATTGGGTGGGTAATGGTTTACAGTACAGTTGATGACACATGGGTACAATTTCACATCTCCCTAAGTTAGGTATCTGTAGAATACTCTCTTCAAACGTAGGTCATTTTCCACCACCATCATGCACTAAGACCCCTACTTCCATTCCACACACTCCCTCCTCCATCTTCCCCAGTCTTTCACTTTAGTGCAAACTACTCCATTCAATACAAGGTTTGCTTTGTGTTTCCTCTTTCTCTTATGGTCTTAAATCCCCACTATAGGTAAGACAATCTGGTATTTGTCCTCGGGGGGGGGGGGGTAGTGCATATCTCACTTAACATGATTTCATGATTTCTTTAAATTCCAACCAAATTGGGGCAAGATAGATTATTTCATTTTTAACAGCTAAATAGTATTCCATAGTCCATAATATGCCACAACTTTCTTAGCTATTCATCTGCCATGGACATCATATTGCTTCAAGTTTGGACTATTATGAATTGTGCTGCTATGAATATAAGTGTACATAAGTCTCTCTGGATAAGTATTTCTATTTTCTCTAGATGAATCCCCAATAGAGAAATTACTGTGTCACAAGGTATTCCATGTCTAGCGTTTTGGGAAATTGTGGCTCTTTTCCACAAGGGTTGGGTCAATTTGTATTCTCATTAGCAATGTAAAAGCGATATTTTCCCATACATCTTTGCCAAGATTTTTTATCCTGCCCTTTCTAATTCATGACATTCTCACAGATGTAAAGTGGCATGCCACAGTTGTCTTTATTTTTATTTTTCTGATAATCAGTGACTTAGAGTAATTTCCTTCTAAAAAACCTTTTTTTATTATCTTTATTTATTTATTGGATAGAGACATCCAGAAATCGAGAGGGGGGAATAGAGAGGAAGAGAGACAGAGAGGCACCTGTAGCACTGCTTTACCACTTGCGAAGCTTTCCCCCTGCAGGTGAGGACCAGGGACTCGAACCTGGGTCCTTGCACATTGTAACATGTGAGCTCAACTAGGTGTGCCACCACTTGCCTCTCCAAGTAATTTCCCCAGGTAATTTCAATTACCTAAGTAATTGGCTCTCTGCATCTCTTCCTTAGAAAAGATTTAGTCCATATCCTCTCCCCATTTTTGGATGGGTTATTTTTTTTATCTGCTAAGTTTAGTGAGTTCTTTATTTTATGTATTAGTCCTATATTTGATGTACGTTATACAGAGCTCTTCTACTATGTAGTGTTGTATGCTTTACATTGGGTTGTTCTAGCTCTCCCCCGCCAAGAAAATTGGATCAGTCCTGCTAATTTCGCGGGCCTGCTTGGCCCCGCCCCAAGGAACCCCGGGGGGGGGGGGGGGGGGGTTCCAGAGTTCCAGGGTTCCAGAGTTCCAGAGTTCCAGAGTTCCAGAGTTGGAGAGTTGCAGAGTTAGAGAGTGCTTGTCGCGAGGGAAAGAGGCAGCAGAGTTCTGTTTGGTGATTAGTTTGGTTTAGTTTATGAATCGTTGTTCCTGAATAAAGAAATACAGCTTCCCTGCCCAGCCGTGTGTCTGGTCGTCTCTGTTACCCGCCCGTGAAGCTAGCCCGGCCAGCTAGAGCCACTGAATTTTAACAACAATGTAGGACATTTTTCTGATTTGGTGGTGGTACCCTTCACTGTGCACAGACATTTCTGTTTGATGTAGTCACATTGGTATGTTTTTGTACTTGTTTAACTTGCTGTTGAATCTGAGCCTTTGAAGATCTTTCCAACACAAAGATTGTGAAGTTATGCCAATGTTTACTTTTGTGTATTTGATAATTTCTCATCTTAAATATTAATGCCTTTGATCCATCTGGTGCATTGTAACATGCAGTGCTTTATTTCATTCATTTGACTATTTCAACCCAATTTTTTCTACACCATTTATTAAAGAGACTCTCTCCACTTAATGTTTTTTGGTTCCTTGTCAAGAATTAGTTGTTCATAGGTGTTGTGGGTTATTTGTTGGTATTCGATTCTATTTCACTTGTCTATACCTTTACATAGGTTCTAGTTCCAGGCTGTTTTGATTACAAAAGCTTTGTGGTGTAATTTTAGGTCAGGAAGTGAGATGCATCCAATCTTGTTATTTTTTTGTCAACATTGCTTTGGCAATCCTAGGTATTGAATATTTTCTGGTTCTAGATAAACTTTTATAGCTTTTGATGTATTCCTTTAAAGAACTTTGGTGGAGCCTTGCTATGGATGACATTAAACCTGTATATCACTCTGGGTAGGATGGTCATTTGACAAAGTTAATTCTTCCAAGCTATGAGCATAGTTTATCTTTCCGTTTCTTTGTATATTCTTCTATTTCCTTGAGAGAGTCTCATAATTTTCTCTGTGCAAGTCTTAACCATCCTCTGTTAATTTTATTCCCAGATACTTGATTATTTTTGCTGCTATAGTAAAAGTGATATAATTGTATTTGAATATCTGTTTTTAGATTCTTAAAGTAATTACTAATGTAGAGTTGCTGGGGCATTCGTTAATCATTTTTAAGTTTTTAAGGAAATATTACAATTTTTTACATTGATTTCATCATGCTTCATATTTCTTAGAGATGTATGAATATTTCAATGTCTACATATTTCCACGAACCTGAGGTATACTTTCTTTGCTAATGAATTAAAATACTTCCTAAAGTGTGAAATACGTAATAAGAATCCCAACAAAATCCAATTCTTTTTTTTTTTATATTTATTTTATTTATTTATTCCCTTTTGTTGCCCTTGTTGTTTTATTGTTGTAGTTATTATTGTTGTTGTTGTTGTTGGATAGGACAGAGAGAAATGGAGAGAGGAGGGGAAGATAGAGAGGAGGAGAGAAAGATGGAGACCTGCAGACCTGCTTCACCGCCTGTGAAGCGACTCCCCTGCAGGTGGGGAGCCGGGGTTCGAACCGGGATCCTTATGCCGGTCCTTGTGCTTTGCGCCACCTGCGCTTAACCCGCTGCGCTACAGCCCAACTCCCCAAAATCCAATTCTTATACTTATTTTAGGAAAATAGTTCTATACTTTAATATGACTCTAAATTATATTTTGACTCTGGTGACTTTCATTTTGAGGATTTATAACTCAGATTATGTGAACTTTGGTCATTTCCCCTCTATACGATAAGACCCAAAGAAACCTGACTACATGAGAATTACTTGTTATAGTACAAAAATATTAAATTAGCTCTGGGTTTTTACTCATAAGAATAAGTATAATACCAAATGTATAAATTCCTCTTTCCTGGAACTACACTTGGGACATGCAAGTCTTGTGTGCTACTGTTGTTCTATATTCCCAATCCAGAGCTCTTAATTTTCAATATAAAGACAACTGTTTTAGTAACATACTTCAACAGTAATAAGGAAACACTAAGTTTTTCCAATATTTTCTTCTATTATCTTTAGAGTAAGTATATCATTTTTCTGGGCAAGTCAGCATGCAAAAGAATATATTTAAGGTTCATGGTTCAAGTCTCAGAGGTAGGCAGTGCTCCCAATTTTATGTTTTATTTTTATGAAACATTATTAACTAATTTCATAAAAATTATTGAATATAAACTAAAAACTGAATGTAAAGGGAAAATGAGAGAATGCTTTTTTTAAATTTTCTTATTCTCCATAACATACAACTGTTATAGAGATTTGCATAAACTTGCACACACAGACATGATGGTGCCTCCTCAATTATAGATGAGGAAATTAGTTAAGGAAAGTCTACTGAAGGATGCCCCCTCGGGGCTAATTATTACTATGACAAGCTAATGAATCAGGTCAAATGTAAGAAATCCTTAAGTACAGGAAGAAACAGTAAAATACAAAGGCTACAAATTCAAGAGACTATAAGAAACAGAGGAATTCTGCATATCTTAAAGATAAGAAACAAGAATGTCAGTATGAAAGCATGATGTTAAAGAAAAAAACTGTATCATATCTATTCATTCCTAAAATACCTATGTTCATGTATCATTTCAACAATATCACATAATAATTTAGAGTCCATGTGCCAATGAAGACTCTGAGCTTGTTTCTACCTGATTCATATCCTGGCTATAATCATTTACTTTGTATGTGGCTTTAGGCATCTTATTGAACAGTTGTGAGCCTGAATTTATAAATTATATAGTAGTGTGTAGCAATATATTTTATACAGAGTAATTATGTGATAAATATTACATGCCATTGATTTTTGAGCATTAAGTGCACAAGGGACAGATCTATTAGAGTTGTTTTCATGTTCGGGATCTAAACTTTACAAGGCATTATATTATTCTTGAGGTTTCAGAATGTGGAGTACAGATTAGTTTACCTTCATATCCCAGTGGAAGAGTGAACATAATGAATTACCAAATAAATATTGACTTACTGAATTTTTCAGAAACAATCTAAGAAACATATCTTAAGAAATCCTCTAAAGCTAAATAGAATCTACAGAATGCCTTTTTAAAGAAAAATAAAAATCATGGACATATGGGATAAGCCATAAGTTAGCTGCACATATCTATAGTAAATATAATAAATCCCTGCAGATAAAAAGGAGAATTTATTCAACAAAATTTACCCAGACTCAGTGTCTACAATGCATAGTTCAAAAATGTTTAATTTCTGAATTTTTATCTATATAGACCAATAGAATTCAAGAAAATGCAGTATTTCTTGAGACATACTAACATACTTAGAGTTAAAATTATATATGTCTACATTATACAACCCTAGTTTTTTCTTTAAATTTTTTATTAGTGATTTAAAAATAATTGACAAGGGAGTCGGGCTGTAGCGCAGCGGGTTAAGCGCAGGTGGCGCAAAGCACAAGGACCGGCATAAGGATCCCGGTTCGAACCCCGGCTCCCCACCTGCAGGGGAGTCGCTTCACAGGCGGTGAAGCAGGTCTGCAGGTGTCCATCTTTCTCTCCTCCTCTCTATCTTCCCCTCCTCTCTCCATTTCTCTCTGTCCTATCCAACAATGACAACAACAATAATAACTACAACAATAAAACAACAAGGGCAACAAAAGGGAATAAATAAAATAAAATATTAAAAAAATAATAATTGACAAGATTGTGGTATAAGATGGGTTGCCACCACCAAAGTTCTATATACTTCCCGCTCTATTGGAAGTTTCCCTATTCTTCTTCCCTGTGGGAGTATGGACTAAAGATTTTTCTGGGAACCAGAAGATGGAATGTCTGACTTCTGTAATTGTTTCTTTGCTGGACATGGGTGTTGACAGGTAAATCCCTACCCCAGCCTGTTTCTATCTTTCCCAAGTGGGTAGGGCTCTGGGGAGGTGGGTTCCAGGACACATTGGTGAGGTCATCTGCCCAGGGAAGTCAGGCTGGTGTCATGGTAACATCTGCAACTTGGTGGCAAAGTATTGGATCTGGAGGGTTAACATCCCAGACTTGGTATCTCTGAACACACTTCAAAGGGAAACATGTTGAGGTGGCACTGGTTGCATTGATTTGGTTGAGATCAGCAGATGCACTAAAAAGGTATGGATCAAGAAAAGCATGAAGGAAAATGAGCAAAGCCCCAGAGGTTTCAGGATTGGGAGAAATACGGGTTTATAGAGATCGTTACTGTCTTAGAGTTTCAGAAAACAATAGATAAGTTACTTGGGAACTTGATTTGCTTTGAAAGTCAAGTAGGATTTATGGTTAGGATTTACTGTACTATACAAGACCTTACCATGATTTGTGTAATTTAATATTGTTTACAAATAACTTTTAATCTTATGTACTAGCAAGACCATACAACCATAGTTTCTTATTAATATATTACATTATGTAGAATCGTCACCAGTTCCTTGGACCTTAAGCCTCAAAATATCAATCTACTCTTAGTATCCCACACATTGCTATAAGTACACACATTTATAAATATGTAATTTATAAATTTAAATGTAAAATACATTAAAATAATAACAACATATTTCAGCAACCTATAATCCTATAAAATGTTCAAACTAGTTACTAGAAAGCAAATAAGGTAGATGGATAGATAGATAGATAGATAGATATTAAAAAAAATTAAAAAGGTAAGGAGAACCAGAGCATCACTTTGGCATATGTGATGCACAGGATAGAACTTGGGAACTTTTGAATGCAAGTTTGGACTCTATCTGTAAAAGCTGTCTGATCTCATTACATAAATATTAAAGATAGCCATAGTATATGCAAATCTACAATAAAATGTTCATGAATGGAGATAAGAGTAGAAATTTGTTTAGTACCAGACAAAGAAGGTACAGGCCACAAGTTCTCTTGTACCTAAGATTTTGTTCTCCCATGTAACGTGTGAATAAAATCACCATCATTATACATACACACGTGTTCAAGCACCCTACTTTATGAAGTTTTATAGCTTCCAGTTACCTAGCTTATATTTAGGTATAAGATATAAGTGAGAGAGTGAAAAATCCACAGAACCAAGACTTCCTTTAATGCAATAGAGGCCAGGCTCCAACCAGGTTTGTGGACATAGCAAAGCAGAACACTATAACTTTGGTCTCTTTAAAACAGAATAAATTTGCTTTATTTAACTTTGTTTTATTGGAGAACTTTATCTTTCCAACATAATATCTCTGTCCAAAGACCCATTTGATTAAATGTTAGAAAAGTAAAAATACATTGTTGCAAGTGACTAAAAACTTTGGTGAATATCTTGAAATATATTACAGGATTTGTTTATCATTTTTCACTTCACACATAGTTTTAAGTAATTTTTTGGTGTTGTTTGTTATATGGACTTCACCATACAGGTGATCTTTGTCAATGAGAAAGACAAAGAGATACAAGGACAGAGACTGACTCTATAGTACCAAATTGTCCTTCCATGTGGTGCGGCCTGGGCCTCATATCTGAATCATGCATATAAGTTATGACTTTTTGGGAATCTTTATCACTTCAAAAACACTGATTTTTAAACCCAAAGCACCAATTAAGGATTTTCAGGTGGAAGTGGTAATTTTGTAGCTTTTTGAACACTTTCAAAATTATTGTTTCATAGGCTACTTTTAATTTAGAGATCACTGATGCTTGCCCCAATTGTTTAGAAATAACTGTCAGTGTATGCAAGCACTTCTTCTTCTAGCATTTGCCTATGCAAGCACTAATTCAGACACTCACTAATTTTAAAAGACTTATTTTTACATGTTTATATACATATGTGTAAACAAAGCTTCTGGGGGATATAGAGACTGTAACTGCAACTCTAAAATGTCACTCTTTAAAATTATAAATTAAAAGCATATATATCAGTATAATTGGACAAAATGTGAGAATAGAAATGATCTATTACATTAATAAATGCTTTTCAAATCTGAAGTCAAAATGGACTCTAAAATTGGGAAGCAGGGCCAACGTGGTGGCTTAGCAGCCTGGCCCAAGTGAAGCTCTGAATTTGACCCCTGGCACCACATGGGAACTCCACGCATAGTGGAAACTGTTCTGATAGCTTTCTCTCTCCTTTTCTATATCTTTCTCATGGTTTCTTTAATTCTAAAAATAGGGGAAAAAGAAAGAAAAAAAAAGAAAGAAAGAAAGAAAGAAAGAAAGAGGAAAGAAAGAAAGAAAGAAAGAAAGAAAGAAAGAAAGAAAGAAAGAAGAAAAAGGAGTTGGACCATGAAGCACATGTATGTAACTCTGGGTTTCATTTCTAGCATCATATTAAAAAAATGAAATTATAAAACACTTAAGTGTAATTTCTCAGAAAATAAAAACAAACAGAAGCTTATCTTATGACACAAAATTTAAAGATGTCTGTGAATATAGCAGTTTGAGTGTTTGGAATTAACTGGACATGCTATTCTGAAATTTCAGGTTATTCTTTTTTTAAAAAATTTTTTTTTCTTTATTATTAACTTTATTTATTGGATAGAGACAGCTGGAAATCAAGAGGTAGGGGCACAGTAGAGAGGGAGAGAGACAGAGAGACACCTGCAGCCTTGCTTTACCATTCTAAAGCTTTCCCCCTGCAGATGGGGACCGGGGTCTCAAACCCGGGTCCTTGCACATTGTAATATGTGCACTCAGCCAGGTGTGCTACCACCCAGCCCCTCAGGTTATTCTTAAAGGCTTATCTTTTTACCTTTTCAAATGTTATGAAATTAGGTATGTATTACTTATCCAGTGTTATTTAGAAAACTTTATATTACTATTATGTACATAAACTGATGTTTATATTTTGTTTCACATTTTAATATCTTTATGTCTCTAGTCATTATTCCATGAGTTTATTTCCTCCCATGAAAATGCCATTTCTAAAAGTCTAATAAATATTTGGTGGTTCTATTCCTTTCCAGTTTTACTCAGATGTCCCTTACTTAGAAAATACTGACATTCTCACATCTTAACTCCTTCATCTCATCTGTCTTTCCATCAAAATGTTTGTCTGTGAAATTGATTTACCTATCCCATGATATTGCAACTTTTTTGTGTGAAAAATATACTGAAATTCTCACCTCAATATATATTACACTCCCTTAAATTCTGTGAATAACAACCAGACATTATTCTCAATTAAAACTCTAGCTTTTTAAAATCAACTTGTAAATTATTTAATGGTTTCATTTTTTTTTCTTAGTAGGAGAATTCAATACCCCACTCTTTCAACTTGGCAGATCAGCCAGGCATAAAATCAATAAAGAAATGAGAGAGCTAAATGAGGAGATAGATAAACTTGAACTATTGGACATTTTTATAGTCATTCACCCCAAGAAACTGGAATACATATTCTACTCGTCCACATGGATCATTCTCAAGGATAGACCATATGTTAGGCCACAAAGACAGCATCAACAAATTCAAGAGCATTGAAATCATCCTAAGGATCTTCTCAGACCACAGTGGAATAAACTAACACTTAGCAATCAACAAAAGATTAGTAATAGCCCCAAAATGAGGAAGCTCAACAGTAAACTACTTAACAACAACTGGGTCAAAGAGGAAATAAAGAACAAATTCAAAATGTTTCGAGAGTGCAATGAAAATGAAGAAACAAGCTATCAAAATATTTGGGACACAGCTAACGCAGTATTGAGAGGGAAGTTCACAGCCATCCAAGCACACATTAGGAAACAAGAAAAAGCACAAATACACAACCTGATTGTACATCTTAAAGACCTAGAAGAAGAAAAACAAAGGAACCCAAAAGCAACCAGGAGGACAGAAATAACTAAAGTTAGGGCAGAAATAAATAACACTGAAGATAAGAAAATCATACAAAAGATCAATGAAAGTTAATATTGGTTCTTCAAAAGAGTGAACAAAATTGACAAACCTTTAGCCAGGCTCACAAAATAAAAAAAGGAGAAGGCCCAAATAAATTGTATTGTAAATGAAAGAGGAGATCACAACAGACACCGCAGAAATTCAACATATCATGTGAGGCTTCTATTGAACAATTATGTGCCACCAAGCTAGAGAACCTGGAAGAAAATGTATGGTTTTCCTAGAAACCTACAAACTTCCAAAATTAAATGAAGAGGAACTAGATAATATGAACAGGCCCATCACAGCCAACAAAATTGAAGCAGTTATCAAAAACCACCCAAGAATAAAAATCCTGGACCAGAAGGTTTTGCAAATAAATTCTATAAAACCTTCAAGGAAGAGTTAATATCTCTACTTTTAAAAGTCTTCCAGAAGATTGAAGACACAGGGAAGCTCCCTTGCACCTTCTATGAAGCCAACATCACTTTGATACCAAAATCAGATAGGGACACAACCAAAAAAGAAAACTACAGATCAATATCTGATGACTATAGATGCTAAAATATTGAACAAAATTCTAACCAACCGGATACAGCAGTATATTAAAAAGATTGTTCATCATGATGAAGTAGGGTTTATCCGAGGGATTCAAGGTGGGTTTAATATATGTTAATCAATCAGCATGATCCACCACATCAATCAAAAGCAAGATCAAAAACCACATGGTTATATCAATAGATACAGGGAAAGCCTTTGACAAAATACAACATCCCTTTATGATCAAAACACTACAAAAATTGGAATAGATGAAAAATTCCTTAAGATAGTGAAGTCTATATATAGCAAACCTACAGCCAACATCATACTCAACGGTGAAAAACTGGAAGCATTTCTCCTCAGATCAGATACTAGACAGGGATGCCCCCTATCACCATTATTATTCAACATAGTGTTGGAAGTTCTTGCCATAGCAATCAGGCAGGAGCAATGAATTAAAGGGATACAGATTGGAAGAGAAAAAGTCAAACTCTCCCTATTTGCAGACGACATGATAGTATACATAGAAAAACCTAAAGAATCCAGCAAAAAGCTTTGGAAATCATCAGGCAATACTCTAAGTTGTCAGGCTACAAAATTAACATTCAAAAGTCAGTGGCATTCCTCTATAGAAGCACTAAGTTAGAAGAAGATGAAATCCAGAAATCAATTCCTTTTACTTTAGCAACAAAAACAGTAAAATATGTAGGAAGAAAACTAACCAAAGAAGTGAAAGATTTGTTACTGAAAATTATGAGTCATTACTCAAGGAAATTGAAAAAGACACAAAGAAGTGGAAAGATATTCCATGTTCATGGGTTGGAAGAATTAACAACATCAAAATGAATATACTACCCAGAGCCATACACACCCCATAATTATCCTGGGTCCATACTCCCAGAAAGAGAATAGGAAAGCTATCAGGGGAGGGATGGGATACAGAGTTCTGGTGGTGGGAACTATGCAGAGTTGTATCCCTCATATCCTATAGTTTTTGTCAGTGTTTCCTTTTTATAAATAAAAATTAAAGAAAAAAAATCAAGTGGAGGGATAGGATAAGGAGTTCTCAGGGTGGGCATTGTGTGTAAATGTACCCCTCTTATCCTATAGTTCCATTTTATAAATAAAAATTTTAAAAATAAATACAGTAATAATCATTAAAACTATAAATCTCCATAGGGCAATCAAGTTTTCCATATCTTCAAAAGCTATTCAAAGTTCTGTTATAAAAATAGGATATTAATAATCTAGGAATTTCATCTGATTTTAAATGAAGAAGATCTTCATCTTGGGCTGGGGAAACAGCATTAGTGGTTCAAGCAAAAGTTTTATGCTTGAGGCACTGAGACCCCAAATTCAACCCCCCAGCACCAACATCAGGCATAGCTGAGCAGTGCTCTGGTCTCTGTCTCTCTCTCTCTCTTTCCTTCTGTCTGCATCGCTCCCCTTTTTCTCTTTCTTTCACTCTCTCTTGTTCTCCCTCTCTCATTAAAGTAAAATAAATAAATTTTTGTAAAAAATATTCACCTCATTAAGCATAAATAATATAGCTTACTTTTTAAAGCAAGTACATAAGGGCACAGTTCATTGTCTCATCAAAAGTGCACTCATAAACTACAAGACAAAATGTTATAAAATTATTAAGATAAGAAGTAATTATTCTTTTGTAGTAGCTTTCAGGGTGATCACAAAATTTCTTGCACTGTTGTATGCTCCTTTACAAAGTGACTACATTCCTATCATCAGGAGGTAAATGGTGGAGTCAGTATCTCCATTTCTCTGAATAGGGTCCCAACTTTGACTTTTAAAAAATAGCTATATTATCTTCATTTACTTATTGGATAGAGACAGTTAGAAATTGAGAGGGAAAGGGGAGATAGGAAGAGAGAGAGAGAGAGAGAGAGAGAGAGAGAGAGAGAGGGAGAGAGAGATATCTGCAGCACTACTTCACCACTAGCAAAGATTTCCTTCTGCACAGGAGGGGACTGGGGACTCGAATCCGGTACTTACGTTTTGTAACATGTATGTTCAACCAGATGTGCTACAACCCCCCCCCCCAACTTTGTGACTTGTATCAGTCAGTGGGAACTTTGCAAACTTGCCACCAGCATAGGCTTCAGAGATATTTATTTATTTACTATCATTTAATGGGTAGAGATAGAAAGAACCTGAGATAAAATGTGGCATTGGGAGAAAGAAAGAGAGACACTTGCAACTCTACTTCACCACTTGTGATGCTTCCTCATTTCTGATGGGTTTTGAACCTGGGTCTTTGTGCTTGATACCATGGATATTCAACTGAGTACACCACCACCTTTGGTACACCACCTCCCTTTGGTATTTGTACACTGGGCTTGTCCTCTCTGGTAACTGAAAAAAGTTTGACAATATGCAGTCAAGCCAGAACTAATCTACAAAATGAGAGAATGAGAGAACGTATGCAGTTTCACCTCAGCCAACACCACTTTCTGAGACATGCTTGTGAGGACAGGTCTAGATTTAGCAGCTACAAACCATTAACACAAAAATTACTTGACTAATGCAAGAAACTAAGTGCAACAACAAAAGTTTATGGTATAAATTTTTTTCTGGTCAAATGCTGTTTTATGTAGTAAACAGCTGAAGATATCTTCATAATTTCCTTTTAATAATTATTTTCTAACTACCACAACAAAAATATAACCTATGAAATGCACTATTATTAAAGCCCAAGTTTAATGTTTTAGTATAATACAATGCTTTTAAAATTTATAATGTATTGGTAATAGAGAGAAATTGAGAGGTAAGGAGGGGACACACATACACACACACACACACACACACACACACAGCACTGCATTCACTCATGAAGCTTTCCCCCTACAGGTGGGGACCAGGAGATTGAACTCAGGTTTATGCAGATTGTACCATGTATACTCAACCAGGTTTGCCATCACCCATCCCTTTACATAATAAGTAAATTTACAAGAGTATTGTGGGTGGTGTCCAGAATTAACTCATGGTCTCACAAATGAAGGCATACACTCTACATGCTGAGCCACATTTGGGATATCATTTTAATTTCGGGTGACCAAAAAGAAACCACTGTGGTACTGGAAGTTGAATGAAATGCAATGAGATGCAAATGGCTTATATTATATAATGAGGGAATACCAGTATGGTGTTAAGTAAGCTCCAGCTAAACACATTAAATATACATGTTTATATAACATTTAAGATTGCTTTTTCTACAGAAGAATAAAACTGACTGTATCATAATTGTCAGTATCAAATCCAAATGAAATTTATAAAATTAATGGAGAAAAATGAGGAAAATGTATATTAGAAGATAAAAGAAGGGAGCCAGGCGGTAGTGCAGCAGGTTAAGTGCAGGTGGCGTGAAGCACATGGACTACTGTAAAGATCCGGGTTCAAGCCCGGCTCCCCACGTGCAGGGGAGTCACTTCACAGCCAGTGAAGCAGGTCTGGAGGTGTCTCTCTTTCTCTATCCCTCTGTGTCTTCCCCTCCTCTCTCCATTTCTCTCTGTCCTATCTAACAATGGCAACAACAATAATAATTACAACAACAATGAAAAACAAGGACAACAAAAGGGAAAATAAATAAATATTAAAAAAATAAAAGAAATAATATTATGCTTTATAGTAACTTGCATTAAGAATCCACCTTACAAGTACTTCCCAAAAAGAAATGAAATGTCTGTTACTAATTACACACACACACACACACACATACAAATGATATATTAAATAGGGAGTATTTACATTTTGGAATTTCAAGAAATATGAAAAAGATAAAGAAAAATTAAATAAGACATTTCATCATGAAAAAATATTGCTGCTAAAATAGCTTTTACTTAACTAATCATAACTAGATCATCAACATGGACTAGTGAGTACGGAACACACCAAAAATATGACTCTTAATTAACTGTCCTTATTATTATCATTGTCCTTATTTCCTTGCCATTCAAATTTCAAAATCAATACTTTGTAACCAGGTTAAACAGTGGGACCATGAAATTCAACTTCAGAGTGGCATTTGTGTGAAGGAAATAGCTTAGTAGAACAAAGTCAGTTTTAATAGCTCTGAACCTATATTTGCATATGTTTAAATTCCTGAAAAGGAATTAAAGACAATTTATTTTTGCCCATTCACATTCAAAGAATATCTTTGAATACCTTTATTATCACCTTAACAATTTAACTTTCCCTGTGCCGCTGACTGCACTGTAAACTCTCAGTATCTCCAAATAGACATGAAATTCATACAATGGAATATGTTTGTTCATTTGGAGCTAGGACATACAACACTCAAAATTTCATTGTTCATTGGTATCTTTTTCTTTCAGAAAGAGACAGAGAGAAGAGCAGACTAAGCAGATATTTGTAATGATTATATGAAAAAATGTGAAGTTCAACTATAGTTCTCAAAAAGAAACAGAGACGCAGAGACATGTTCCTTGATAAGAAAACTCAAAGTTGTAATGATGTCAATTTCTCATAATTTAAATGTAACCATAATTAAGTTCCCAATAGGAATTTTTACAAATCTTGACAGGTGATTATTAAGTTCATTTGGAAGAGAAAATGAACAATAGGCAAATGCTTTTGAAATAAAGCAATAAAAATAACTTGCTTTTAAAGCTATAAAAATCATTTTTATAATTAAAGTTTCATTCCAAATATATCAATAAAATAGTGTAGAGACAGAAATATTTCTTTATGTGTGAAACAATGCAGTATATGAGAAAATTCATATCTCTAGTCATAATGGAATCAATAGGCTATGAAAATTATATTGGGGTTACTAGTCAAGAAGTTAGAGAAAAGGAGAGAGGAAGAAGAAGCAATAGGAAGGAAGGAGGGATGGAAGAAGAGGAGGGAAAGAAAGGATCGTATCTAATACATGTCAAAATGAAAGTTTTTAAAACTTAAAATGTTCACTCCCTTACTATTTAACAAATTAAAACAAAATTCTTACAAAAATTTTTTTTGAACAGACAACAGGTTCTTGATAGAAGCTTATGCTATAAACTTGAAAAAAAAGTCAAAATTCAAGAAAAAAAAAAGACAGTTTCACAGTAGATACAGTATACATCTTTATCCTTCCTGCATCCCTATCTCCAGAAGGAAAGAGGGTTACATTTATTACTGAGACATTAAACCCAATTACACTCTTTGAAAAGAGAGAAAGAAAAGCATAAAAGTAGATAATATTGGAAAGATCTACTAACAATATAGAGCCTTATAAATTTCTGAATGGATTCTACAGAGGCAGAAAGGACGACTAAGGCTATGAATTAAATTAGACCATGTCTCCTTGGAACAAAACATTCAGCAGCCTCTCAGAAGATAGAAAATAGTCACAATCTATTTCCTTTCCTATCAGCAACTCTCTAGTATAACAAACAAATTAGTTGTATAGTAATACCCCTGCCTTAAATTATAAGGCCTCAAGCATAATCCAAACGAGATAAAGAAAATTTTTTATGTTTGATAATTAAAGTTTTTAACTTTTTAATATAAGAGCTTTAAGACAACTGAAAATGGGATTTAAAACAAAACTATAAGCCTAAGGAAAAAAAAAAACCTTGAAATTCAATGCAACGTCCCTAATACATAAAATACATGTATCAGAGAAAGTAAGGCCAAACTAATATGGAGAAAAATATATTGCATAGAAGAGTCTAAATAATGGCAGTGCCTACACTGAAAAAAAATTACAAGGAGTTAAAAAATTAGAAAAAAAAATTGATAGTTGTGGAGGACAAATATGATCTAACATAAGACCCATTGCTTTTTTTTTTTTTTTTAAGGTAAAGAACTCAGCAACAACAAAAAATAAGTGACATACTAGAGATAATCTCTGACATGAAAAAAATGAAGTGGTTAAAAGTATAAAAGATATTCAAGCAGAACATTCATGCAATCCACAGGAGGAAAATAATTGCTTGTTCCCAATATTTTAATGCTAATAATTAGCATTACAATTTAGTAGAGCAGTGAGTTCATGGTAGAAGAAAGGATGAAGCACTAGTAACAACACTAGAATAGCAAAAAGCCAGAGTGAGGTAAATTAAGAATGAAATATTTCAAGAATTCAAAAACAAGAAAACAAAACTAATTAAGAATGAAATAGAAGCAAGGAGAAAATGATTTGAAACATGAACTGACAAGTGGAGAATCCACAGTGAAAAGAAGACTGCTGGTGAATACCACAACCCATATATGTGCAAAACTAAAACCGAAGTTCCAATGCAATTAAAGTCACAGAATATAATGTAAATATTACGAACTCTGATGAAGTTAAAATAATGTGATTATAAAAAAACTGAAAATGGAGGGAGGTGAGAACAAATTGGGAAGGATCTAATCACCTCAAATTGCACTGCAGGGAGTTAATGAGCACTGTCTGGAATTAAAACATGGAGCTAACACATCAGACTTCTTTAAAAAATATATATATATATATATTTTATATTTATTTTTTCATTTCTTTTTGTTTCCCTTGTTTTATTGTTGTAGTTATTATTGATGTTGTCCTTGCTGGACAGCACAGAGAGAAAGGGACAGAGGAGGGGAAGACAGAGAGGGGGAGAGAAAGACACCTGCAAACCTGCTTCACCACTTGTGAAGCCACTCCCCTGGAGGTGGTGTGCAGGGTTCTCCAACCGGAATCCTTATGCCGGTCCTTATGCTTTGTGCCACCTGCGCTTAACCCAATGTGCTACGGCCCGAATCCCCACATCAGGCTTCTTAATGGTATTCATAATCTTTAATCTTAACCACAAAGCCAAGTCTTCATTAACATTTCTTGTAGTGAAGACATTGTTAAATTCAGCAATTCACCCTGAATTCAGATTATTGCTGATTATTAATTTATGTAAATATTAGGAACAACACAACTTGCTTCTCTATGTATTCTTATACTTGTCATGATATATACCATTTGTTTGCAGATATATATATATACATATAAATATATATGTATATATATATATATATATATCTGCACTTTATTTTTCCCGTTGCCATCTGGGTTATCTCTGAGGCTGTGCCCTCACTATAAATAAAGCCACGGCTCACAGGGATCTTTCTTTCTTTCTTTCTTTCTTTCTTTCTTTCTTTCTTTCTTTCTTTCTTTCTTTCTTTCTTTCCTTCTCTCTCTCTCTCTTTCTTTCTTTATTTCTCTTTCTTTCTTTCTTTTTCTTCTTTCTTTCTATTTTATTGGATAGGACAGAGAGAGGGCAAGGGAGAGGGAGAGGGAAAAAGATAAGACACCAGAAGACCTACTTCACTGCTCATAAAGTGTCTCCCCTACAGGTGGGTAGAGCAGGGGCTCAAAGTGGGTCCTAAGCGGTGCACCACCACCCAGAACACTCCTCTCTCTCTCTCTCTCTCTCTCTCTCTCTCTCTCTCTCTCTCTATATATATATATATATATATATATATTTTTTTTTTTACCTGTTGGGACTTTTTTGCCTGCATAATCCATCTGCTCCTGATGGACTCTTTTTATCCTTTTAACTTCAACTAGAGAGCAGGGGCAGGGGCGGGGAGCATCGCTGAATTTTCCCACCATTTGTGAAACATCTCAGATCTAGGTCACGTACATTTCAAAACACACTATCCAAATGAGATATTTTGCCAGCTCCCAGATGTAGGAGACAGATCATACTAACCTTAAGAGAAAAACAGTGGAAAACCTTATCTGAGACAAGCCCATGACACAACTGTGCAGCTATCAGAGGCAAAACCTCCATGTGCTGTGTCACGGAAATGCATGTTGCTGAAACAGCTTTCTGAGAAAATTCTCAGTGTGTCACGTGCTGAAATTGATACAGATCTCTGCGGTTATGTGCAGCAGAGACCATCACCATTTGCTCCTAACCTTCTCCCAAACTAGAGAATGAGAGAATGCTTCAAGTTCATAAGACAAATAATTACATAGTTGGGTAAAGGATCCTAAATCATGGGGAAGTTTGCCAAAATTTGCTTATCAATATGTCCCGATAAATATGTTTAGGGGACTGAAGTTGATGTCTGTTCCAGGCCACGACCTCCCTGAATGGCTCCAAGGTTCCCTGGAGGCGGCTACCGCACCCAAAATTCTAGTCTATGGTTAAAAATGTTCATGATAAGAAAGTAAGTTATTAAACCAATCTTATGTAAATTATTTAACAATTCCTTTGTAAATTACATTTTGAGGAATCATTTCAAATAGGTTAATGTCTGAAGTGTCTGTCCCTGGATTTATCAGTATGATGAATTTTCAAAGAAAATGTATTTCCTGTTGAGTATTTTCTTGAGCTCATTTCTCGAAATATGAAACTGTTAATAGTGTCAAATACAAGATTAACTCAAGAAGTAAATGAGTATTGGTGACTCTCAATTGAATCAAATACTAGCATGGATGGTCCAGTGTTTTTTTTTGTTTTTTTTTGTATTTTAGTTTTAATAAAAAAAACATAAAACAAAACCTTAAACACGCATGCAACTTCTTTAATTATCTTTTAAATTTAACCATGCTAGGTAAGGTGTTCATGAATATATCTGTTCATAACTGATCCAACCCCCAAAAGCTTATCATGTAAAATTTCATGTGCTTGGAGTTATAATCAGTATAGTGTTTGTGGAGTTTTACAGATTGACATATTAAAAATAAAAGTTAAAGTAACTATAATTATTCTAGTTAGAAGTTTTATGAGAAAATGCTTTGCTCTGTTTTTCAGTTTATCATTTAAATTTTATTTATTTATGTATGTATTTATTTATTTATTTTGATAGGGCAGGCAGAAACTGAGAGGAGGAGAGGAGATAAAGAGGGAGAGAGGGACACACTTACAGCACTACTTCACTGCTAGTGAAGCATCCCCCTGAGGTGGGGGTTGGAGACTTGAATTGAGGCCGCTGCACACTTTAATGTGTGTATTCAACCTGGTGCACCACTACTTGGTCCCTCATTTTGACATTAGAGAAAAATAGTTTTGAAATAAATTATGACTTACTCTGTAACCTAGTGGTAATAGATTTGCTAGCAATATTGAATTATTCTAATTCAAAATATATCCTGTACTATAAAAATATGGTTAATAATCTTCCTATAATTTATACAATATCAAACTTTCCAAATTTTCTGACTCAATAAACTTATATTCACGCAAACTCTTTCTATATTCTGAGAAATAATACACTTAAGCCAAAACTAAGGATGTCTAAACTATATCTGCATTGGTGATTATCTTTTGCAGATATGTAACCTAAGGAGATGAGAAACTGTATTCACATATCAACAATTGTATTGCAAACCACTAGTCGCCCAATAAAGAAAAAAAAAAACATAATCTTTGCTTTTAACATGCTGTTAAGTGATAAAACACATAACAAACAGGCTCATGCACACACACACAAATGTAAACATATTTGAATGTATAACTATTCTAACTTCTTTTAAGTAAATACATCAAAAATAAATTTGGCTTCTACACCAATGCTGTTTGCCATGTTTCTGAGAAAATTCAAGCCTTGTCCATTAAAATTAAAGATGCATAATATAATGAATTAAAACCATTTATTCAAGTCAGTGCTCCCTGCAAACATTACTCAAGATGTATCAAAAGCTCCTCTGAAAGTAGCTATCTCTAAGTATTTTGAACTTTTATTCAATAAAGAGAAGAAAATTGTTATAAATTAGCAAATGTAATACCATAGTTTATTTCAAAATGCTTTTTTATCATCTTGAAACCAACCTTCTGCACTACCTTTTAACTATTTCATTATTTTGATTTATTTATTTAATACCAGGGTTATCACTGGATCTTGGTGCCTGCATGAATCCACCACTCCTAAACTCTATTTTTTCTTTCTCCTAGATAGAGAGGGATAGAGATAAATAGACACACACACACACACACACATACACACACACACAGAGAGAGAGAGAGACACTATACCACTGTCCCACCACTTGTGAGGCATTTTCACAGGTACTCCCATGTGATGGTCCAGGGCTCAAACCCAGGTTCTTGCTCAAGTTACTAAGTCACCCAAATTCAGCCAATTTATTTATTTTTTTTAATATGACGTTAGTTAAGAAAATTACATACATACTGAAGAGCTCAGGGTTTTCTATCCGATTTCAAGGTTAAACATAATCTCTAAATTATCTTTTATAGTAAGCCAAAGCAGGTAAAACATACCTTTCGGGAATGAATTTCTTTCACATACAATGGAAGTAGAAACTCAGATATACCTTCAAGTCGGATTCCCTTCTTGGTGACTCTCAGATTTCCCATACCATCCTACAAGCAATGAAATATAGTTTGATTTTAGGTTTATTAGAGACTTAATATCTGGCCATAATTTTCTTAGGCCTAATTTGAAAATAAAAAATAGGATGCTCAAATCAGGAGTGACTCATGAAAAATGAGAGACTGGATCTACTTAATGAATGACTGCAGCAGTTTGCATTCATACAAAGGGCATTTTAAAATGTATAGGAAAGGAAAAAATATTAAAGAAGTAGTATCTTCTATCTATAAAAGACCTAAAATATTCTATCAACTCTGTCACAGACTAGAAGTCATCTCTGAAGATGTCGCTTATCTTTCTGATGCAACATCCACTTTAAATATTTATTTGATATAACTTTTGCTACCTGACTATTTGAAACAACTTTGGTGAGAGCTCTTATGATATTTTTACATTACAAATATATACATTTCTAGAATGTTTAAATAGTCACATTTATATAATAATTTTAACAAGAAATTAATGATTGTCATTTATAAATGCACATAGTATCCCACTATTCAAAATATAAGTAAAACATGCATTCACTGCTTTAGAAAACAGCATTCTATGACTAGGATAAATACACAAGTGATGTTCCTAAAACAGAATAAATGTTTTTTTTTTTAAAAAAAGAACAACAAAAAAAAGAGAACAGAGTGCCAAAAGAATTAAAGAAAGGTATTTCAAATCTGGTAAGAAAGTAAACCATTTCAAATCAAAGAGATTGACCATGACAAAGGTCATAAGTATATGATATTTTTAACAGGGGACATCTATAAAGAGAAGGACAAAATGAATAATCTGATAACATTCAGGGTATAGCATCCCATCCAATCTGGCTGATGGTTAAAGACAGTGAGAGAAAATTATTAGGAGTATTCGTTTGAATGTCTTGAACCTAGAGCAATGATGTCATGAACTTAATGCTAACCACTGTGCACTTATATCATCCTCTAAAAATAGAAATAATAACTCTAGAAAAACGCAATATCTGAAAAAGTTTATTATCTGACATTGTCATCTCATAGGAGAAAAAAAAAGTCTTTTCACAGTTGGTGGGAGACCTCTAGAGGTGGAACATTGTCTTCACTATAAAGGGGGACAGGCAGTGGTGCACCTAGTTACCTGCTTGCATGATAGTGTGCACGGACCCAGGTTAAAACCCCTGGTCCCTCACCTGCGGAGGGAAAGCTTTAAAAGTGAAGCAAGGCTGAAGGTGTCTCTCTGCCTTTCTACTTTTCTATCTCCTATTCCCTCTCCACTTCTCTCTGTTTCTATCCAATAATAATAATAATAAAAATCAAAAAGACTATGAAAATATGGCCATATTTCTCCAGATTACATTTTAAACATTGTATTTTTAAAAGTACTTTTCTCCCCACCCCAGTAGCATCCATATTACTATTTTCAGAACTTGAGTTCAAGTCCCTGTGCCCAGAAGTGGTGAAATTGTAGGTATCTCTCCATCTATCTCTTTCTCTCTCAATCTTTTTTTGCCTCTATCATAAGAAAGGGTAAAAAAATGGCCTTCATTCTCCCAGAAGCATCATGTCCAAGAGATAACTATGGAAAACGAAATATAGATATATATGATCTGCCCCACCTCATCTCCACTAAGAGTAGCCTTGCTGGAGAGGTCATTGAGCAAGAACCATTACTTGGGGACTGCATGATACCACAGAATCTCTGGTGTGGGCTTCAATGCATATAGTTCACTACTCTTGGATTACTTTTGAAATAAACGTTCAATTAATAAAAAAATAGAAAAAGAAACACTTTATAGTTTGAAATGATCATAGTGCAACTTTAAAATGAATCCAGTGATTGTGCTTTGTGGGATTAAGTGGAATATACAAGTAAGGAGGTATGCCTTGGTAGTGTGAGGTATGGTGAGAGAACACTGTGTCATTTACCTGGAGATAACTGAATAAAGGGCAATTAGCAATAAATTTAAGATCTTGCAACTCAAAGAATAAGGAAATATAGTGCAATTAAAACCTCAAACTGAATTTTACAGACAACTGTAAGTAATTTTCCATGACAACTGTAAGTTTATATTTTGACTTTCTAGCTTTCAATGATCATTGAAAATTCAGATATTTAGCTATGAACCATCTCTACAAAGCAAGATGGATAGTAACATCTGACTAAGGCATACTTAAAGCTACCACAGTGGATGAGCAGATTCTATATATAAAGATGTATATAAAGTCAAGGAAAACCACAGAAAATGACTTGGTCTACAGGTTAGAAAGAATATGCTAAACATACAGGTAAACTGCGATCAGTATAAGAGAAAAACCAAGAGAATAGTATGGCTTTAATCTTTTAGTCAGCACACACACACACACACACACACACACACACACACACACACACACGAATAAACAATATAATGGTACACAGAAATTTTAGGAAGAATTTCATAGTCAGATGAGAAAACTGATTAAAAGCAAGAGACATTTTGAGGTGTTAGACTCATCCTTCTCAAGGAAAGAGAAAGTAATAGATTCAAGTTGAATTAAAGTTGGATGAAAAATAAGAATATGTTCTTATGGCAAGTGGAAGAACTTAAAATGGACAGCAATACTTACTAGTAGGAAACAAACAAACAAAAAAAAAAAACAGAAAAAAACAACAACATAGAAGTGATAATTTCAAGCATCACTGAAAATTATACCGCTAGGAAAACAAATATACTTTCTATAGGATGCTAACATACCCTGGCTTTACACAGAGAGTACTGATTTGTTGCAGCTTTACAATAAACACCCTCTTTCTTTTTAAAAGTGAAGATTATCTCCACATTAGATATTAGCTTACATTATCACCCACTTATTGTTTCTAATTAGTATGGTTTTATAGCATTCTATCTCTCTGGGAACAGAAACGGGCAGAATTAACAATGAAAAAGATGTAGGGAAATAAAAACCCTTAGAATGACTGACATTATTTTCTCACTGGATATAGACACATACAGTCAAAACAATAACACATGGCTGTGAAAGTAATTCAGAACCAAAGGCCAGCAAGTGACCAAAATAATAATGATGATGAAGTTCATTATGCCTTAGAAATATAAAAAGTGTAATACAAGAATATCACTAGATAAACAGAAGTTCAGACTTTAATAACTTGAAAATAACATTTTTCAAGACAGGTATAAATAACATTGAAGATGTAGAGACAAAATTGGAGAGGACTCAGAATTCCCTATAATGAAAAGCTGAAGGATATTAAATTAAAAGTTGTGACACATGACTTTTAAGTATTATTTTGTCTCATAGAAGTTTTCTTGCCTGACTCTTACATGGTGACTACCCATAATACTCCCCATACATTCTCAAATGCTCCAGAAGGAAATATCCTTAAGTGTTTCTCCAAGGAGTTTATAGAGACATATATTGCAATTGCTAGATCATAAAAACTGTTAGACTAATAGAAATAAATTTCATTATACACTTAATTTCTAGCTCAATACAGGTTTTCCTGGATACCACAAACTATGCATAATTTCTATGAAAATTTTCTGTGAAACTCATACAAAACCAAAATAGAATATAGCTCTGAGAGGCAGAGCCAAGATGGTGACTTTGGAGCAGCAGCTGCCATGAGATCCAAAGCAGCAGCTTGTGACCAGGGATTCTTTGGATAGGGTAGGATACTGGGATGTCTGTAGGAGGGTGAACACAGGATGGTCAGAGTGACACCAAAATACAATCCCATAACTCACTCTTGGGCTGACAAATGGAGGCCAGGGAGACAAAGATAGGAAAAACCTTTTGATCATTTCTGAGCTTACCTCTCCCACCCACCCTAGAACCAGCCCCTAGGGGATGGGCAGCTGCTTCTAGCAGGCTTCCCACTGAGCTCTTTTCTTTACAAAGATTCCTCATTCACCAGGGGTGTCATTCCAAGCCTTTTCCTTTTTGTTTAACTTCTTTGTTTTTAAGTGGTGGTGCTCTATTTGAGTGACAAAATACCTGACCAATCATAGCCTCATCTCTGCCTGGGAAAGACTACCTGAAGGCTTTTTTTTTTTTTTTTTTTTTTTGGATACTTCTTAAATTGGCTGTCTTTGCTCAGGCTGTCTACAGCCAATCCAGAGCGGTCCGAGCAGCAGACTGACTGTTGGGGTTCTTTACTCATTATATTTTATTATTACTATTATCATATACATGTGTCCCTTTTCCATCCTCCCTCTTCAGATTGACAAAAATTAACCATTGTTGTTTTTTCCATTGCTAGGTGACTGGGTGTCCTTTCCATTCTGAAAGGAACTTATTTCTCTCTATCTCTTCCCACCAACCTCTTTTTTCCCCTCCTCCTAGCTAATTAAAAAAAAAAGTTCTTTCCTTTCACTGCTCTTCCTATTTTTGTCTTTATTTTTTATTATTTTCTTCCTTCCTCCTTTTGTTTTCTGAATTCACTGATACTCGCTTGTGAATTAGAGGGAGAAACCTAACTCAGAGTGGACTCTATGTGTGTGTGTGTGTGTGTGTGTGTGTCTTTTCTACTTCCCTTTCTCCTCTTTCTATCCGTAGAATTTATAGTGGACAGTAGATTTGCATAATTATCTATTCTTGGTTTCCCTTTTTTCCTTTCTCTTTCATTTTCTTTTGCTTGGTTGCTATTTTTTCTTGGACTGGAGGTGTTGTTTGGGTAACTGGTATTGGTTGAACTGCATCAATCCTTGCTTCAGTTTCTATAGTTGTAATTTCTGAGGTTGGTGACTGCATTTGTCATAAAAGTATTTAGTATAGCGTGGCTTGTACTCAAAACACAACAACTGAAGAACAACAGAACAGAAAAATAAAACCACATCAATAAAAAAATGGAAAATCAAGAGCAAATAAAACAGCTATGACAATGAATCAGGACAGGAGCCCCGCAGAAACTTCAAATCAATCAGAAGTAACCATAGATAAGGAAAGTATGCAAGCAATAGTAAACCTAGTAATCACAGAAATGAAGACAACTATGGAGGAAAGGGCTATCAGAATTAAAGAAACAACAGATGAGAACCTCAAAGAATTTATAAGCTACCTGGAAGTAATTAGAGAAATGAAATCTGAAATAGCTGAGCTAAAAGGCAAACTAGAAGAAAAAGCTAATACTATAACTAAACTGAAGAAAGAAGCTGAGTGAAAGGAAAGCAGATTAACAAAAGCAGTAAACAGAATTATCCAGACAGAGGATGAGCTAGACAAAACTAAGAAAGAGGTGAAAGAGCTCAAAAAGAGATTGAGAGACACTGAAAACAACAATACAGACATAGGGGATGATCTCAAATGAAGTAACATTCGTATAATTGGCCTACCAGAGGAAGAAAGAGAGGAAGGGGAAGTAAACATTCTAGAGAAAATAATAGAAGAAAACTTCCCGAATCTAAACAACAGAAAGGACAGTAATATTCAAGACATGCAGAGAATCCCAAACAGAATCAACCCAGACCTGAAGACACCATGGCACATCAATGAAAAGTTACAATGAAAAGAAGTAAGGATAAAGAAAGGCTCCTAAAGGTTGCAAAAGAAAAACAAAAAGTCACATACAGGGGAAAAACCCATGAGACTCTCATCAGACTTCTCCACTCAAACTCTAAAAGCCAGAAGAGAATGGCAAGATATCTATCGAGCCCTGAATGAAAAAGGGTTTCCACCAAGGATAATATATCCTGCTTGACTTTCTTAAAAAATAGATGGAGGGATCAAAACCTTCTCAGACAGACAAAAGTTAAAGGAGGCAATCATCACCAAACTTGCCCTGAAAGAGGTTCTAACAGACCTCTTATAAACAAGAACATCACTATAATACTTGCCATATATCAGAGCAAATAAAAAATTGTTGAATAATGGCACTACAATACCTTCAATCCATAATATCAGTAAATGTCAGTGACTTAAATTCACCCATTAAAAAGCACAGAGTGGGAGGATGGATCAGAAAATGCAGCCATATGCTGCTTGCAAGAATCTCATCTGACTTAACAGGACAAACACAGGCTTAACGTGAAAGGACGGAAAACTATCATACAGGCTACTGGACCACACAAAAAAGGCAGGAACAGCCATTCTCATCTCTGACACCATAGACTTTAAATTAAATAAAGTAATAAATGATAGGCAAGGTATTACATAATGCTAGAGGATCAATCAACTGTGAAGACTTAACAATTATTATCATCTATGCACCCAACGAGGGACTATCTTAATACATCAAACACCTACTGAAAGAACTACAAAAATACATCAGTAGTAATACAATAACAGTGGGAGACATCAACACCCCACTCTCATACTTAGATCAACGAAGCAGAGAATCAACAAAGAAACAAGAGAAGAAGAGATGGACAGACTAGACCTCCTGGACATTTTCAAAGTTCTTCACCCCCCAAAACTGGAATACACATTATTTTCAAATACACACAACACATCCTCAAGGATAGGACACATGTTAGGCCACAAAAACAATATCAACAAATTCAAGAGCATTGAAATCATCCCAAGTATCTTCTCAGACTACAGTAAAGTTAATATTCAACAACAAACAGAAAATTACTAAAAGTCACAGAATTTGGAAACTCAACAACATACTGCTTAAGAACTGCTGGTTCAGAGTGGCACTCAAGCAAGAAATTCAAATGTTTCTGGACATAAATGAAAACGACAACACAAGTTATCAAAATATTTGTACACAGCTAAAGAAGTATTGAGAGGGAAACTCATATCTATACAATTACATATCAGAGAACAAGAAAAAGCTCAAATAAACAAGCTTACTGCACACCCTAACGGCTTAGAGGAAGAGGAACAAAGGAACTCTAAAGCAACCAGAAGGACAAAAATCATTAAAATTAGAGCAGAAACAAACAACATTGAAAATAAGCAAACCATACAAAAGATTAATGGAACCAAATGTTGGTTCTTTGAAAATTAAACAAGATTGTTAATCCCCTAGCCAGAATCACTAAAAAAAAAAAAAAAAAAGGGAGAAGACTCAAATAAATAGACTTATAAACAATAGAGGAGATATTATAACTGACACCACAGAAATCCAGAAAATCATGCGAGACTTCAACAAAGAACTATATGGCACCAAGGTAGAGAATCTGGAAGAAATGGAACAATTCCTAGAAACATATGCCCTTCCAAAACTGAACCAAAAAGAACTATAGAACTATAAAACCTAAATGCAACAATCACAGACAAAGAAATCAAAACAGTCATTAAGAATCTCCCCAACAACAAAAGTACTGGAACAGATGGCTTCACAAATGAATTCTATAAAACCTCCAGGAAACAGTTAATAACTATACTTCTAAAGCTCTTCCATAAGATCGAAGAAACAGGAACACTACCTTCCACCTTCTCTGAAGCCAACATAACCCTGATACCAAAAGTAGATAGGGACACAACAACAAAGGAAAATTACAGACCAATATCTCTGATGAATTTAGATGCCAAAATATTGAACAAGATCCTGGCCAAGTGGATAGAGCAGTATATCAAAAAGATTGTTCATTACAACCAAGTGGGATTTATCCCAGGAATGCAAGACTGATTCAACATACATAAGTCAATCAATGTCATTCACCACATCAATAAAAGCAAAACCAAACACCACATGATTATCTCAATAGATGCAGAGAAAACCTTCGACAAAATCCAACACCCAGTCATGCTCAAAACACAGTAAGAAATAAGAACAGATGAGAAATTCCTCGATATTTTAGTCCATATATGGCAAACCTACAGCCAACATCATACTCAATGGACAGAGTCTGAAAGTATTCTCCCTCAGATCAGGGACTATACAGGGCTATCCATTATCACCATTACTCTTCAATGAAGTATTGGAAATTCTTCCCATAGCATTCAGGCAAGAGAAATAAATCAAAGGAATACAGATTGGAAGGGAAGAAGTCAAGTTCTCACTATTTGCAGATGATATGATAGTAAACATAGAAAAACCTAAAGAATCCAGCAGAAACCTACTGGAAGTTATTAGGCAATATAGCAAGGTATCAAGCTACAAAATCAATGTACAAAAATCAGTGGCATTTTTTATGTAAACAGTAAATCTGAAGAAATCACTCCCATTCACTATTGCAGCAAAATTAATAAAATACTTAAGAATAAACCTGACCAAAGAAATGAAAGATTTGTATACTGAAAAATATGAGTCACTAATCAAGGAAATAGAAACTGATACCAAGCATTGGAAAGACATCCCATGCTCATGGATTGGAAGAATTAATAAAATCATAATGAATATTCTCCCCAGAGCCATATACAAATTTAATGCAATATCCATCAAAGTTCCATGAATCTTCTTAAAGAGAATAGAACAAAAAGTACAATCATTAATCTGGATCCAGAAAACACTTAGAATTGCAAAAATCATCTTGAGGAAAAGAAACAGAAATGGAGGTATCATATTCCCAGATCTCAAACTATATTATAAGGACATCATCATCAAAATAGCCTGGTACTGGAACAAAAATAGGCACACAGACCAGTGGAATAGAATTGAAAGCTCAGAAGTAAACTCCACACCTATGGACATCTAATCTTTGAAAAGGGGGCCCAAAGTATTAAATGGAGAAAGGTAACTCTCTTAAATAAATGATGCTGGGAAAACTGGGTTGAAATATGCAGAAGAGTGAAACTAAACCACTTTATCTCACCAGAAATAAAAATCAACTCCAAAAGGACCAAGGATGTTAGAACATAAACTATCAAATACTTAGAGGAAAACTTAGGTGGAAGACTTTCCCACTTAAACCTCAAGGACATCATTGTTGATATAAACCCAATTGCAAGGAAGACTAAAGCACAAACAAATTTGCTGAGCTAGCATTGAGGGTGAGAGGGAGGATCCAGGGACTCATGGAGGCGTGGTAATACAATTCTTTATTGATGCGGGAGCACCCTAAAGTCAGGTGTGACCACAGAGGGTTAGGCCACATGGTACAAAACCACAATGGCTGCCTCCTGCTCTGCACACCAGCCCTTCTTCAGGTTGGGACATGGGAGAGAAAAGAGCAAGGAAGAGAGAGAAACCAGAAACAGAAGTGGCTTTATAGGGTAAAAACTGGAAGTGGCAAGTCGGGAACGGAGATGGCTAGTAAAGGGGGTGGAGAGAGGCAAAAGGCATGCTGGGAAGGTGGAAGCATCCTTAGCAACTGTTGCTATGGTTTGAACTGGCAGGATTAATTAACCCTGAGGGGATAATGTGGTGGGGTGACCTTTAGTCATTTCTAAGACAAAGCAGAAGATTGGTATGTAAATAATAATACTTGCATGGAAATATGGTGGTTTGTGGGCCCTGCCAATGGTCAACCACATCTGCATAATTTCCCAACACAAATCAATGGGATTAAATCAAATTGAAAAGCTGTACAGCCAAGAAACTATCACTCAAACAAAGAAACCCCTCTGAGAATGGGAGATTTTCACATGCCATACACCAGAAAAGAGACTAATAACCAAAATATACAAAGAGCTCAGCAAACTTAGCAACAGAAAAGCAAATGATCCCATCCAAAAATAGGCAGAAGATATGAACATAACATTCACTACAGAAGAAATACAAAAGGCTAACAAACCCATGAAAAATTGCTCCAGGTTGCTTATTGTCAGAGAAATGAAATAAAGAAAACATTGAGATACCACCTCACCCTTGTGAGAATGGCATACATCAAAAAGGACAGCAGCAACAAATGCTGGAGAGACTGTGGGGACAGAGGAATCCTTCTGCACTGCTGGTGGGAATGTAAATTGCTCCAGCCTCTGTAGAGAGCAGTCTGAAGAACTCTCACAAGGCTAGGCATGGACTTTCCATATGACCCAGTAATTTAACTGCAGGTGGTGCAAAGTGGGAGGACTGGTGTAAAGATCTCGGTTTGAGCCCCAGGCTCCCCACCTGCAGGGGAATCCCTTCACAAGCAGTGAAGCAGGTCTGCAGGTGTCTGTCTTTCTCTCTCCCTCTCTGTCTTCCCCTCCTCTCTCCATTTCTCTGTCCTGTCCAACAACAATGACTTCAATAACAACAGAAATAATAACTATAACAATAAAACAACAAGGGCAACAAAAGGGAATAAATAAATAAAATATTAAAAATATATATTTTTGTTTGATAGCAAAACTCCTGAAATCACTATCAGGAAAAAAACTATTGGTGTGAGTCAGTCTAATAAGCTAATATTAATTGCATAATACAGCTTTACATGTGCAGGGAAGCAGCTACACTGCATCAATTTAACTTACTACTGAAGGTAAACCCTGAGAATATGTAAGCAACTGTGGCAGGAAACAGACTTGCTAATGAAAACTACTGTAGGAAAACAAGGAATGCTATTACAAATAAACCTTATGTCTTGGTGGTAAATAGAAACAGACAACTGAAAAGAACTTCAGGCATTCAACTTAAAATAAAATAAAACAGTAAAATAAAAGCGTAAAATAAAACAGCATTTATATTATGCTATAAAATTTATGATAGTGAAACACCCTACTTGGTATTGTCACAACAGCACAAAGTCCACAAGTTCATTAGTAGCCTGTTTCTCTCCAACATGATTAATAGAATTACAATAAGCCTTGTCAACCCGGGATAGGTTATCATATAAATTTAGAGGACCATTTAATCATATATTCCACCCACATACTCATAATCATGTTATCATATTAAATACTCAGGAAAGGTTAAATTAAAGAAGAACAGTTATTTTGCACATACAGAAATTTGCAAACATTTTCTTCATTGGGTTCATTTACCTGCCTACCTTTTCAGGCAAGTAGAATAATGTTATCTTGCAATAAATTATGGAAATATGGGTCTAATCTATATGATACAAGTAGAAGGGGACTTACAAAAAAGTAGACAGTTTATTTAGCATGGAGGCTCAACAGTATATGCTTAAAGAGTTTAAAGCAATGGGGCATGTGGTGCAAAGCGCAAGGACCGATGTAAGGATCCCGGTTTGAGTCCCCGGCTCCCCACCTGCAGGGGAGTCGCTTCACAGGTGGTGAAGCAAGTCTGTAGGTGTCTTTCTCTCCCCCTCTCTGTCTTCCCCTCCTCTCTCGATTTCTCTCTGTCCTATCCAACAACAAACGATATCAACAACAATAGTAACCACAACAAGGCTACAACAAGGATAACAAAAGGGGGCGAAAAATGGCCTCCAGGAGCAGTGGATTCATGGTGCAGGCACTGAGCCCCAGCAGTAGTCCTGGAGGCAAAAAACAAACAAGCAGAAACACAGTATTTTCAACTGCCATTCTAACTATAGGAGTAACAAATTTTAGTTCATATGATTCTTTATTAATAATGAGCTAAAATGCACATAGCAGTAATCTTGTAGAATTAGATACTTCATTCTCATTTTTCAAAACACATAGAAATTGAGAGTTACTGGATTCTGTGCACCAAATTACTTATCTGTTAGGCCAGTGCAATTCCTCTTAGATTAAAATAGGATAGAAAATGAGACTGAGTGTAGTGTATTGCGCCAAAGCAAAGGGCTCTGGGGAAAAATAGGAAGAAAGGGAGGGATTAGGCACTGGGGGTCCTGGTGCATGATGGTGGAAAGAGACCTAAACTGGGTGTGAGAGTATTTTGCAGATACATATTATAAGGAGGTGAGAAACTGTACTCATGTGTCAATGAATTCATTGTAAACCACATACTCTCCCAATAAAGTGATTTGGAAAAACAAGGACAAAAGATAATGTTAGTTAAATTTATTACACATCATTAGTTGGTCTGTTATAATTATTTAAATTATCTATCGCTCTACTTTATCACTTCTATTTTCTTAAATTGTTTACCATTTTAAAGTGTCCTTTTTTGATTTCAATTGACAGCATATATCACCCTTTTGCCTCAGATCTGCCTCACTACAGTCTTAATAAAAGATTTTTGATATGATAAACCCGTTTCAAATGATAATAAAGTCCATACTAAAAATAAATTCATCAGAACAAACTATTGATAGTTGCATATTTGCAACCTTTTTGAAGAAATTTTAGAGAAATATTTTCTGTAGATAAAAATATTGGCATTGTACATTATTCCAATGAGCCATTTTGCAATTAGCCTCACTTTATAAAACTAAGTTGTGTTTATGTGCTCATGAGTATGTACGTGTGTGTGTGTGTGTGTGTGTGTGTGTGTGTACATAAGTGTACAGGTGGAGAACCATTTACACATTTAGAGGTAGGCTGAAAGTGCAAAGTAAAATTACCTTGTACTTAAATCTCCTCCTGACCTGGAAGTAAGGAACTAGTAGGTGATTGCTGTTAGAGGTAAGGCAAAAAGGTTATGATGACACGCATGACCAAGTTGATTTTGTCTGCAGGACTAAGTAGCGGGAATGCTTATAAAGAGTTTTCTCAATTTGGTTGTTCTATGGTTCACAAATCTTCTAACCCCTATGACAGTACAGCATGTGTTACATTGACTTCATAAAGTTGTAGCACTCAGGCTCTTAAGCAGGAAAATAAGGTTCAGGTGGTGTCCTTTCCAAACTCTTGTTTGTCCAATACCATAGAAAAGACAGGCTGTACGGAATTCTTTCTTTGAAAACTGTCATCTTCCTCCATTGCTAACATTTACTGAATGATGAAGTTCCCACAAAAAATGACATGTCCTTTAACTAATTCTGACATACGTATCACAGATGATTCAGGAAATTTCAGCAGCTAAATGCAATCCAAATAAACCGTTTACTTTTGCTAGCTTATCTTTAACTTAAAATTAAACAATCTTACTTTAAATTTAAAGCTGGGCTTTAACTGTAACCACACTTTAAGTTATATAGACAAAACCAGACTGAGTTTCAGTAAAGTTAGATTAAAGGGTAAAGTTGGATCCAAAGTGATTATGTAGAAGACATTCATGCATGAGGCTTTGAGGTTCCAGGTTAAATACCTCGAAGCACCATAAGCCAGAACTGAGTAAGGTTCTAATAAAATAAATATGGTTATGCTGGTAAAAATAATAATATGAAGATAGGTAAACAAATAAAGGTGGAAAATTCTATTTGATAGACATTAATTTTTTTTTTTTTTACTTATAAAATGGAAATATTGATAAGACCATAGAAAAAGAGGGGTGAAATTCCACACAATTCCCACCATCAGAACTCTGTATCCAATCCCCTCCCTAAATAGCTTTCCTATTCTTTATCCTTCTGGGCATATGGACCCAGACTCATTATGGGTTGCAGATTGTGGAAGGTCTGGCTTCTGTAATTGCTTCTCCACTGAACATAGGCATTGACAGGTTGACTCATAACTCCCAGCCTGTTGACAGACATTTTGTTGTTTCTAGTCGTTCTTGGAAGCCAGATGTATAACAATTCTTACTTGATGGTTGTTTGTTTGTTTTATTTGTTTTATATTTCCTTTAGTATTGTGATCCTATAGATCATCTAACAGTGCCATTCCTACATATGTGTCCATGTTTCCTGGTTTAGTATGAAACCAACTGAATTGAATACTTACTAACAGATTTCCTGGTCTATGTGTTCATGTTTGCTCTTCCTATCTTCATCCACTTCCATCACTGGAACATCATATACAGTGCTCCCTTTTCCCATCCTGTTACCTGCTTTGCTTTGGTTTATCACAGACTTACCCTTTGTATAGTATAATTCAAATACCTTACTAAAGGTATCTTCCCATACAAACATAGAATTATTTTCTTAATTGTTGTGGTAACAGTAATATTTCATTCATTTTTTTCTTACCAGGGTTATCAATGGGGTTTGGCACCTATACTACAAATAAACCATTCCCAGCATCCAACACACCGTCTTTTTCCCCCCTATCTTTTCATTAGCTAGGGCAGAGAGGAATTGAGAAGGGAGGATGGCGCAAATAGGGAGAAAGACACATGCAGAACTACTGTACAACTGATCAAGTTTTCCTCCTGCGGGTGGGGGATATGGGCTGGAACATGGGTCCTTGAGCATGGAGCACTCCACCAGGTACACCAATACTCCCTCTTCCATGAATCTTGTCAAAGCTTGTGCCAGTATATTTACAAGGGCAACAGAATGGGAAAAATGGCCTCCAGGAGTAGTGGATTCCTAGTGCAGACACTGAGATCCAGCAATAACCATGGAGGCTAAATAAATAAAGAAAGAAATATAAAGGAATCTCGGAAGATGACTCAGTGGGTAAAGCATTGGACTCTCAAGCATAAGGAATCTCATTGTAGAATCTTCAGTCCTCATTTTCACAGTGGATGTATCACCAAGTCCTAGCCACTCACCTTTATTTGGCATTGCTTCAGGAATGGGAGGTCCTGTGCAGAGATCCATTAAATGGAAAACACAGATTTCAGTTTTAGACCACTTTAGGAATTGTCATTGTGTTCTGAAACATCTGAGCCTTTGGATTGATAAGGAGGACATATTCCTAGCATTGTACTGCAGTTCCTCATTTGAAAGACTATAGATATGCACAAGCCTTGCTTATAAAAGTCTATCGATGCCCCTCTCAGAATTCTTCCTCTGATCATTGTCAATGTAACTAGATTTAATTGCAACATAAACCAGACAGGAAAGGGACTGGTAAGAATAAGGGCTTTATGTTTGATGACATGGATACATCTATCTAGGTTGTGCCAGATGGAATAGGACAATTGGTTCCTTTTTTATCAGTAGAATATTTTATTATATTTTTCTTTTATTTGGGGGATTAATGGTTTATAGTTGACAGTAAAATACAGTAATTTGTACATGTGTACTATTTCTCAGTTTGTACATGTGTACTATTTCTCAGTTTGTACATGTGTACTATTTCTCAGTTTTCCACCTCCTCTAGGTCATCCTTTGCCATCATTCCAGGACCTGAACCCTCTCCCCACCCACCCCAGAGTCTTTTACTTTGGTGCAATACATCAACTCTAGTCCAAGTTCTGCTATGTGTTTTCCCTTCTATTGTTTTTTTTTTTCCGACTTCTATCTATGAGTGAGATCATCCCATATTCATCCTTCTCTTTTTGACTTATCTCACTGAACATGATTCTTTCAAGCTCCAACCAAAATGAGGTGAAGAAGGTGAATTGGCTTCTAAGAATGCCTGGTAAGGGTGTATGTTGGAACAATAACTATGTAAAGGAAGGCATATAATCAAATCTTTATAATTTGGGGGAAAATGTAGAGGATAAAGCATTTACCAAGGCAATAAGGAATAATGGGTGAGAAGTTAAATAATTCACCAAGATATTTTGTGAGAGCTCTCCTCTAAAGGTCTGAAGTTAATAAAAAAAACCAAAAACGTTATAGAACTAGATTCAGTTCTATCACTGGAAGTAACAAGGCCCTGGAAAAACAGAAGACAGACTGGTATCTAAAAATCAAGTGAATATTTCATAACTAGGGAAGCAAAAATGCTAAGTAACACAGATATTATATAATTGATAGCACTAAAATAAATCAAAGATGAATGAACAGTGGAATGAAAACAGTTTCCCTAGTAAACAATTCATAATTATCTGCCCAATTTTGATCATAATTATGAATTGTTATAAAAGTTAATATGGAGACTGAGTGCATTGAACCCTCTTGTCAACTGCCAACAGAAAATAGACCAATAAGTCACCCTAAAAAATGCTCATTTCTGTCTGTCATGAAACCACATAAAGCATCAAGTTCAGCATACGTTAAATCTAATTTCATTGAAGAGGTTTCCTCATCTACAGGGACCACTGGTGACAGAAAATCTTTAGCTGACTGTTTTGTCAGTAAGTTTCCCTGTTACAAACAGTTATCTAGTTCAAAGCCACATCTCTACCTGGAGTGGTTGACATGATTGATTGATCAATGCAAAAATGTAATGACCCAGCCAACATCTCCTCCATCTCTAGATGTATCTCTGATTTCAGATCCTGAGTTCCTTATGGAATCAGTCAAAGATGTCAATCATCTGCATCCCAATTTGACTTTTACTCTCTTTTCATCTAATCTTGAATCCTTTCTGTAATATAATTATCAAGATTATCAATAATCTTTAATAAAAATAATGTATGCTGGTACTATTATTGATTTAACTAAATTTAAATTTAGAATAAACCTCAAGGTAAATATAAGACTAATGGTAAAAAAAAGAGAAAGAAGATTATAATCAATATTAAAAATAATTTATATTAATATTCTTGTCAGGTGGAAAAAGCAGAATAGCATGATGTTCATAATGACAACTAAAACATATAATTACATATTTTTCTTCCAGAATACCATATTACGGTGTCATCACCACCAACAAAGCTCTTTAAGTGTTTTTTTTTTAATAATTTATTTATTTATTCATGAGAATGATAGAAGAGAAAGAACCAGACATCACTCTGTTACATGTGCTGCTGGGGATTGAACTCAGGACCCCATGCTTCAGAGTCTAATGCTTTATCTACTACACAACCCCCCGGACCACCTCTTTCATTAACTGTTAATGCCTGAACTGTAAACTTTCCTCTGAGGTAATATAATTATCACAGACTTTGAAAAAAATCATTCGATTGTAAACAGTGGAGAATATGGTTCAGCAGTAGAGATCTCGGTTAGTGTCTAATTTCCTCAAAACCAGAGAAGGAAATTTTATTTCTACAGTAATATATCAGAGTTCTGAAAATGGTTGATTCCAACTTTAATGTAAGTACATCTCAAAAACTTTTTTTTTTTAAATTTTTTATTTAAGAAAGGATTAATGAACAAAAACATAAGGTAGGAGGGGTACAACTCCACACAATTCCCACCACCCAATCCCCATAACCCACTCCCTCCCATGATAGCTTTTCAAAAACTTTTAAGAGAAAAAATATGGTAGATGTTGAAAAATATTATAGGTAATTATTTTACCATTCGTACTTTTTTTTTCTAAATTTCAGTACAAAAACTCAGAGAAATGGTCAATATTTTCAAGTGTCATTGCATATGAAAACAATGAGATTGGCTTGCACTGTGTGTAGTATGTGTGCGTGTGTGTTGATAATGGATAATATCTAAGATCTAGCCCTTGAAAAGTATCTGAGTAAAATATAATGCGTGCATACTGTGGAGTATCCCATGCATGTCTAGCAAGTACACAGACATTAACAATAGCTT
Source organism: Erinaceus europaeus (assembly GCF_950295315.1). Taxonomy (NCBI): domain Eukaryota; kingdom Metazoa; phylum Chordata; class Mammalia; order Eulipotyphla; family Erinaceidae; genus Erinaceus; species Erinaceus europaeus. Next base: position 79,480,999 of record NC_080163.1, read on the forward strand.
CAGCATAAAAAAATCAGAAATAGCATAAAATTGATATAACTTTAGAAAGTGTGAATAACAATGGCAAAAATCTATTTGTTCACTAGAGAGAAGAGAAAGGAACTGCAAAAAGAGATCACTTGAATAATGTGCTGTTTTGCCATGTACATGACCCAGCTTCCAGTCTGGCCTCTAGCACACTGGAGGAAACTTTGTGCTCTGATATCTCCCTCCTCTCTCTCTGGAAAATTTTAAAGAGAGGATCATTGACTGCAAAGAGAGGACAGGGGTGATTTTAGAAATGGGCCTAAATAAAAAGAAAGAAATCACAAATTAATAAGAAACTAATAAACAGAAAATTCTTAGGGATCAAAGATGTTATAAAAATGTTCTATAAATTCATGAGCATAATTATCTCAATATCCTGAACCTATATTTAGAATCAGTGCAAAAACCTGCTGCATAAAATTGGTCTTTTATTGTTATACCCATTTGCCTATCCTCACTGTGATTACTTTAATTCAGTTTTATTCCCCATTTTCTACCTATATTATGATGTCAGTTTTCTAAATGTTCTCTTTTTCATTAAATACAACCAATGAAATCACCTTTATTCTTATTGTTGATGTTTTTTCTTATAAATAAAATTTTACTTTATCAAGTGGCTAAGGATAAAGTTGAAAATGCCTTTCATATTCTGAACCATATTCTAGTGAGTTATGATGCAATGACAATAATAGTTCTGTTTCACAAACACTCCCATAATGTACTCTGTTCTCTATTCTGTTTCCATAACAACTATTCTTTTTCACTCACTATTTATCACACTACATTGTAATTCATTGTTTACTGGAAACTCTCTCTGTGGCCTAGCTTTACTGAAAAAATAAAATATGTGTTACATCTTCTGAGTTGAAGAAAACAGTCTTGTGCTTAACCTTTATTCTCATATTTGATAATACTTTGACATCAGATTTGGTGAGATGCCTGCTAGTTGTCCTACAATTTAACTAAATTTGAACAGAATATACCTGAACATAATTGTTACAGGTTAAGAGATTCAGTCACACAAGAATGTGGAGATAATAATTCAGTCACACAATTCAGTCACACAAGAATGTGGAGATAAAAATTCAGTCACACAAGAATGTGGAGATAATCTATTTGTTGGTAATCTATAGTGGTTATGCAAAAAGAATTTTCATGTCTGCAACTCCAAATTCAAAGGTTCAATCCTGTTGGATAGTATGCCACCTCCCCCTGGCTTCTGCTTAACCATATGCCTATACAGGGGATTTACTGATCCCATTCAAAACTTTGGTCTATTTACATAAATCACTTTTACATTTACATAAAGCACTCCCTCCAGGGCATTGGTGGTTCAGTGATAGGATTCTTGCCTGTTCCACCCCCTCCTTGTCACACTCTGATTTTCACCAGTCACTTTTCTCTCCACCCTCTCTATATCACATCCTGTTTCCACCCTACTTGGAGAGTATAAAAACAGCTGCTCTTCTGATTAAAGACACCTGGAAATTGCTTTCCGGCTCTGAGAGTTCCAGAGTGTATCTCCTGCAAAGCTGGTGTGGCACGAGTTCCTGATCCCTCTCCCACGCAGCAGCCTAGATCGGCTCCAGTTGAGTTCTCTCCAAGCCAGAGAGCACTAGCTTGGGAAGAAGTACCCTCAGGCTATCCTGGCATCTGGCGCCCGGAACAGGGACACGTAAGCAGCATATTTACAAGAAGACATCTTAGATAAGTACACACCTTTTGGGTATCTGCAATATTGTGTTAAGGCACTGTGATTTTTTTTCTTTCTTATTGTTTTCCTGAGATCTCTCCACCATGGAAAATCTTTTCCAAATTCTGCATTCTTTTTCCAGTATACAATTTTTATATATCTGGGACATTTTTCTCGGGGCTTCACCTTATATCCTGTTGATCATCATAGCAGCTTTTAAGGGATATATAAGGCAACCTCTCAAAAGGCTTAAGGACCTAGAGGCTGAGGTCCAAGAGATAAAGGAAGTGATCATAGAACTTAACCAGCACCTTAAAAACAAGAAGAAGCAAAGGCCTGTCGTGATCTTGACCCACCCTAATTCCTCTGCATCTTGCCCTGAGGCTCCTATTTTGGCAGACACGTGTCCGGAACCTCCTGCTGCCTCCACGGCTGCTTCTTCGCCCACCCTGTTTTGACAGACACATGTCCGAATTTTCCTGTAGCCTCCAAAACCACTTCTTCGGCCACTTGTCCAGAAGCTTCCACTTTGGTGACTCCTCCTACCGCTACACACTTATCAGAGCAAGTCCACACATTTCCGGTCAATGTTGCCCCCAATAGACAAAAGCCTCAGGCCTGGTATCCATATTCCGCCACAGACCTGAAGGAACTACGCCAGGTTATCAAGGATGACGGTATTCATGCCCCATGGACCAGGTCCATTTTACAAGGCCTGCTTCAGAACCTTAATCCCCCCCAAGATTGGAGGGATGTGACTCCTGCTACGCTCCCAGGCCCCCTCTTCCTGCAATGGGAGGCATTCTTTCGCAAGGAATGTTTACAACAATCGCGGAAAAATATTCAAAATCAGCCAGAGGGTAATTTTGATGCATTGTTTGGAACAGGCCAATTAGAAACAGGGATTCAACAGGCGGAAGCCAAGTTTCCACCGGGGTATTTTGATCAGGTACGCCTGTGTGCATTAAAAGCATGGGATCGATTAACACCACCCATGGGAGCAGCCTCAGCCCCCATTCTCTCCCTGCAACAAGAACCTGATGAATCCCTCGCTAAGTTCATTGCCAGGGTCTAGTCGAGTTTGGAAAGGAAGATTTATAATCCTGACGCTCGTTTTCTCCTCCTGCGATCCATAGTCTGGGATGGAATGCTTCCGCATTTTTGACAGGCCTGTATCACTCTTAAAAACGAACACCCAGATACTTGGATTCTAGCTACACAGGATCTCAGATCAAGCTCTTTTCAAGGACCTACGTTACAAGCCTATGCAGCTACCTTACATAAGCAAAAAGGGGCTTGCTTTCAGTGCGGTCGCCAAGGGCATTGGCATAACCAATGTCCAGAAAATAGACCGCGACCCTGCCTCCAGTCAAGGCAACCCCGCCTCCAGTCAGGGCAACACCGCCTCCAGACAGGGAATCAGAGACCACGAATGCCTTGTCCCAGATGCCAGAAAGGATTTCACTGGAGGAGAGATTGTTGGTCAAGGTTCCATAGGAACGGCACGCATCTGCCAAATGTAAACAGGGATTTAAACTAGGTATGGGGCTTCCCTTAGCCCCACCCCCAAGAGGGAAGGAAGAAGGTCGCCTGCTTGGTGCTGTGCCCTTCTTCCACAAACAGAAGCCCAGCTTGGGACCCAATCTGTCGCTACACCCACCACGCCAAGTAACAATAACAGAGGGTGAGCAGAAGGAGGAACCCGCGGTATGTGGGAACTTCCAGCATAGAAATAACCGGCTGGAGCAAGAGAACAGCTCGAATTCGGAGCCTGAGATTTTATGGACCACCCCTGTTTTAGAAAGGGGTCACCCAACTATGACAGTAAAGATTTGTAATATTCCTTTTAAGTGTTTGATTGACACGGGAGCAGATAAGACAATATTAAGACAAGCAGAGGTTCCCCAGAGTTGGGAACTCCTCCCAGGACCACGCTTACATGGTGTTGGAGGATTGACTCAGGCATTCCGCACACGAGATTCCCTTGTGTGGGAAGATCCAGAAGGGACTACTGGAAGCTTTCAGCCTTTAATAGCTGATATAAGCACCAATTTATTGGGAAGAGACTTGCTGGAATCTTTAGATGTAGTGATATCCTCAGACACCTCTGCAGGACACCACACTCACTCCTGTGAGAGTGATAGACCCAACCAGCACCCCCAATACTAACTGCCACTGTTCGTAACAGAACTCCCCGCTTAGATTGGCTTTCTAATGAGCCTGTCTGGGTGGAACAGTGGCCTTTGCCTAGGGAGAAGCTAGAAATTTTAAAAGAACTCGTCCAAGAGCAGTTATCTTTGGGACACATTCGTCATTCTCGGAGCCCATGGAATACTCCAGTCTTTGTGATTAAAAAGCGCTCAGGAAAATGGCGCCTCCTCCAAGATCTTCGTGCAGTTAATAAAACTATGCAGGTTTGGGGCTCCCCCCAAAGGGGTTTGCCTCTTGCTTCCGCAATTCCCACAGGAATTCCAATCATAGCTATTGATATACAGGATTGTTTTTTCTCTATTCCCTTACACCCACAAGATTGCAAACGTTTTGCTTTATCTGTTCCTTCTATTAATAATGCCAGCCATGCCGATAGATTTGAATGGGTGGTACTGCCCCAGGGCATGGCTAATAGTCCTACTATTTGTCAAGAGGTTGTTAAATCTGCCCCTTTTCCACATATTCATAAGGGCCTTAAGGTTTTTCATTATATGGATGATGTGTTAATATGGGGAGAATTAGATACAGATCTCTCCACCCTACGTGATTTTCTAATCCCTGCCTTAAAGAGAAGTGGACTTAATGTAGCTCCTGAGGAGATACAGCTAATCCCTCCAATATCTTTCTTAGGCTCAGAGATTTCCCTAACGCAGATTCGTCCTTTAAAACCTTGTGTTACTTTTCTTTCTAATCTCACTGTTGCTTCTTTACAAAGTTTTCTTGGAACTTTGAATTGGCTTAGGCAGTATCTTTATCTGCCTATGAGCTGCCTGCAACCACTGTTCGATCTGTTAAAAGGAAACAAACAGCCCTCCTCAAAGCGTATGTTAACCCCCAAAGCCTCCTTGGCACTGGAAAAAGTTAACCAGGCTCTCCAGGACATGCACCTCGTTCGGTTCTCCCCCTCCTCTCCAGTAAATCTTCTAATCTTTAACTCCACCCCCACGGTAGTGGGGGCATTGTGGCAGAAACATGGCGTTCTCGAATGGCTTCATACGCCAGTAGACGGAGCTCCAAGACTCCTTACCGAGATTGATGCCTTAGCATTTATGGTTCGCCAAGGAAGAAACAGATTGGTTCAGGTCTTAGGAAGGGAACCAGATTCAATCATTCTTCCCTTTTCTCTCACTGATACAGAATGGCTCATACACCACCATTCTCGTTTTGCCATAAGTTTAATGGGTTTTCCAGGACAATTAGATAATCATTTTCCCTCTAATAATTTGATAGCTTCTTTACCTCTGTTGCCTCTACTAGTACCTAAACTTTTCTCTCGAGATCCCATCCCCTCTGCTCCTACAGTGTTCACTGATGGTGGAAAAAAGGGAGCTGCTGCCCTTATATATTATCCAGACCATCAATACCCCAAACCTCTCTTTACTGAACTTCCTGATAATTCCCCTCAGTACAAAGAACTTTATGCTGTTTTCCTTGCATTAAAAGCTGTACCAGAATCCTTCAACCTTTTTTCTGACAGTGTGTATACTGTTAACTTACTTCCATGGCTTGCTCGATCTTATGTAAGAATTGATGACAACCCACTTTCTCCTCTTCTAATTCAAATTGCCTCTATGCTCTGTTCTCGAACCCATCCACTGTATGTTCAGCACCTACATTCCCACAGCCCTCTTCCTGGTCCCCTGTCCGAAGGGAATGCTGCAGCCGACCACCTTGCCTCCACAGGAATTCTCCTAGCCTCTGTCTCTAATCCTGATGACTTTCATTCCCTAACCCATGTTAATCTTAAAGGTCTTCAAGCTCGATTTCCTGATATTCCTCTGCCACAGTTAAAACGTATTCTTGCTACATGTTCCTCCTGTGCAGGTCTAATCAAAACACCTGCTATTCAGACTCAGGGGGTTAATCCTCGAGGTTTAAAAGCCAACGCGCTTTGGCAATTTGATGTTACCCACATACCTAACTTTGGCAAACAAAAATATGTGTCCGTCTCAATTGATACCTTCTCTAAGTTTATGTGGGCTACAGCTCAGACTGGAGAAAACTCAAAAAAGCTTATAAGCCATATGCTCTCCTGTTTTGTTGTAATGGGCTTACCTCTTCAACTTAAAATGGATAATGGACCTGCTTTTACCAGCAAACAATTTAAAGATTTTTGTTCCCTCTGGAACATTATTCATACTACAGGCATTCCGTATAATCCACAGGGACAAGGCATTGTTGAGAGGGCCCATCAAACTCTTAAGGCTCAATTAAATAAAGAAAAAGGGGAAATGTACCCCCCTAATATCCAGCTGGCAAAAGCCTTAACTACATTAAATCTCTTTAATATTCACAAAAACTCAGACCAACCTCCTATAATTCTTCATTGGCAAACACCACCCACCCTCCCAGCTATTAAAGTCAAATGGAAAGACCCACTTGATAAAATTTGGAAAGGACCTGACCCCCTGTTGACTATGGGGAGGGGTTTCGCATGTATTTTTCCACAAAATTACTCCAAGCCTGTTTGGGTTCCTGCCCATGTCTGGCAATACCCACATGATGGCGCTGATATCCCTGAAGAACAAGAAACACTGCAAGAAGACTGGCTGCAAGAGGACTTGCTACAGAATGCACCCCAGGATCCATAATACAGCATGGCAGAATCAAAAAAATAATCTGATTCACAGAACTCTTCCCCCCCCCCCCCGAATGAATGTCTTATGCTATGACTGGCCAGTTGTGTTTTGTGAGTGAGTGAGTGAGTGAGTGAGTGAGTGAAAAAAAAAATTGAGTGACCAAAATTTTTGTATGACCCATTGTGCTCAGAGTACTCTGAAAGTTAACTGACTTCATATAAAATGGCTGGACGCAGCTATGGTTTCTGGACACGTCCAGAAACAGTCCAAAAATTGTTCATTTCCCTTTTTGATTTCTTTTTTAAGTCTTGATATCAATATGAAATGTTTAGTCTTAAACTGTGTGAGTAAAGATGGTTCAACTATGACAGTAGATCTAAATTCACATTTGAAATGATATGTCTTATTTACAAGTCTTTCTTCTCCTGTGTGTTATAAACTATATGTTTAATATGCGTGTTTCAAGTTTGGTAAACATTAACTTAACAGTTAAATTGTAACTTAGAAGCTACATTTTTACGAGAAGAGGTAAAATCAATTCATTTAAGTAACTGAGTGTTTAAGGTAAAACTCTAAATATTCAATGTGACAATTCATCATCTCCTAAGTTAAAATACAAATCCTCTATACAGGACATTGTTGGAGGGCCCCCCAAAATGTCCTGTAAGCTATCTTGTGGAAATTAATCCACAACAAATTTGACATCAATCTGATATTGTAAATGTACCAAAAAAAAAAAAATTGTCACTAAGATGTGTTAACTCTAGTAACCTGAGTTTGCTTAAAAACCCAATGTAAAAATAGTTAAGAATCAATATATGTGACTTAAATTCGATATGAAAATTTTGCTATATAAAGACTGCTACATGAGGTCACATAAGATGACCTTTACACGAAATTATAAAGATACCTAAACCAATTATAATCATTGAGTTATCAATTGTAGTAAACTTCTAATTTGTTACAAAGTTTTTTCATAAGTAATTGACTACAGCTATGACAAGCCTTCGCATAAAGAAGCATCTGCTCATATAGAATCCCCAGAAATCCATCTTGGACCCCTGACCTCTGACATCACCCACAATTACAGCCATCCCCCGAAACCCATGATGTGACCTGACACGATCTGGAGAAGCTGATTCACAGACTCCAAAGGACAAGACTTTCCTACTGCCTTTCTCTCAACCATCGGTGTCTGCTCTTCCTGCTTTTGTTTCGCCCACCATGTTTTGGCGGTTCCAGGTCACTCTCTACAGAGAAGAAAAGTTCCAGTGGCCGTCCTCCTCCATCAAGATAGACGTGTGGCATTTATTTCCTGGCCATTGACATTGGACTGATGCTTCTATAGAACTTGCTGGACACTCCTTTTATACTGCTGGACTTCTTGAAGAATGACTGTAGCAGTTCATAGAACTTTCCGCCAGCTGACTCGGGATTTTGCAATGCCAGATCACCCCTCTAGCCTCTCGGCTTATCAGGCCCCCACTCCTCCACCCATCAGGCTCACTCTGTCTCTTGCTACTCTTACTTATCCCTCCCTGTCTTGTGCTAGTTCTTTTTGAAGACACTTACACACTATCATTCTGCTTTCTTCCCAACAGGTTTCTGTTCACCCTTACACTGCTATTCCCCTGACAGAGATGAAGCCTTTTACAGACATTGACCCAGTTATATATGGCCATTAAGTAAGAGGAAGATGTTGGGGAATTGTGAGGATATGGTTGAGCTTGGAAGGGCTTGAGCCTGAGGGGTGTGTCAATCCGGTTAGTCTCTCTCTCCACGGAGAGGTTGAGGAAGGAGGGACAGTAGAACCCCAAAAAAGGTGTGCCTCTTATCAGTCTCCCTGCCTCACAAAGTGCCCTGCACTCCTGATACTATGGCAAATAGTTAAAAAGAAAGGGGGAGATGTTGGGTAGTATGCCACCTCCCCCTGGCTTCTGCTTAACCATATGCCTATACAGAGATTTACTGATCCCATTCAAAGCTTTGATCTATTTACATAAATCACTTTTACATTTACATAAAGCACTCCCTCCAAGGCATTGGTGGTTCAGTGATAGGATTCTCCCCTGTTCCACCCCCTCCTTGTCACACTCTGATTTTCACCAGTCACTTTTCTCTCCACCCTCTCTATATCACATCCTGTTTCCACCCTACTTGGAGAGTATAAAAACAGCTGCTCTTCTGATTAAAGACACTTGGAAATTGCTTTCCGGCTCCGAGAATTCCAGCGTGTGTCTCCTGCAAAGTTGGTGCAGCACGAGTTCCTGATCCCTCTCCCACGCAGCAGCCTAGATAGGCTCCAGTTGAGTTCTCTCCAACCCAGAGAGCACTAGCTCAGGAAGAAGTACCCTCAGGCTATCCCGGCACAATCCAATTCCCTACACCACCATAAACCAGAATTGTGCAGTGCTTTAGTCTTTCTCTCCACGTTTCTTTCTGTATCTCCCTTTCTCTCACTCATTAAAAATAAAACAAATAAAAATATTTTTAAAAGAATGCTCACTCCTCACTTTAGTTTCAGAGGCTGTTGACCAACCAACTGTAAATAAGATGCTTTAGTAACCTGTTCTTGGGTTCAATTAATTTGTTAGACTAAGTTACAGAAATAAGGGTAACATTTTATAAAGGATATTACTGATTTTTTGTATTATTTACTTTTACCAGCTGATACTGCATCTCAAATCATAATGTTCATTTATTATTGAACTTTGTGTAAATGGAATCATGTATTATGAACTAATTTGTATGTCCTTTAAATTTAAAATTATACATTTAATTCCATTATCCAGATACATATTCTTTTTATAAAAAGTTCAGGACATATCCATTCTATTACTGATAGATATTTAAATTGCTTCTTGATTTGTATTATTAAGAATAATGTTTCAGGGTGCGAGGGATAGCATAATGGTTGTGCAAAAATATTTTGATACCCTAGGCTACAAAGTAGCAGATTCAAGTCCCCTGCACCATCATAAACCAGAATGAAGCAGACACACCACATATCCCCGTGCACAAACATCAACTTAAAAATGATCAAAGACATGGAAGTTAGATCAGAAACTATCATATTCACAGAGAAGAACGTTGACAGGATACTCCATGGTATTTGTTTTGGAGATATTTTTGAACATTCAAGTCCAACACCAAGGAAAACTATACTAAAATAAACTAATGAGACTACATAAAACTGAAAAGCATCTACATAGTGAAAGGATCCATCAACAAAATAAAAAGAGCACCTACAGAATGGGAAATCTTTACATGCCACCGATTAGGCAAAAAAAAAAAAACAAACAAAAACACTAAATGAATATGTTTACTCTTCTAGCAACAAAAACCAAAACAACCATATTAAAAAAAAGAGACACTACACACAGAATCTTCACCGAAGAAGACATAAAGAAGACCACCAGACATGGAAAATTTTCTCCAAGCATTAACTATGATAGAAATGTGAACAAAGACAATTTTACAACAGTGAGACTGTCATACATTAGAATTCTTCTTCTAGTGTTTGCCCTTCTTCCGTAGCCAGTCAACAGCATCAGGTTGAGCCTGACGTAAAGTTTTGAGACCTCCTTTGAATCTGGAGAGGTGGCAGTCATTGACTATGTGGGTCATTGTCTGTAGCCGCAGGGGCAGTTCGGGTCGTCTCTGGCTCCCCAGCGATGGAACATAGCGGCGCACCGGCCATGGCCTGTTCGATAGCGATTGAGGAGGGCCCAATCATAACATGCTAGGTCATAGCCGGGTTGACGCTTGCAGGGGTCTGTGATGAGGTGTTTGTTCTTTACCTCAGCTGACTGCCAACTCTGTTTCCAAGAGACTGGAATAGAGAAGTTCAGTGTAGGCGTAGGGGACCAGATTGGGTGACGAGACGTCAAGAGTTGGACAGGGTGGGTGAAGATATCCGCGTATATTGGCAGGTCCGGTGGAGCGTAGACGTGGGAAACGAACTTAGATGATGCCGCATCCCGACGAATATCTGGTGGGGCGATGTTGCTAAGAACTGGCAGCCATGGAACCGGGGTGGAACGGATGGTTCCAGAAATTATCCTCATGGAGGAATATAATTTGGAATCGACCAAGTGGACATGGGGGCTATGGAACCATACTGGGGCACAGTATTCTGCAGTGGAATAGCATAATGCCAGAGATGATGATCATAGTGTGGAAGCGCTCGCGCCCATGAGGAGCTGGCCAGTCTTGCAATGATGTTATTCCTCGCACCCACCTTTGCTGCAGTTTTTATGAGTTGTTTGTGAAATGACAGAGTGCGATCGAGAGTAACGCCAAGATAGACTGGCTGGACTTCATGCTGGATTCTCATATCGCCAAGCTGCACATTAAGCTCATGTGAGGCCGAGGCATGGTGTAGATGGAAAACAGATAATACCGTTTTTGCAGTGCTAGGGATTAGTCACCATTTTTTACAGTAATCAGATATCAGAGACATGTCTTTCGTGAGTGTTTCCTCGAGGATGTCAAACTTGAATGCCTGAGTTGCACAGCAGATGTCATCGGCGTAGATGAACTTCCTTGAAGAAGTTTCTGGGAGGTCATTGATGTAAATATTAAATAGCATAGGAGCCAGAACAGAGTCCTGGGGGAGGCCACTTGAGACAAGTCTCCATCTGCTAGACTTGTCACCCAGATGCACCTGGAATCTTCTGTTTTGGAGAAGAAACAATATAGTGTTGGCCACCCATGGAGGCAGGCATCTTGAGATCTTGACTAGGAGACCACGGTGCCAGACCATGTCATAGGCTGCTGTGAGATCAACAAAGACAGCACCCATCTTTAAATTCTTCTGGAATCCATTTTCAATGTAAGTTGAGAGGGCCAGGGCTTGTTCGCAGGTAGATCTTCCTGGGCGGAAACCAGCTTGGGTGGGTGATAGGAATTTCTCTGTAAAAGGAGAAATACGTGACAGAAGCAGCCTCTCAGGGAGTTTGTAACACACGGAGAGGAGAGAAATTGGTCTATAGCTGGTGGCCAGTGTTGGGTCTTTCTTTGGTTTCAAAACTGCTATTATCTTCGCACAACGCCAAATTTTGGGCATAGATTCAGATTCCAAGATGTGGGACAGGAATGAAGTGAGCCACTTCTTTGCCATGGGGCCCAAGTTAAGAATGAGTTCTGGGGTGATGTTATCAAAGCCAGCAGCCGTTCCCGGTTTAACCCTCTTCAAAGCGTCTTCCAGTTCAGACAGTGTAAAGGGAGAGAGTTTTGGAGATGGACAAGATAAACAGAAGTGGGATGACCACTCATGGGAAATTTCTCTTTTCCAGAATGGGTCGATCTTAGCACATCCAACTTGAGTTAGGTGACTGGCCACTGAGTTTGGAGATACGGGAGGATGGGAGATGGGAGGGGGTTGGCTACCGGCATCCAGACTATGAAGAAGCTTCCAGGCCTTCCTACTTGAGTGGGTGAAGTTCAGACTTTCCGTGAGTTGTTGCCAGCAGGCTTGGCGTGCTGCAGCCAGGGAGGCAATGAGATGGTCAGCCACATCTGGGTCGCCCGACTCATCATACTGCTTTAGTAGTTGCTCGCATTCAGCATCAAGACAAGGCGTATAGTTAGCACATCTCCCACGAGGAATGGCTTGGGAAGCTGCTTTGTAGATGGCTTGGCGGAAGCGCCTGTAGGAATCTTCAGAGGGGATAGAGTTAATTGGAATTGCAGGAATAGATTTGTTGGTAAGATCACTGAACAGACGCCAGTTTGCTTTCCGAAAGTTCCATCTTAGTTTCTCTGAGCACAGAATCAGTGGGAGCTGGAGACCAATGTGGATGATAGCTGGGCGGTGATGACTGTGCGGGAAGATCTTGAGAACGTGTCTCGTAGCGGGAAAGGCTTGGCCGTTGACTGTGCTAATCCAGCACAGGTCGGGTGACGAGTCTTTATTCCATCTAGCACTGTGAAAAGAACCTGGCTGTTTGGGATTGTATAAAAGGGAGAGGTCATTCGCTGAAGCCCAGTCGGCTAAGATAGAGCTGTCAGCACGAGTGGAGGAATAACATTAATAACAACTGCTGGTGAGGATGTTGGGGAGAAAGACTCATTCTACATTGATGGGGGGGATGTGAACTGGTCCAACAATTGTGGAAGACAGTTTGGAGATTTTTCAGAACCAAAAAGCAGCCTACCCTTCAATCTGGCAAGCACTTTTCTGGAGGTCTAGCAAAACAAACAAACAAAACAACAGAATAATTTATCCAAAGAGATCTATGTTGTTCATAACAGCACAATTTGTAATAGTCCAAACCTGAAGACAGTACAGGTATCCAACAACAGACAAATGGTTAAAAAAGCTGTTGTACACACACCATAGTACACTACTCCGTTTTATAAACAAATGATAAAACCATATCCTTTGTCTCATCTAGTATGAAATAGGGAAGACTTTTGTTAAGGAAGATAAACCAGATGGAGTACAAATACTGAATATTCTCTATTATAGGTAAAAACTAAGAAACAAAAAAAAAAGAAGAAGAAAAAAAAAAGGGAAAAGCACAGCATTGAATTGGGGCAGAGTACATTGTATTGAAGCAATGTAAAGGACTCTGAGGGAAGGGGACATGTAGTTGAGAGGTTATGGATGAGAAGACTGCAGTCTAGATCTAGTGCAGGATGGGGGAGGAAGATATGGGGGGGCAGTGGAAGTGGAGTGCAAATACCTATTAAGGAGAGATGAAGATGAGGCTTTATGCATGTATCAACATCAATAAAAAATTTAAAAAAAGAAAAAAGAAAAGATTTCCTCCACAATAAAATGATTTGGTGGGGTGGGGCATATTGTTAAGGAGATAAATCTAACATAAATTAAAGTTTAAAAACTAATTTAGTATAAATGGAGCTAAACTTCTATGTGGTTGTACATAATATTTCTCAATCTTCACCAAATCTTTATCCTATTTCAACACAGGCAATAATAACCATACCTCCCCTTAGTGTTCCTCCCTTCAACTTTTTAAGAATATATTTTAAAGTTTGTTTTGGAGGAATTATTTTTGTCTTAGAAACACTTTTTTATTTGTTAATCTTAGGAAGTTTTTTTAAATGCAATATATTATGATTCCCTTCATCTATCATCTATGTATTTATTTTTTACCAGAGTACTGCTCAGCTCTAGCTTAAGTAGGTGTTGGATATTTAACCTCAGATTACAAAGCATTTAGCATAAGAGTTTTTAGTGTAAATACTAAATTAACTCCTTGTCAACCAATAATTCCTTATTTAAATTTTTTAATTTTTTTAAAATTTATTTATCAAAAGGAAAAACTGACAAAAAACCATAGGATAAGAATACAACTCCATACAATTCCCACCACCAGAACTCTGTATCCCATCCCCTCCCATGATAGCTTTCCTAGTCTTTAACCCCGTGGGAGTATGGACCCATGGTCATTCTTGGGTACAGAAAGTGGAAGGTCTGCTCTGCAATTGCTTCCTCTCTGAACATAGGCATTAATAGGTTGATCCATACTCCCAGCCTGTCTCTCTCTTTCCCCAAGTGGGGCTGGCCTCTGGGGAAGCAGGGCTCTAGGACATATTGGTGGGGTCATCTACCCAGGGAAGTCCAGTTGGGCATCATGGTAGCATCTGGAAACTGGTGGCTGAAAGAAAAGTTAACATATAAAGCCAAACAAGTTGTTGAGTAATCATGAACCTAAAAGCTAGAATATTACAGGTGAAGATTTGGGGTCTCTGTTTTGTAGATAGTTAGTAGGCTATATTCCAAAGGGCCCATGACTATAGTAGTTTTTTTTTTTTTTTCTGAGCCTGACATTTGTCATACAGGTGGAATATATTTTTAAATTTTTAAATTATCTTCTTATTTATTTACTGAATAGAGACAACCAGAAAATGAGAGGAGAGGCAGAATAGAAGAGAGAGACTGAGAGACACCTGCATCCCTGCTTCAACACTTGTGAAGCTTTTGCCCATACAAGTGGGGATTGAGGGTTTGAACACAGGTCCTTGAGCACTGTAACATATGCATTCACACAGGTATGGCACTATCCAATCCCTTCAACCCAGAATTTCTCAATAAGCATTTCCCCATTACAATTTGTCAAGAGCAAGTAAAAAAATATCTGTATTATTACTAGCTTTGTAGGCAACAGATAAGATAGGCAAAATTTTTAGTAAAATTGCTTAAATTCCTGAAACAAAGTGGGAAAAGGAACTAGAAAAATATTGTTATAACTTAAAAGGTTTGGATGTAATAATAAAATTCAATTTTCTCATGTAAACATAAGTTTTAAAAATCTAATATTTTGGTCTTCCTTTTTAAAATATTCAGTCACTACAAAGAAAGTACAAATGTTGAAATCAGGTTAGAGAATTCTATATTAAACTTCAAAAATACTTCAGGAGAACCAGAGTTGATAAGAATGTTCATCACATTTAAATGATCATTTCTGTCAAGATTTTCATAACTTTGAACTATTCATATCAGTGTAGAAAATGAGAACAATAAAGGCAAAATTAAAGAAAGCATTCTCTTACAGGCTAGTGGAAAGGAAAACTACCAGATATGATACAGTTTCAGCTTGGCACTGACACCTAGAATTAACTGGAGAAACAAGCAATCAATGAAAAACAGCTAGAACTCCTAGGAGAAAAGAATTGGATACCTAATAACAATCGGGGGGGGGGGGGAGATACATTTTATAAAGTGTTTGTACTCTATGGGCTTTCACTTAGGTCAACACTTTGTATTTTTGTACAGAAGATAGTCATATAAAAACAACAAAAGGGAAAAAATCACCCAGGGATGGCGATATATATGTAACATTTGAAATAGGATCAGTACACTATAATTTTCTGCTATTGGCTGCATTGAGAGTAAAGATTACATTTATCCCCCAGTACTGCAGGCAATAAACACTGCTCAGTAAATATATAAAGGTAATATTAATTATTGTTGACTTTGAAAGAAAGGCAACTGTATTTTAAAAACAGGGAAGTTAACAATGTACTTAGATTGAATTGGTCTTAGGAGAAAGAAAGAATAAGTTCAATCATACTCCCTATACTAATAACTACAATCAAATTTTAATTCTGGAAAGGCGGTTTCCTTTTGTGAGGAAGGGAGATTGGAATTCAGACCTCAAGCTAAATCCCTGAAAAATCATAATTGTATGTGAAAGCAAGACAAAGATCTGAAATCACAATTTGCCCGGGAAGCTATGTGAACATTTCTCTCCATGTTTAAATTTTTGTGTGTGTGCGCCCCCCCCCCCCACGCACACACACAAGCATGCACACATGCACGCACACATGGAGGGTGAAGGGTGAGGATGAGGGGTGAGAGTGAGGGGTGAGGGCCAGGGGTGAGAGGTGAGGGGTGAGGGTGAGGGAAAGGATGCTTGCAGATGAAAATTCAAAATCTCAGTCCAAATCTAGGCTATAATTGGGTTCCAGGGATTTGGATCACTAGCTTGTCTGGTTCTTTGAATATTAGCAGCAAGCTTTTTTGACAACTCTTTGAAATAGTTGTTAGATTTATTTCTCATGTTCCAGTTTTCATATATCACAATAATGTATCCCTATCTGGTCTGTTTTTGTGGCAGTGGACTTTCTACTTCCTATTGCATAGAAGTCCATGACCTCTTCTCCAATTTTCTGAGAAATGAGGAAATGTCATGGAAGTTGCTCAAGACCTTTTTTGTTCTGATTTACAGATTCCTCTCTAGTTGTCTTTATTGAGGAATTCCTTTCATCACTGATGACTCAATGAAGTATTTATTATTTTTACTCTGTTTAATACTTTTTTCACATTTAATAAAATGTTCATTTCTAGGTATATGTTTTTCATTTTATTTTATCTTATTACACTGGAGAACTCAAATTTAGCCCATAGTTGTTTTATTTTTTTAACTGTTGAAACTTCTATTAGTTTACAGTAATGGGTTTTTATTTGCTTTTCTGTCAAACAAGAGATGAATATCTAAGAATGCTGTGGAATATACACATAATAGAATACTATTCAGATGTTCAAAATGACCATGAATCAGAAACTTGAAGGAATCATGTTAAGTGGGATCAGCCAAAAAGACAAGGATGAATACTGGAAAATCTTACTTATAGATTTTTAGAAACAAGGAAAGAAAGGAGAAACAAAGTAAAACTTGGACTAATTTTGGCATATTGCTCCAAAGCAATACAGTTATTGACACTGGATTAAATTTCTTATAATCAAATAATAGGTCTATAGAACACTCTTACCCCCAGCATAAGTCCTCCTCTGCTATTATGCACCAGGAACTCACAGCCTCACCACTACCACCAAACTCCTTCCTGCCCTCTTTTTTCAGAGTCCTTTGCTTTGGAGCAATATGCCAAAATCAGTGCAAGTTCTACTTTGTTTTTCTTTTCTGTCCTTGTTTTAAAAATCTCTTTCACTCAAAGGTCCAGTTGTTTCACAGCTTCCCTGTCCACTGTCTGAAGGAATACCTGCTTCCTCTTGAAAAATAAGTTTTGGATCATTGATTTCTAGATGCACACCAGACACTACCTCACCTGTCATGACTCTGGTTGCCCCAGAACTCTGCTTGGGACAAAACTGCTCTTGGGTTCTCTCAGCCTGAACACAAGTGTTCCCTTGCTATTTCATTTTTTATCTATAATGAATTCAATATCTCCTTGAAGAGTCTTTTAGGATTGAACCATTCATCTTCCCAGCTTGATAGGTGAGGAATTTCAGCTAACTTCTCTAACAATTGCTCCAAAGTGAAGACACAACATGCCTGTATCTTTGGTTAGTTGACCTGTGAGCACCAATTCAGGGAGAGTTTTGGACCTATCTTACAAGGAGGAGCACTCTTTGAAGGAGTCATAATTCTGGGGTGATATTCCTGAATTATGCCTACATTTGGGGGCCAGATAGATAAAGAATGCTCAGTGGCTCACTGGATGCTGAGAAGCAGAATTTTGTTAGTCTCTCAGAGTTGAGAAATAAACTTCATTACATCATTAATAGTGAGAGGGAATAATAAGGATCCTGGTGTGAGCCCCCAGCTCCCCACCTACAGGGGAGTCGATTCACAGGCAGTGAAGCAGGTCTGCAGGCATCTTTCTCTCCCCCTCTCTGTCTTCCCCTCCTTTCTCCGTTTCCCTCTTCCCTATCTAACAACGACGACATCAATAACAACAACAATAATAACTACAATAACAATAAAAAGGGCAACAAAAGGAAAAGTAAATAAATAAAAAACAATATAAAAAATAGTGAGAGGAAAGAAGGGATATAGAGTGGCGAACAAAGGAAACATCTCACAATGAGGTTCTATGGAATGTCTTTGCAGGATTACTCTCACAGGCCACTTTGCTCCTCAGTTTATTAGGTATATGAACATACAATTATGTCAAGTAAGATGTTTACATCTTAAGTGTATACATAAGTCTTATTATCTCCAATTCTAGTGATTATATCAAATTCTGTGTTTACTCTGTAAATTCTGACCTTAGCCCAAGGCTACAGCCATAATTCAGGGATATCAGACAAAGCCTCTGTTAGCCCAAAGGGTCTTTTGACCCATTTATCTGCGTTTACCCTGATATTAGCCAAAAATTCCCTAGAGGTGGCAGACAGAACTGCAGAGAAAGCAAAGAATTTCTGGCATGTTTGGTAGAAATAACAGGCATTATAATTCAGGGGTCTATCAAGAAATCAGGGCTTCTCCATCACCAGGGCTCCTGGCAAAAGATCTGAAGCTTTTATAACTATCATATAGCTGGTTTCCTTTCTGTGTTCTTTTTCCCACAGGTATCAATACTAAAAATGATCCTGTTGTTGAGTAAAATTCATCAGAGAATCTATTTCTAGAGGTTATTATTTAAGGCAAAAATAAATTAGGGATTTACATTCTTAATTGTGATAGTTCAAGAGTCTTTTGCTGAAATTATTTAATAACTCGGGGAGAACAGTCAGTTACAATAGTTTTAAATGTATTCACTGCTTATATTTTACAAATGAGTGTGGACTAAAACCTGTGAATTTTGTTGCTCATTTGTTTGTAATTGAAATGTCAGTAATCTCAATCACCTTTTGCTCTGAATCTTGACCGGACTAGTTCCGCTGCTTTGCTATTTCTGCACTTCTTGTTATTAAAATATGCACCCTTATAGTCTTCCTAGCTTTTATAAATCATTATTAATTTCAAACACAGCATATCTGAAAGTTCTAGCTTCTACCCAACTATACAAAATAGTTTAATTATTATTACAGTTATTGATGATTAGGCCTTGCTGTTATTTCATAGTTACACCTACTTTGAACAATTATCCTTTCTTATAGATGTTGTAGGTTATGTAAAAAATCTTTCTCTTCTTACAGTGGCTATCAGAAATATATTTTTGCCTCAGGCTAACATGCGGAAGAAATTTCTTCTTACAGTTACAAGTTTCAGTTTTGTTTTTCTTTTCACTTAAATATCCTCACTTTCCCTATGGGATAGTTGTTGCACTATCACTTCTTTGTGTTTCTTTTGATATATTATTTACATGGTGTTAGAAAATCTATCAAAATATGACTTATAAATGCATATATGATCAATAAATATAAATATAAGTAGTCTTTAGATTCAATTTCACATTAAGAAAGTCAAGTGCTCCATGAAATAGTAGCAGCAATTATTTTCTCTTTTTGTTTAATTAATGAATTAACTAATTAATTAATTAATTTATTACTGAGTAGAAGCAGAGATAAATTTGGGGAGTGGTTAGAAAGGGAGAGAATGACAGAGAGACACCTGCAGCCCTACTTCACCACTCATGAAGCTTTCTCTCTGCAAGTGGGATCCAGGGGCTTGAACCTGGGTCTTTGTGCACTATAATGTGAACACATAACCAGGTTTACCACTGCCTAGTCCCCACAATTACTTTCTCCATATTATTCTTTTGAATTCACAGATCTTATTTGTTCAAATAGGTTTCCTTTGGGGTCTTGCTTTATCTTGAGATTACATTTAAAGCTTAGAATTTGGCCTTTAGAATAGATAGAAATGAAATATCAAACCCACTTATGACTTCTTAGGTAAATATGGAGTTCTTCATTTTTCAAATATATTTTCAAAAAATATGAATGATTCCTTTAATGTAGCTTTTTAGTTATTTATGTGTAATATACATTCCATGGAGCCTGACTTCAAGTTACATAGCTATTATCAGTTGTGTTGCTTTATATATTCTTGGACAAAATTATTTTAATATCAAATACTTTATTTTATCAATAATTTATTAACTGTTTAATATTAATATTTTAAATAAAAATAAATTACTTAATAAAAGTTAATAACTTATTTTAATTCAATCAATATTAAGAATAAATTCTTAATATTTTAGGGCTATTTGCTTAACTTATTTATTTACTATAGTTTTTTGAGTGGCCACAATTTCTTTAGCTATGTACCAGAAAATATACAACAGTCTTGCTGCGCCTTTTCCATTCCCACACTCTGTAGGAATATACTGTTTAGGATTTTTTTTTATTAACGTGAAAATTTCACCACTGAATATTTTTATTTCTCATCACTACTTATACCCCTCTTGCTCCAGAAAATAATAAACTGTATTTATTTATCTACACATTAGTAGAGGATGAAATTTTGATTGCTTTTATAAAGACTTTACAACTTAAAAAAACTTTTCTGGAAGGAAATATCTAATTCATGCTATTTTACTTAATGCTTTAATTAATGTCTCTTTGTCATCACTCAATTCTCTCTTCATATATTCATGTGTACTTAAATTTAAAATTCCTCAGGCTGCTCATTGCCAATAAGCAGCTCAATTTGTTTGCAGTTTTGAAAAATGTTTTTGTAGAAGTGGGTAAATAAAAATTCTTTTGCGTGAGGCTTGACATGTAAATATAAGTTCATCTGCTTAATTAGATATATGAGTGTCAAACTAACTGCATTCAGCTTCTTATTTATTCCTCTCTTGGAATAAAATATTTCCAATCATTTTACTGATGCAAACATTCACTTATAAAATTGTTCCTGTTTTTAATGAAGTGTTGCATAGCATAATAGGAATTATTTTCAAACCTGAAGTTAAAAACTAACTTTGAAATACATTTAGAAAAGACAATGTATTTGCTAATTTTACCTCAAATTTATTGTGACTTACAGTAAGTGCTATTATTTATAATATTTATAACTTGAAATTTGATTTAAAAGGACAAATGTGTCGATATGTAATTGAATCTAGAAAAGTATACTTTTTTGTTGTTGTTGTAGTTATTATTGTTGTTCTTGATGTTGTTGTTGTTGGACAGGACAGAGAGAAATCCAGAGAATTGGGGAAAATAGAGAGGGGGAGAGAAAGGTAGACACTGCCGACCTGCTTGACTCCCCTGTAGGTGGGGAGCCTGTGCTCGAACCAGGAGCCTTACACCGGCCCTTGCACTTGGCGCCATGTGTGCTTAACCGGCTGCACTACCTCCCAACTCCCTAAAGATACTGTTTTTATTTTATTTATTTATTTTTTTACATTTATTTATTTATTTTCCCTTTTTTGCCCTTGGTTTTTATTGTTGTTATTATTAATGTCATCGTTCTGGATAGGACAGAGAGAAATGGAGACAGGAGAAGATAGAGGGGAGAGAAAGATAGACACCTGCAGACCTGCTTCAGCATTTGTGAAGCAACTCCCCTGCAGGTGGGGAGCAAGGGGCTCAAAGCAGGACCCTTAGCTTCACACCACGTGTGCCTAACCTACTGTGCTACCACCCAACTCCCATAACAATGTTCTTGAGTTGAAATATTTTACTATTATGTTTTAGTTATTCTTCTTCTTCTAGCGTTTCCCCTTCTTCCATAGCCAGTCGACAGCGTCAGGTTGAGCCTGATGTAAAGTTTCGAGACCTCCTTTGAATCTGGAGAGATGGCAGTCGTTGACTATGTGGGTCATAGTCTGTCTGTAGCCGCAGGGGCAGTTCGGGTCGTCTCTGGCTCCCCAGCGATGGAACATAGCGGCGCACCGGCCATGGCCTGTTCGATAGCGATTGAGGAGGGCCCATTCATAACGTGCTAGGTCAAAGCTGGGTTGACGCTTGCAGGGGTCTGTGATGAGGTCTTTGTTCTTTACCTCAGCTGCCTGCCAACTCTGTTTCCAAGAGTCTGGAACAGAGAAGTTCAGTATAGGCATAGGGGACCAGATTGGTTGACGAGACGTCAAGTGTTGAACAGGGTGGGCGAAGATATCCGCGTGTATTGGCAGGTCCGGTGGAGCGTAGACGTGGGAAATGAACTTAGATGATGCCGCATCCCGACGAATATCTGGTGGGGCGATGTTGCTAAGAACTGGCAGCCATGGAACTAGGGTAGAATGGATGGTTCCAGAAATTATCCTCATGGAGGAATATAATTTGGAATCGACCAAGTGGACATGGGGGCTACGGAGAGTTATGATGTCAATTGTTTCAACTGCTATTGCACATTTTACTCATTCCAAAAGTGTTTGTGTATTTTGTTAGTTTACAATCTACAACCATATGTTTTGGTCTTTGTCATAAATTCAAGATAATTCGTATAACTAACCAGCAATAAAACAGGGAAAAATGACCCTATTCAAAAAATGGGCAAAGGATATGAACAGAATATTCACTACAGAAGAGATCCAAAAGGCTAACAAACACATGAAAAATTGTTCCAGGTCACTGATTGTCAAATAAATGCAAATAAGACAACATTGAGATATCACCTCACCTTGTGAGAATGATAGACATCAAAAAGGACAGCAGCAATTAAAGCTGGAGGCTGTGAGGACTAAAGGAACCCTTCTATACTTCCAGAGGGATTGTAAATTGGCACAACCTTTGCAGAGAGCAGTCTGAAGAACCCTCACAAGGCTAGAAATAGACTTCCCACATGACCCAGTAATTTCTCTCCTAGGGATATATCCTAAGGACTCCATAACACCCAACCAAAAAGATACATGCACATCAATGTTCATAGCAGCACAATTCATAATAGCTAAAACATGGAACCAAACCAGGTTCCCAACAATAGATGAATGGCTGAGAAAGCTGTGGTATATTTCCATAATGGAATACTACGAAGCTATTAAGAATAATGAACCCACCTTCTCTGACTGATCTTGGATGGAACTAGAAGGAATTAAGTTAAATGAGCTAAGTCAGAAAGAAAAAGATGAGTATGGGATGATCCTACTTATAAAGAGAAGTTAAGGAAAAAATAGAAAGGGAAACTCAAAGCAGAATCTGACTGAGTTTAGAATAGGGCACCAAAGTAAAAATCTCTGGGTGGAGAGTGAGGGTAGGGGGAGTGGGACACAGACCTTTGGTGGGAATGGTGATAATATACACTATTAACTTATAGTTTCATAAATCATTATTTAATTAATATGAGAGGGGAAAAATGGATTGAATGTCTCAAACTTGTTGATGCATAGAACATAGCTCTGAGTATATGTTCCTTCAATCTAAGCACTTAAAATTTCAATGTGGTAATCAAACTGAATTTTAACAGTGGTCTCAAATTGTTAATACATTTCCAATAATGACTTGTTCTCTGAAATATTAAATGTCCTAAAAACTTAGACCAGGGAGAACAGAAGCCACTAGTGGTGTTACTTTATAAGATACAGCTATATGTAGATAGTCTAAAAGGATATAAATTATGGTGAGGTCTTGTATGATACAGCAAATCCTAACAATGGAATTTTCAAAGTTAACCCATTTGTCAAATAATCTGATTATGGCTGTAACTATCTAGTGTCTTCTTAAACCCTAAGACAGCAGGAACCTTCCCCTTTCTCTATAAAGCCCATATTTCTCCCAATCCTGGAAACTCTATTGTGGGGCTCACTTTCCTGCATGCTTCTCTCAATTTATACCAATTGATAGTGAATCTTCTGATTCTAAACAATGCAACCAGTATCAACTCGACATGTTACACTTCAGACTGTGTCCAGAGACATCAGGCATGGAATGTTAACCCTTCGGCTTCATTACTCTGGTAAGACCTTTCTAGCTCATAGGCCTCCTTAATTCCATTTTGGGTGGTACACTTCTTAACAAAACCTCAAAACCTAGATATAGACCAGGGTCTATAAGATGGGGCTTACGTACACCTGTATCCACAAGTTGGGGGAAATATATACCTTAAAGCAAAAGTGCACAATAATTTACAGTGAGTCAATAAAATGAAGCAAGCAAGTAGAAAGACCTAAAAAAAAAAAAAGCGCTATAAAGTACTTAATGAAATAGTTTCTACTTAGACCTAGATACCCTCCTCACCTACCTCCTATTACATGTCTCTCAATCACTCCAAAGCTAACAGCAAGAGACTGGCATACTTCCATGATGGCTCTTTAGTCACTACCAGGCCATCCCATCACTTGGGCTCCTATCAAGGAATCCTGGGATTCCCATACAGACATGATGAACCTCTAATAGATGCCTCTCTCCACTGTCACTGGTCATCTCCATCAGGAACAACATAATGGACCCCTTTGCAGGCCCCAATAGGACCTTGCCCTCAGTGTGGATCAACAATGACAGGGAATGTTCCATTGGACAACATACTCTATCTACTACCCGAGGAAGATGGGTACTGAAATTAGTGCTGTCTGGTGTGTTCCTAGCCATGAATACAGAATGTGAGTTCAGAACTACAGGGATGTAGAGGTTACATAGGCTCCTAAGCTGAATATGGGCCCAAGATCAAATCAATGGGGTCTACAGTCAATAATATTTATATACTTCTCCCATATTTGGGAGCTACTCTCTTCCATGATCCAGCTTTCTAGCCCTTTTTCCAGCCATGACATCATCTCCCCAGACAATAACTTGGGTCCACATGCATATTAGATGTCAGGCTCAGGAAAAAACTAATAAAGTCATGGGCACTTTGGAATATATCTAAAATATACCTACTAGCTTTTCCAAAACGGAGACCCCAAATTTCATCTGCAATATTCTTGCCTTTATGTTCATGATTAGTCAACAATTTGTTCTGATATATATCTTAACTCCTATTCAGCCACCAGGTTCCATGATGCCAACCTGACTTCCCTGGGCAGATGACCCCACCAATGTGTCCTGGAGCCTCACCTCCCCATATCTCTGCCCCAGTAGAAAAAGACAGGCCTGGAAGTGAAGTCAGGTTGGCATTAATATAGCATCTGGAACCAGGTGGCTGAAAGAGTTAAGTTATAAAGCAGGACAATGTGTCCTGGAGCCCCACCTTCCCAGATCCCTATGCCACTAGGGAAAGAGAGAGAGATAGAATGGGAATATGGATCGACCTGTCAAGGCCCATGTTCAGTGAGGAAGCAATTAACAGAAGCCAGACCTCCCACCTTCTACACCCCATAATGATCCTGGGTGTGTACTCCCAGAGGGATAAAGAATAGGGAAGATATCAAAGGTGAGGATTGGATAGGGAGTTTGGGTGGTGAGAATTGTGTGGCATTGTACCTCTCTTATCCTATGGCCTTGTCAATATTTCCATTTTATAAACAAAAATAAAAAAGAACCAAAATAATGATCTTAAATTAGAGTTCTGACAGGTTCCAGTGAAGAAGTAATAGCTTGCAGTATAAAGGGAAAATAAAATAAACATTTATTGAATATTTGAGATGCTAATAAACCTCACATAGGTTTTATGTATATATCAGTATGTATAGTAACATACAAAAGAGGGAGTTGGGCAGTAGCGCAGCGGATTAAGTGTATGTGGCGCAAAGCACAAGGACGGGGGAAGGATCCCGGTTCGAGTCCCCAGCTCCCCACCTGCAGGGGAATAGCTTCACAGGTGGTGAAGTAGGTCTGCAGGTGTCTGTCTTTCTCTCCCCCCTCTGTCTTCCCCTCCTCTCCCCATTTCTCTCTGTCCTATCCAACAATGACAACATCAACAATAATAACTACAGCAACAATAAAAACATCAAGGGCAACTAAAAGAAAATAAATATTAAAAGGAAAAAAGAAACATACAAAAGATTTATGTAGTGCTTTTAGGCATATATGTACATATACATATGTATACTTTATAACAACTCATTTTTGTTTACATGAATGGATCATAGACTGTCTACCTAGGCTATCTAGTTAATACTATGCATAGAAACTTCTTTCCTTAAAGCACATATGGAAATATTTATCTTTATTGATTGCATAGCAGTTCCATGAACATACAAATTCATTCTTTATTACTTTTCTACCTCCATAGGGCTAAAGAAATCTGAAAATATGTGACTGATAGTTGAGAGATTGTACCTTTTATGTAGACAGCTTCTATAATGATAATATGAAATATATGAGATCTTTCATACCACACTATTTACTTTCATTCTTTATTCCTAGTAGTTATATAAATACTGTGAGTGTTCTGAGTTAGGTAACAGGAAAAACAGTGACTTTCAGCCTAAGACTACACTTACAGCTACAATCTAGACGTGACTGTCACATCTGCCAGGGACATCACAACAGTATTTAACTTTAGATCAGTGTCAAGCACCAGTTTTGCTTTTTCATTTTAAACCAATAGGTATTAAACACTGCACAGAGAATAAATGAGTATTTGTATCCAGGTGGCATTTTCTTTTTTTCTTTTCTTTCTTTTTTATCAAGCAAGTGTTTGCTTTTAACAAGAAAGATCTGCTATTTTGGTACTGTTTACCAAATTTCACCTAACCAAAAGTAGAAAGCAGTCAATCACCTATTCACTTTCATTCATTTTACAGCACATTTAAATGCACAATTCTGCAATGCGTTCTCTGGCCTATATGCATCCAATAGTTACTGATGCATCATGGGAAATGCGCACATAGTCTTTGCCTCAAAGGATATGTCCTGATCTGTAGGATGTTAACCTGGCCTTAAGTCTTTGTATCAATGCATGAGAATTTTTTAATTGTATCATACTTCAATAACATTTGATATATATATATATATTTTTTTTTTTTTTCTTTCTAGGTATGTTCAAACTAAAATATATAAACCATCATGTATTTTTTTTTCTTTCTTTTCTGGCACTATGAATCTGCTGCTCCCAGCGGCCATATTCCCCCCCCCCCTTTTTAAGTAGATAGGACAGAGAGAAATTGAGAGGGGAGGTAAAACAGAGACACCTGAAGACCTACTTCACCACGTGTGAAGTGCCTCCTGTAGGTGGCGGCAGAGGCTTGAACACAGCTCCTTGCACATGGTAACGTGAGCTTAACTACGTGTGTCACTACCCAGCCCCATCATATATGTTTTAACATAGTTAGAAATTGTATGCCTCATTACATTTTCATTATAATTTAATCTTTTTATTTAAATTTCCTTTTTCCATCATCTAACTATTGTCTTTCTTTTTTAATAGAGAAATGGAGAGAGGAGGGAAAGACAGAGGGGGAGAAAGAGACACCTGCAGACCTGCTTCACCGCCTGTGAAGCGACTCCCTTGCAGGTGGGGAATCATCTAACTATTATTCTATTAGATGTCCTGTCATTTTTCTATTGATTTTCCCACTGTTTATGTTGATAAGGTATCTTATCAACTTATCAATGCTTTATTGATTTTTACCATGTTATCTATTAAAGAATAGCTTAAAATAGATATAATCAGGACTAATATTTAAAACATATGGTTCTCTGGAATTTTGTCTAAAAAATTATCTCTGCTGTAATCTGAAAAAAAAAAAAGCACCTTCATTTTCTTCTATAAGCCCACAAGTCTTATCTTTCAAACTAACTCTCACACTTACTTGACTTGTCACTTAAATAATAGAAAGTAGAAAAACAAAAAATTAGAATAGAACTGTCACTGGACCCAGAGATTCCCATCCTATTATCTATCTAATGAACACAAAACATTTACCTGGAAAGATGCACACACTCTTGTGGTTATGGCAGTGCTCTTTGTAATAGTCAACATTTGGAAGCAACCCAAGAGTCCAAGGAAAGATGAACAGATAAATAAGATTTAGGAAACAGAACATGGAACATGACTGGGAAAAAACATGTATAAATCCTTGGCTTAAGTTTGAGTGTTGGAGTTTATGAATTCATTCATTCATTTATTTAATTAATTAATATTACCAAAGCTCTACCTAGCTCTGGCTTATGGTGGTGTAGAGGATTCAGCCTGGGACTTTGAAGCCTCAGGCATGAGATTCTCTTTGCATAACTATTATGCCATCAAACCTAGCCTGCTCTTTTTAAAGTAATTTTATATAACATTTTTACTGACTTAATGCTTTAAAACAAACATAACATAATTCCACAAAATAACATTAACTTGGTATTATGAAAATATTTCAGGCTGGAGAGGCATGTCTGTTTTTGGTGACCTATATAAATTCAGGTCTTACTCTTATTAGTTCTAAAATTAACTGACTCTATATTGGTTCTAAAATTAACTGACTCTACGTGGTTGGTAATATAAAATAAAATATAAGCATAAGCAGGGGCCAGGCATTTGTGCACCGGGTTAAGCACACATAGTACGAAGCACAGGGATCCCAGTTCAAGCCCCCGGCTTTTCACCTGCAGGGGGGTTGCTTCACAAGATGTGAAGCAGATCTGCAGGAGTCGATCTTTCTCTCTCCTTCTATCTTCCCTGCCTCTCTCTCAATTTCTTAAAACAAAACAAAACATAGCAAAAAAGAAAAGAAAAAAGAGCCATGGGAACAGTGGATTCGTAATGCAAGCACAGTGATAACTCTGGAGGCAAAACATATACAAGCACAATTTAAGTACTGGTGTTATAAGTCAATTCAAGGTTAGTAGCTATAGACTCTTTGAAAATGACAGGAAAGAAGAGAAAAGAAAAGAAAAATGAATGGAACTACATGCTAAGTGAAATAAGTCAGAAGGAAACAGCCAAATACTAAATGGTCTCTCGCTCAAAGGAGATTTAGGCCCTCCTTACTGGTTAAAACATGTATAAATCTTTGCCTTAAGTCTGAGTGCCTGAGACCACTATGGGAGAAAGAGGTTGTAAAAGGAGTGGTACACTGCCCTTTACTAGAGGGAAATGTCACATTAATTGTGGGTGAAGTTTACTGGCACATGTTTTGGGGACATGTGGAATTACACCCACGATAAAGCAAAGAGTCTTATAATACATTTCTTCAATAAAAATATTTTTTGAATTTCGATATCATTGTATTGAGGAAATGTTGATTTGCAGAACTGTCACGAGGCTACATTTACACATTCCCAAGATAAGTATCAGAGAATTTCAAGCTCAGTCAAATCATCATCTTTTTCTATCACTGGAAATAGGTCCTCAGACTTCCCTTCATAACCGTCCCTTTCCTGTATGATTCATAATCTTTAGATATTGATTTAATGTGATAGTATATCATACAAGCCTCTAAAATTTATCTCCATAATAGAGTGTCTATAATTTTATTTATTATATTGTTTGTCATAGATTTTGGCAGTGAAGTCATAGCAGTTTCTTAAAACAAATAAGAAATTGTTTCTATAATTCCTGCCCTCTGGAAATTCCTTTTAAGAATTTTCACTTGCTTCATGTTCTAGTCTTAATATTTTTAATGAGGTTTTGATCTCTACCATGAAAGACCACGTAATTCTAATTATTTGAAGCCAAATTATTGTCTCTTTTCCTGGAAAGTTTGATAAAACTTGTAATTGTGCTAAACTAAGTAAACAATGGTAATCTCATAGAAACATATTTTAAAAGATTCCTGAAAAAATATCAGGAATGTCTAGCAATAATCTGTACATTTAAAAATAGGTAATTGTCTTTCTATTTTAACAATATTTATTTTGGACTATTCTATTTCTTTTATCATTTAGATAAATGCTTTTCAAGGAATGTTTTCATTTCATCTAAATTATCAACCATTTCATGACATTTATGAAAATTACAGATAACCAATCTTTCATTTATAGACTAACTATAACATTTAACTTGTATCTGGCATTTAAGTTATTGAAATAATTTATCATAATGTCAAACTTTCAGAAAAAAAATCTGTGAGAATAGTGCTACCTCACTTCTGTGGTCTTCTTGTTAAAAATAGATAGCCTGACTAATCCTAAGGGAATGCATGCAAACCAGATTTGAGAGCATATTACAATTAGCCTATTCTCCAAAAGTACAGGCATCATAAAATAAGAAATACCTTAGAACTATCTCCAATTAAAGTAAGTTAAATATAATCGACTTTGTGATTACAGAAAGATTATTCACCTACATAGTATGCCTGCTTGTAATGCTCACCACCCCAGTAGGGGGCACTGGCCCCACTTCAATAGAGGAACCAGCCTTCCGTGCTGTGGTTATCTTTCTGTGTCTCCCTTTGTTTCACTGTTTCTTTCTCTCTCTCTCTCTCTCTTCCTATTTGCAAAGTTGACTGAGAGTGGTAAAGCTCTGGGATGAACATTGAAATAAATAAATAGTCAAACTGTATACTTTGTTAATTGTGAAATGTGAGAAAGACCAACTACTATATAATAATTTTTTCTAATAACACTTAGCAATGCTTTGTGTTATCAAGATAACATTTTCTTAGATTTTCCTTATGATGTTTAAAGAGAAAATATTTATTAAAGCATTTGTATTATGCAAAATGAATAATTAGGAAAGCCAGACATCCTTCTATGTTAAAATTATGATTATTCTATCTAATCAACTATAAAGAAATAGTAGTAAACTGTCATGAACAACTCATTGAAGAAACTAGTGTCAGCTATTATAATAAATAAACAAATACCTCTAACTTACATGAAATCAAAGGTGAATGAATGAATCTTAGTTCCTATACTTAAGATGCTTATTGTATAGCAGAGAACAACAACTCATAATAATGCTCTCCAGTTGTGGGAACAAAGGAACCCTCCTGTTCTGCTGGTGGGAATGCAAATTGGTCCAACCCCTGTGGAGAGCAATCTGGAGAACTCTCAGAAGGCTAGAAATGGACCTACCCTATGATCTTGCAATTCCTCTCCTGGGGATATATCTTAAGGAACTAGACATACCCATCCAAAAGATTTGTGTATACCTATGTTCACAGCAGCACAATTTGTAATAGGCAAAAACCTGGAAGCAACCCAGGAGTCCAACAACAGGTGAGTGGCTGAGTAAATTATGGTCTATATATACAATGGAATACTTCTCAGCTGTTAAAAATGGTGAATTCACTTTCTTTTCCTCATCTTGAATGGAGCTTGAAGGAATCAAGTTAAGTGAGATAATTCAGAACAAAAGGATGAATACAGGATGTTCTCACTCATAGAAGTTGAAAATCCATATCAGAAGGGAAATCACTAAGCAGAATTTGGACTAGAGATGATGTGTTACACCAAAGTAAAAGACTCTGGGGTGGTGGTGGAGGTTCAGGACTGGAACATGATGACAGTGGGAGTTGTATTGTTATATGGAAATGTTATACATGTATAAACTGTTGTACTTTTACTGTTGACTATAAACCACTAATCCCCCAACAAAGAAAAAATAAAATAAGAAATGCTCTCCAACCAGCACAAAGTAGTTGCTAATTACACTGACTAATATGGTAGGCTAACTTTTTCAGATAGAATGAGAGATAGACCCCACCTGCAGGGGGAAAGCTTTGTAAGTGGTGAAGCAGTACTGCAGGTGTCTCTTTTTCTCCCTTTATATCCCTACCCTCTCGATTTATGGTGGTCTCTATCCAATAAATAAAAGATAATAAAAAGTTAAAAAGAAATAATGAGAGATAGAGAGACAGAGAGAGAAGGAAGAAAGGGAAAATATACTTAGCACAGAAGCTTCCTCTAGCATGATAGGGATTGGATTTGAACCTGGGTTAAAATCATGACAAATCAGACAAGCTATCCAAATGAGCTATCTTATGGCTCAATTACTTAATTTTATTATTATTATTATTCCTTATGGGTTTTGTTTATTTGCTTGTGTTTTTTAACTACAGCACATCTCAGCTTGGACTATTGGTGGTATTGGGGATCAAACCTAAAACCTTTTGCATGCAAGTCCTATGTACTATTGTTGGACTATATATTCATTTTTCTCTTTCTCTCCTTCTCTGTCTCTCCCTCTCTCTCTCTCTCTCTCTCTCAAATATTATAACTATAATTGGATTGGAAGATAGCTTACCTGAGAAAGCACCTGGTCTGCCATGCACATGATCCACATTCAAACTCTGCCCTCATCACACTGAAGGTACTGTGGTGTCTCTCTCTCTCTCTCTCTCTTTTTCTCATTCTATCTGAAAGTTCTGGCCTTGCATAGAGAAATCTCAGCAACAATAAAAAAGTATAATTGAATATACATTTATATGATTAAATATATTTTATTGTTTAATTGAAACAAATATATTTATACAATATATAAGGGAGTATATTTATTTTTTTGTTTTAAATATTTTATTTATTTATTAATAAGAAAGATAGTAGAGAGAGAAAGAACCAGACATCACTCTGGTACATGTGCTGCTGGGGACTGAACTTGATACCTCATGCTTGAGAGTCTAGTGCCAGACATCACTCTGGTACATGTGCTGCTGGGGACTGAACTTGGTACCTCATGCTTGAGAGTCTAGTGCCAGACATCACTCTGGTACATGTGCTGCTGGGGACTGAACTTGGTACCTCATGCTTGAGAGTCTAGTGCCTTAGCCACTGTGCCACCTCCCGGAACACATATAAGGGAGTATATCTCAACAAAATATCTTTTAATTACTGTAACTCACAATGTTATGATGATATTTTACTAAATGAGAATGAACTGTATACATTATGAAAAACAGTGAGAAGCAAGTAGATGTTTACTCAGAAAAGAAGCAGTGTAGCATTAAAGGAGGTGAAAGGCATTTGAAAATATGTATACTTAATAATATGATCTACACAGTTCAGTATAATTCAACATGCTTTAAACTTTTAAAATCTTTATTTTATGAGATAAGACTCTGGTTCCAAGGACCAAACTTAGGACCTCATGCATGCCTATACTGAATTCACTCAACCATCTCTTCAGGTACATGTCAAGATTTTAATCTTTATTCTCATTGAAATAATAGTACAGAGAATTTGGGGCTGGATGGAGGAGCACCTGGTTGAGTGCACATGTTACAGTGTGCTTAAAAGCTGGTATGAGCCCCAGGTACCCACCTGCGGGGGTGGGAGGAAGCTTTGCAAGTAGTACAGCAGTGTTATAGGTATTTCTCTCTCTCCCTCTCTATCATTCCCTCCCCTCCTGACTTCTGGATGTTTCTATCCAAGAAATAAAATATATATATTTAAAAAACAAAGAATTTTATTTCCTATAATACATTGCATTTGTAATGACAACCACTACAATAAGAATGTGTGTTCATTATTTCACTTGCTCATGGAAATCTATTATGCATGAGATTCGGTGCTGGGCCCAGAAGACATAGTAGCAGAACTGAACTAGTGTCTTGTCTTTATAGAATATTCATTCCAGTAAAGTGTATAGAGAAAGTAATTTTTTCATTAATAATACAAAAGTACTTCTTTGATATTTGCTATTTTCTGTTGTATATTTTCTAGACCTAAATCTTTCTTTCTGAAAATCACTACTCTGTTAACATCTACATTAAACAATTTGCAACCCAGGGCTCGTCCTTACTAAAGTAATAAAAAAGAATAATATGTAATAGTTAATCAATTTTGTTTAATAGTTGAAATTTCTGAACATTAATAATATTTATTGATTTTAAGAAAGTAATTATCTGTATCTTTCTTGAATATGAACTAAAGTTGTAAAGTATATATATACAAAATTGATCATTGTAAATAAATATCTCATTGAAAGATATAGACACTTACTTGTATTTATAAATAGTATATTTTTTAGTGAAGTTAAAATATTATTCAATATTTTTAGGAGTTAACTGAATATTACATTTCCTCTTAGAAATAGAAACTGGGGAGCTGAGTGGTGGAGCACCCTGTTACATGCACATAGTACTACGTGCAAGGATCAATGCAAGGACCAGGGTTTGACCCCCACTCCCCATCTGCAAAGAGGGATGCTTCACAAGCAGTGAAGCAGGTCTGCAGTTGTCTATAGTTTTCTTTCTGTCTTTTTCTCCCCCTCCTCTCTCAGTTTCTCTCTATACAATCAAATAAAAAGAAGAAAAGGAAAAAAAGGGGGTAAATGGCCATCAGGAGTGGTGGATTAATAGTGCTGGCAACAAGCTCCCAGCAATAGCTCTGGAGGGAAAAGAAAAAAGATAGATAGATAGGTAAGTAGATAGATAGAATATAGAAACCAGAAATATGATTCAAAAGATTATTGGAAATAAGAGCAAGAGTTGGTTCTCTGAAAGGATATCTAAAATAAAAAAAATCACTGGCTAGATACATTTTAAAAAAAAAGCTAGTGAGCAGGGAAGTTATGATAAAAACAATCAGGAATGAGGTAAAATTATAGTTGTTGATGAGAATGTACAAAAGGTCATATAAGAATATTATGAATATCTATATGCAAATAAATTAAACAGCCTAGATGAATGGAATGCACTCTTAGCCTCATGCCACCTGTCAAGCTTAACTCACATAGGAAGTACATAATTTGAGCAGGTGAATCACTAGTGCAGAAATCAAATTAAGGCAGTTATAAAAATCTTCCAAAAATAATACTCCAGGTCCAGATGTCTTTGCCAATGAATTCTCTAAAACTTGTAAAGAAGAATATAGATTCTCATCAAATACTTTCAGAAAATTGAAGAGGGGGAATTACTTCCAAACACATTTTATAAGATTAATAATTCCCAAAGCAGAAAAAGATTCTACCAAAAAAAGAAAACCATGGACACACCATTGATGAGCACAGATGCAAAGAAGCTCAAAAAACTCATAGCTAATCAAAACTAACAACACACCACTAAAAAACCAAGTGAGCTTTATCTCTGGGAAGCACAAATGGTTCAACATTCTCAAACCAATCAATGTCATGCACTACAACAACAAAACGAAAGATAAATATCACATGTTCATATTAGTTGATGCTGAAAATATATTTATCAAGATCCAACATCTATTTATGATAAAGATCCTTTAGAAATTGGGGATAGAAGGGAAAACCTATACAAAATTGAGGCCTTATATAACAAATTCATAGCTAGTATCATACTCAATGAGAGAAAAACTGAAGGCTTTCCCCCTAAAATCTGAAACTAGACAAGGATGCCCACTATCACCATTATTATTCAACACTATCCAGGAGACCCTTGTTATTGCAATCATGCAAGGAAGATATATCAAAGGAATGTATACTGGAAAAAGAAATTAAACTACCACTCTGCTGATAAGATGATAATATGCCTTCAGAAGCCCAAGAACTCCACCAAAAAAACTACTGGAAATAATAACTCCAGTAATGTGGTAGATACTAAATCAGTACATATAAATCTGTGGCATTTCTATACATAAATGAGTCATAGGGAAGGGAAATAAAGGAATGAATCCATTTACGACTGATATCATAAACACAAAAATACCTTAGAGTGAATCTCAAAAAGGAAGTGAAAGGTCTTTACAAAGAAAACTATAGGGGACCAGGTGGTGGAATACCTGGTTGAGTGCACGTTACACCTGTTGTGCATGGACTGAGGTTCAAGCACCCAGTCCCTACATACATAAGGAAAGCTTAAGGAACAAAGAAGCAGTACTGCATGTGTCTCTCCCTCCCCATTTCCCCTTTCAATCTCAATTTTTCTGTGTCTATCAAATAAAGTTTTTTTTTTTTTTTTTTTTTTTGTCTTCAGGGTTATTCCTTTGCCAACACCATGAATCCACTGCTCCTGAAGGCCATATTTCCCCTTTTTGTTCCTCTAGTTGTTATTGTTATTGTTGTTATTGCTGTTGTTGTTGGATAGGACAGAGAGAAATCAAGAAAGGAGGGGAAGACAGAGGGAGAGAGAAAGATAGAGAACTGCAAACCTTCTTCACTGCTTATGAAGTGACCCCCCTGAATGTGGGGAGCCAGGGGCTCGAACTGGGATCCTTGAGCCAGTCCTTGCACTTTGCACCATTAACACTTAACCCACTGTGCTACTGCCTGCCACCATAAAGTATTTTTAATACATGCACAGCCTAGGCAAACCAGATGTTCTAGGACAGATGGCTTAGACAGTTGTGATAAATATACAAAACCTGGCTGTTATAAAACAATCCTTTGCAGGGGAGTTGGGTGGTAGCACAGCAGGTTAAGTGCAAGTGGTGCAAAGCGCAAGTTCAGGCAGAAGGATCTCGGTTCAAGACCCCCCACTCCCCACCTGCAGGGGAGTTGCTTCACAGGCAGTGAAGCAGGTCTACAGGTGTCTGTCTTTCTCTCCCCCTCTGTCTTCTCCTTCTCTCTCCATTTCTCTCTGTCCTATCCAATGACAACAACATCAATAACAACAACAACAGTAACTACAACAACAATGAAACAAGGTCAACCAAAAATAAATAAATAAATATTTTAAAAAATCCTTTGCCTCATCTTAGATAGAGCTTGAAGGAATCATGTCATGCAAGATAAGACAAAAGGAGAAAGATGACTACAGGATGGTCTCTCTTATAAGTGGAATTTAAGAAACAAGGACAGAAAGGGAAAACACAAAGTGAAACTTGGACTTGATTTGGTGTGTTGCACCAAAGCCAAAGACTCTGGGGAAGGAAGGCAGGTCAGAAGTTGGGAGGCTAAGAGTGGGTTGTAGGGTCCTTGGAACACGATAATGAAAAAGGACCTAAATTAGGGATGAGTATCTTTCAGACACCTGTCATGTCATGGGGAGATGAGAAATTATATCCATGTGTTAATACCTGTATTATAAGCCAGTAACCCTCCAACAAAATGATATAAAAAATGTTTAAGTTGAAAAAAGAAAACTATAGGACAATGTTAAAGAAGTAGAGAATTACACAGAGAAATGGAAGAATACCCTTTGCTCATAGATTGAAAGGAAAAAGGCCAGTCTATGAAAAGCAACCTACAGATTCAATGCAAATCTATGAAACCCCAGTGACATTCATTCTTCAAGGAAATTGAACAACTTATATAAAATTTGATTTGAAACCAAAAAAGCCATGAACAGCCAAAGTACTCATGAGAGAAAGAAAGAAAAAAAAAAAGTAGGTGTCACACTCCCTAACTTCAGCTTATATTACAAAGCAGTAGTAATTAAAATTGTGTGGTAATGGAATAAAAATGAACACTTGGAACAATGGAATAGAATTGAGAGCCTAGAAATAAGCTTAAACACGGTGACTATTTAATTCATGGCAAAGAGGTTAAAACCATTCAGTGGTAGAAAAAGTTCTCTTCAACACATGGTGATGGGAGTACTGGGCACACACCTATAGGAAAATAACACTAGATCACCAATTAATGTCATGAACCAAAATAGTTCAAAGCAGATTAAAAAACAAACAAAAAACCTTGGTATTAGACCAGATACTATGAAATATATCAAAGAAAATATCAGTAGAACACTGCAGAACCTTAACCTCAAAGATGTATTTGGAGATTCAATCCCATGGAAATGTAAAATGAAAACAAGAATAAATAAATGAAACTACATCAAACTAAGAACCTTCTATACCATGAAAGCATACTATGTAAAGATAATCAGAAAACCTAGTTATTGGGAGAAGATATATGCACATCATACATTTGAAAAGCAATTAATAATGTCAGATATCTATAAAATATCATACAGATCAACAATAGAAAACATAATCATTTGATAAAAAAAATAGTTGCCCAAAGAAGTGAAGACAGTGTTCTAAAGAAGATATATATATATGACCTACAGGTGTATGAGTAAATGTTTCATTTCACTTATCTCTAACCAGGAAAAGGCAAATTAAAACAATATTGAGGTTCTGCCTCACACCTCCGTGTTGTTAAAATTCAGGGGCTCCAGCAGGCTGGGCTAGCGTCGCGGCGGTAGACAGAGACTCCGAGACACATGGCTGGGCAGGGAAGCTATATTTCTTTATTCAGGAACAACGATTTATAAACTAACCCAAACTAATCACCAAACAAATCTCTCCTGCCTCCTTCTCACATGGCGGCGCCAAGAACTCTGGAACTCTGGAACTCTGGAACTCTCTTGGGGTTCCTTGGGGCGGGGACAAGCGGGCCCGTGAAACTAGCAGGACTGAACCAATTTTCTTGGCAGGGGGAGAGCTAGAACAACCCAATGTAAAGCATACAACACCTCTGAAAAAGGCCTACATCAACAATGAAATGAAATGACAATGAAATGACAGGCTAAATTGCGGAGATAAAGTATTCTGTTACACTAGAGAGGAATTCAAATTAGCCCAGTATCTTTGAGTAACTGTACAGAGAATTGCCTTATTATCCAGAAATACCACTCATAAGCATTTATCCAAAAGACATGAAAACACAAATTCAAAGAGATGTATTCACTTTTATGTCCAAAACTGAAATATTCACAATAGCCAAAGAATGTAAGCAGTCTATATGGCCACCAACATAAGATTAACTGGGTAAGGAATTTATGATTTATATATTTAATGGAGTACAATTTATTTTGCAATAAAAATTATGGTATTTTCCCCTTTAGAAAAAAATGGGTAGAACTGGAGGTGATTATGCTTAGTGAAATAAATAAAAAGGTGAAGGAGTATCTGATGGTGTTCCACCGCTGGGGAGCCAGAGACAACCCGAACTGCCCCTGCGGCTACAGACAGACTATGACCCACATAGTCAATGACTGCCACCTCTCCAGATTCAAAGGAGGTCTCGAAACTTTACATCAGGCTCAACCTGATGCTGTTAACTGGCTATGGAAGAAGGGCAAACGCTAGAAGAAGAAATGGTTTTACACATGTGGAACCTAGAGAACTGAAACACAGATTTTAAAGAAAAGAAAAGAAAAGAAAAGAAAAAACATGAATAGAAGTAAACTGTCTCAGTACTTGATGAGAGCTATGTTGGTTACCATTGGCAGTGTGGGGGCACAAAAGTTTGTGGTGGATAAAGTGTGGATGTATACCCTGCAACCTTACAATTTTGTAAACCATTATTAATCACAAATTTAAAAGGTGGCTTGGAAAAAATATTTATTCTGATGGTAAGTTTCTTCACTTATGGTAACTACTTCTTATATACATGTATCCATTTACTTTTTTACTTATGTTAGAACTCTTATTTCTGTGTAGAAAAGTGGAGGTTAGGGGATACATTAATTCTATGATAGTCAGTCTGTAGTGGCCCTAAATCACTGTCTTAGGCTGTGACTTTTAGTGTTTCAGGAAGAAATAGGGAGTTGAAATGGTAACTTCCTGTCTTTCAAGTGGAAAAAGAATCTGAACATCTTTTGCCCAAAGCACAGGCCTCTGTTGAAGAGAATAATCTGGACTTAGTTTTCTCCTTTGACAGAAACACAAGGACAGTTTTTTTTTTTTTTTTGAATCCTCAATGTAAAAGCCTGTTGGCTATCTCTAAAGATAAAATCCAGAGTCATGTTGAGGAAAAGGAGATAGTTACTGCCTAGAAAATGAGAGTTGTGATGGGTGTGGCTTGGAAAAGTAGAGGTGTGTTGAATGATTTAAGCTCCACTTATTTGTTCTTTTTTTTATTTTAGATTTTATTTATTTATTAATGAGAAACATAGGAGGAGAAAGAAAGAACCAGGCATCACTCTGGTACATGTGCTGCCGGGGATCAAACTCAGGACCTCATGCTTGAGAGTCCAATGCTTTTTCCACTGCGCCACCTCCCGGACCACAAGCTCCATTTATTTGTAAAGCTTACCAGTTCAATATTTCTAACAGACATTTAAAAGAAAAAAGAAACATATAAACAAACAAACAAACAAAAAGCCCCCAAAGAAATCTCTGTTCCAAAGGCAGTCAGACATAACACCTAGTCTAACTGTAGTTTTGACCTCTTTCAAAAGGCCAAATGTAAGTGTAATCTTAAATCAATCAGTCTGGGGAGTTTTCTAATTATCAAGAGGGAAGTAATAGGCATAGTGTGATCACCCTGCCCTCCCCTAAGGGATGGTACTTTGCCTGAAACAATGTTTCTTTTCTTTTCCTAATAAGTACTATCAGCCTCTTTCTGACAATAAAAACCTTTTCCTTTGTACTAACCTCTTGGGGTATCTTTTTTTTTTTTAATATTTATTTATTTATTTATTTATTCCCTTTTGTTGCCCTTGTTGTTGTAGTCTTGTTGTGGTTAATGTTGTTGTTGATGTCATTCATTGTTGGATAGGACAGAGAGAAATGGAGAGAGGAGGGGAAGACAGAGAGGGGGAGAGAAAGACAGACACCTGCAGACCTGCTTCACCGCCTGTGAAGCGACTCCCCTGCAGGTGGGGAGCCGGGGGTTTGAACCGGTATTCTTATGATGGTCCTTGTGCTTTGCGCCACCTGCGCTTAACCCTCTGTGCCACCGCCCGACTCCCTTGGGGTATCTTTTAATTGTTAAATGGGCTACTCCTTGACTCATGAACTGTTTAAGAAAGCAAATTGGATCCCCAAATTTATTCTCATTATGTTATCATGACATGCCCCCACCCCCCACCTCCCCATCTATCTCTAGGCTTCTCCTTTCCAGAATGACTATTTCAGATGTAGAGAGAGAAGGAGACTGAGACATATGAAAGGAAAAAGAGACCACAGCATCAAAGCTTCATTCAATCCTTTGGAGACCTGATTCAAAACTGAGTAGAGCACATGGAAAAGCAGCACATTATCCAAGAGAGCTATTTTACTGGGCTTCCCAGGATGGTTTATAACAATAATTATGGCCTCGGCACCTTTGGCTCCTGGTACACTGATCTTGGCCTCTGATCTTGGCCTTGAGTCAAGTCTCTATCTTGGATTCTGATGTCATGTAATTTTATATCTCTCCAGATTACAAAGCCTTAGTTTAACCTTTGAGCACAATTTTTATAAGGTCCAAAAAAAGTTATTTTCATTCTTGCTGTGTCATAAAATTATTTACAAAATAAGGCTAGTCATTAAATATCCCCAGGCTTAAGGCAAAAACTTAACTATTCCGCACATCAAAAGATAAGGTCTCCACACCTAGGTTTTGAATAGAGGCAATTAAGTAGAAATCTGATCCCTGATGCCAGGGTGGCCAGGGTGGCTAATGACACATCTCTTCACCCAGTTTCCTACAGACCTGATTTTCACTGATATAAGTATAACCAAGGCATTCCTACCTAGCAGGCAGACATTAGCATCCCCTACCCTTTTCTTGGTGACTATTTACTAACTTGCTTCTTCCAATAAACTTTATAAAACCTTTGTAACTAGTTGGTTCATCTGTCTCCCTGATCCTCTAAATATCATTGGTCAGAAGAAGGCAAAATATGTCATCAAGTGTATTTTGCACAATTGTGCAAAATAATAATATAAACACTTCATACTCAAACATGGGACATACTATAACCAGTGATCAGGGAAATGTGTACTACTTTAAATTTGTTAATAAGTAAGGGAAAGAATATGGATTAATTTAAGTTCCACTGAAAATAAGAAATGGAAACAGTAAACCAGAACAAAGGAAATGATGTAGCTAAAAGCAGAAATGAATGTAGTAGATAGAGACTTAAAAAATGAGAGCTAACTGCTATATCAAAGTGCTAGAATCTGAAAAAAATTAGCATCACACTACCTGAAGTAATCAAGGAAGGAAACTAATATCAGAGTTAATTATAAATATATGTGAAAACATAAGAGAACGATAAAGTGGAATTTTTACTGGTGAACCTAATGTAGTACACATATTGACTTTTTAATGAGGCACAACTGAAAATTATGTTACAAATGCATGTTATTCAATGAAACTAATTAAGATTAGTAAAAATAAAAACAACTATTACATAACAAATTCCTTAGTGCGGGGGTAGTTTATAAAAATTCACTCTCCTAGGGCCAGGTGGTGGCACACCTTGTTAAGCACACACATTACAGTGGTCAAGGACCCAGGTTCAAGCTGCTGGTGCCCACCTGCAGGAGGAAAGCTTCACAAATGGTGAAACAGGGCTACAAGTGTCTCTTTCCCTTTCTGTCTTCCCTACCCCTCTCAATTTCTCTCTGTCTGTATCCAATAATAAATAAAACAATAAAAAAATCACTCTACTAGACATAGAAAACTTGGTAATGAAAAACACAAATACTAAGTTCACCAGAATTGCATAATTTTACAGAGGAATATACCCAGACTTTAAAAAATAGACAGCTTCTAATGTTTCCTTTAAAGTCGTAAGACATAGAAACAAAACAAAACAAAAAACCTTCAGAAAAGAGAAAAACTCAGATAAAAGCTAATATAAGTAAATTAAATTTTAAAACAAAAATGTTTAAAAAGGAGTAATAGAAAAGAATATTGCACCAGACCAAATCAAATCCATGGGGTTTACAGTCAACAATATTTATACCCCTGTCCCATATTATGTAGCTACTCTCTTCCCTGATCCAGCTTTCTGTCCCTTTTTCAGCCATGACATCATCTCCCCAGACAATAACTTGGATACACCTGCATATCAGATTTCAGGCTCAAGAAAAAAAAAAAGTATAGCCACAGGCCCTTTGGAATATAACTAAAATATGCCTACTAGCTATCTACAAAATGGAGGACCCCCCCCCCCCCCAATTCTTCATCTGCACTACTCCAGCCTTTAGGTTCCTGATTGGTCAACAATTTGTTTGGCTTTGTATGTCAACTCTCTTTTCAACCATCAGGTTCCAGATGCTAGCAGAATGCCTACCAGACTTCCCTGGACAGACAACCCCACCAACGTGTCCTGGAGCTCTGATTCCCCAGAGACCCATTCAGTTAGGGAAAGAGTGAGACAGGCTGGGAGTATGGATCGACCAGTCAATGCCCATGTTCAGTGGGGAAGCAATTACAGAAGCCAGACCTTCAACCTTTTGCATCCCACAGTGACCTTGAGCCGATACTCCCAGAGGGATAAAGAATAGGAAAGCTTTCAGTGGAGGGGATGGAATCTGGTGGTGGGAATTGTGTGGAGTTGTACCTTTCTTATCCTATGGTTTTGTCAATGTATACTATTTATTTATTTATTTATCCCCTTTTGTTGCCCTTGTTGTTTTATTGTTGTAGTTATTATTGTCGTTGTTATTGATGTCATCGTTGTTGGATAGGACAGAGAGAAATGGAGAGAGGAGGGGAAGACAGAGAGGGGGAGAGAAACAGAGACACCTGCAGACCTGCTTCACTGCCTGCGAAGCAACTCCCCTGCAGGTGGGGAGCCAGGGACTCGAACCAGGATCCTCACTCTGGTCCTTGCACTTTGCACCATATGCGCTTAACCCGCTGCACTACTGCTCTACTCCCCAATGTTTCCTTTTTATAAATAAAAAAAATTAGAAAAGAATATTGCAAAACTGTTAATTGGGCCGGAGAAATACCAAGATGATTTTGAGAACTTTTTTTTTTTGCTTGAGGTTCTAAGTAATTCTAAATTTAATCTCTCATATCACCACACATCAGAGCTGAGCACTACTCTGTTAAACACAAGCAAGCAACAAGAAAAACTCACCAAAACTTACTGCATAATAGAAGCAGCAATTTGTTTTAATGAATTCAAGTATAAGACAGTTAAATATTGGAAAAATGGACACAAGGATCCAAATCTGGGCCTCCTTCCACACTTGTAGTGGAGGAAACCTCACAAATGGTGAAGCAGTGCTGCAGGTGTCTTTCTGTTTCTCTCCCTCTTTATTTCTCTCTCCCCTCACAATTTCTCTATGTCCTATGAAATAAAATAAAAGTAAAGAAACAAAAAATATTGGAGGAACTACTGATGAATATACCATGTCACTAACTCTAAGAAACATGGTTATTTTTATAGAATTTAAAATGCT
This sequence comes from Erinaceus europaeus, assembly GCF_950295315.1. Lineage (NCBI taxonomy): Eukaryota > Metazoa > Chordata > Mammalia > Eulipotyphla > Erinaceidae > Erinaceus > Erinaceus europaeus. The sequence continues at coordinate 79,524,347 of NC_080163.1, forward strand.
TTGATGAAGTTATTTGACTCTTATAAACACATGACAAGAAGAACTTAAAGATGCTTTCATAGCTGATCTGATCTAAGTTACTGGTGAATAACTAAAAAAAATTCACTGGTATAAATAAATACAAGTATATGCACTGGTTCCACTACTGTGTATAATTCTTTGGTAGGCATCATTAAATACAAGAATAAAACAACTTAAACTCTAAAAAACTGGAAAAGAAATACTAGACATATTTCTAATTGCAAAGGGTATTATAATATATAACTAGAACATTCTGAAGAATCAATATTTTCTTTGATTTCATTGGATCATTTCACTGAATTATTTTAAATAACAATGAAATGCCTGACTGTATGTGAATATTTTCTCAAGTTGTGGTTTAACCTTATGCTACTGACATTGTCAAATATATTGATCATTTTCTTTTTGTCTTTGCTTTGATACTTTGTTAAAAGGATTTCTTCAATCAATTTTATATAACCATCTATATTTTTTCTACAATATTTGGATGCCATACTTCCTAGTTAACTTTAATCTTAATAGAATTTATTCTGTAATATAGAAATGACAGACCATTATCAAAACATACACTCCAAGTAGGCATTTAGTTTCAAAGCCAGTATTTTAAAAATTTTATCAATTCCTTTCTGATTTGTGTTTTACTTTAGAGAAAGGAACACATTGAATACAAACAATAAAGAATTGTTTAATGTAAACTGTCATTCTTGCTCTCAATCACAGTTCATAAAGTTAATTATTTCAATGCTTTAGTATGTATTCCCAGTGTTCTTGAAAGCATGTAAAGATATAGCTTACTGTAATCAATTAATATATATATATATAAAGAGAGAGAGAGAGAGAGAGAAAAGAGAGGGGAAAGGGGAGGGAGATGGGAGAGGAGAGAAAGTCACACCATAGCACCAAAGCTCATTTCAGTGTGGTGGAGGCCAGACTTGAACTTGCATGGTATATATGACAGAATAGCATACCATACAAGTGAGTTGTTTTTCTTGGCCCAAAGATTCTTCTCTGGGGGCCTGGTGGTGTCACACTAGGTTAAGTGCACATTATGGAAGCACAAGGTCCTGTACAAGGATACGGATTCCAGCCCCCAGCTCCCCACCTATAGGAAGGTGGCTTCACAATCGGTAAAGATGCCTGCAGGTGTCCTTTTTTCCCTTCTCTCTTAATTTATCTAACAACAGCAATGGGGAAAAAAAAAAAAGATGATCCCCAGGAGCAGTGGATTCCTAGTATAGGCACAGACCCTTTGATAACCATGGAAGCAAAAAAAGAAAAAATATATATCTGCCCATAAATTTATTTGTTTTAACAAAAGTCAATATCTGACCCACATGACCTAGTGACTTTTAAAAGAGGTAAACACATACGCACACACACACACAAAAAAAAAAAAAAGAAAAAGAAAAAAAAAACTTATGATACTTGATTAAAAATCTGAACCAGCCAAAAAAAGATTTATCAGATTTGGAAACATGAATGACTGTGCTAATTGTTAATGGTTAAATGTAAACTCTAATTTGGGGGGCTAGAGGTTATTGCAAATCCTCATGAGGAAAAAAATATATATAATTATATTACCAGAAAGAATATATATACATACATATATGTATATGTATATGTATATGTATATGTATATGTATATGTATATGTATATGTATATGTATATATATATGAGTTAGAAAGAGAATCTCACTATAAAATCTTGTCATATGCTATAGGTCTAGCCACCCTGATAATATTGGTGAGGTCACATTGCAAATAATGGATTTTTACCATGTCTTGCCTCCATCATGTTTCCCTTGACACCTTGTCCTCTAAGAGTGCTAAAATATAGAAAATACAGGGTTTACTCACCCAAATGTTATAGTATTACTAGACATTCATTAACTAAAAGCTGTTTCAACTTTTGCTATCTCTATACTGGCCTTCTCAGCTCCTGTGGAACACTTATTTTGGTTACACATGGTCACTGTACAACTTTGTCATTACTCAAATTTTACCATGTTGACTGTTAGAGATATAAACTGTACTGAGTGCAAATGACAAGAGTAATGATTACTCCCTCCAGCCTTACTACACATCGATGAAATGGACCACAGGGATGCTTTTCTTGTGTAACAGATTCTTCCTGCTAAACCTGAACATTGCTTCAGCTAAACTGACAGCAGAATTAGGTATTAAGTCCTCCTTGAGGACTTTCAAGTAGTTGGATCAGAAAGACTCATTACAAGAATGCTTATAGCAGCTGGGGAAATAGCTGACTGGCTAAGCATTGGACTTCCATGCCTGAGGTTCCTGGTTAATCCTCATCACTGAATGTGCCAGTGGTCTTTCCCCGCCTCATGTGAATCAATCTCTCTCCCTCCCCCTCTCCCTCCTTCTCTCTCTCTCTCTCTCATATATCTATCGCCCCTATCTGTAATACATAAAATATTTTTATATTTATTTATTTTCCCTTTTGTTGCCCTTGTTTTTTAAATTTTATTTGTCTTGCCTTCTGTTGCCCTTGTTGTCTTTTTATTGTTGTTGTAGTTATTATTGTTGTTATTGATGTTGTCATTGTTAGATAGGACAGACAGAAATGGAGAGAGGAGGGGAAAGCAGAGGTGAGAGAAAGACACCTGCAGACCTGCTTCACCGCCTGTAAAGCGACTCTCCTGTACTTGGGGAGCCGGGGTCAAACCCTGATCCTTTGCCCTGGTCCTTGTGCTTTGCACCACTTGTACTTAACCCGCTGCGCTACCACCCGACTCCTAACCCTTGTTGTTTTTTATTGTTGTAGTTATTATTGTTGTTGTCATTTATGTCGTCGTTGTTGGATAGGACAGAGAGAAATGTAGAGAGGAGGGGAAGACAGAGGGGGAGAAAAAGACACCTGCAGACCTGCTTCACCATCTGTGAAGCGACTCCTCTGCAGGTAGGGAGCCAAGGGCTGGAACCCGGATCCTTACCCAGGTCCTTGCGCTTTGTGTCACGTGCGCTTAACCCGCTGCTACCGCTGGACTCCCATAAAATATATTTTTTAATAAGAGAATCTTTTGGGACTGGGTCGTGGCACACTTGAGAGAGGGCACATATTTCCATGCACAAAGATTTGATTTCAAGTCCCTGGATCCCACCTGCAGGGGGGGAGTTTCCACAAGCAGTGTAGCAGCTCCACAGGTGTCTCTTCTCTCTCCCTCTTTATCATTCTGTCTCTTGCCATGTACAAATAATTAATTAATTAAAATATTCTTAAAAGAGTATTTATAGAACTTATTTAAATCCTAATGGTTATGTTTTCACTAATGTAAATTATTTTGTGGGAAACCAAAGACCTATGAAAAAAAAACCCACTAGACTAAACAGAGGGATCAGAAATCCATAGACTTGACTAGTAGTCACCAACTAGAGAAGTACCATATTGCATCACCTAGATCATTGTCTGGCACTAACAGGCACAAGCTGAATGTGAGATGAACATGTTTGAGTCATCTATTCCCTTCCCCAGGATTTCTAGTGAATAAATCAATTTGCATAAGATCCTAAGTGTGATGAGAAATGTTTGACACAGATAGATAGTACTATGTATGCTCAGTGATATTTGAGATTATAAGAAAAAAAAAGTCAAACTTTATTCCAAGTGTAAAGACAAGTGCTTAGATCATCAAGATGTATAAATGTGACTTACTGGGTTGGCAAATTAGGATACTTGGGACTACTTTGTCATGTATATGAATTGGTTTGATTTTGAGTCCAGCTACACAGTAGAAACTGATCCCATAGAACTAAATGGAGACTTGACCACTGATGACTTTTCAATGTCAGATAAGAAGTTATCTGACATGAAAAATGATGAATGAAATAGTGGGGGTTGTATTGCTAAATGGGAATCTGGGGAATGTTATGCATGTAAAAAAAAAAAAAAGAAGTAGAAACGCAAAGCAGAAATTGACTGAGTTTGGAGTATGGCACCAAAGTAAGAAAGCAGAAGTATACTAGAGTTTGCAGTGAGTACCTCCCTAATACTTCCTCTCCACTTTTCCAAGCTTTGGGTCCATGATTGCTCAACAATTTGTTTGGCTTTGTATGTTAACTCTCTTTTCAGTCACCAGGTTCCAGGTGTCATCAGGATGCCGGCCAGACTTCCCTGGATTGAAGACACCACCAATGTGTCCTGGAGCTCAGCTTCCCCAGAGACCCATCCTACTAGGGAAAGAGAGAGGCAGACTGGGAGTATGGACCGACCAGTCAACGCCCATGTTCAGCGAGGAAGCAATTACAGAAGCCAGACCTTCTACCTTCTGCAACCCTCAATGACCCTGGGTCCATGCTCCCAGAGGGATAGAGAATGGGAAAGCTATCAGGGGAGGGGGTGGGATATGGAGATTGGGCGGTGGGAATTGTGTGGAGTTGTACCCCTCCTACCCTATGGTTTTGTTAATTAATCCTTTCTTAAATAAAAAAAATAAAAAAAGAAGTTTGAGTATAATTTGATAGAATTGATGTTCTGAATATGTTTTGAAAATTTTAAGCAAGAAAAATATTTCAGAATTGATTGGATGAAGATTGAATGTTATGGGGAAGAAATCTTGGTTTTTCATTTCATTTTTTCTTTAACTACAGATATGCCCACTTTGTATATTCTATTGGGCAAAGTTAAACTATTTAATAATACTCTAAACTATCTTATGTCAGAGCATTTGTGCTGGAACAAAGATAATGGCTAACAGCTCTTGCCAGTGGGATGAAGATAGTGAGAACAGATACTGCACCAGTTTCATGTTGAATACATTTTGTAAAGTTAGTAGTGCACTGATAGATAATTAATTGCTAATGAAGGTGGAGAAACCCTAAGTGTATTATTTGCCAATTTCTGAACAAATACTCTGAGCATAGATACTTTATCTGCATAAATTCAATGAATACAAATTTCAGAGAGAAGTGCATGGTTGGATTCATGAGTCATTGTGAACCACCTCCAGTACAGCACTGACAGAAATGCAATGCTCTGTCAAGAAGGCTGTACATCGGCTTCCTTTTCTAGTTTTAAATTAAATATTCAATCCTTTGAAAGAGATGTGAGGTTCATGTAAATATAACAAAATGTTCTAGAAAACATGTTACTAATGTCATTTAAAAAATACCATGTGTTAGATATTTTTAGTGGGAAAAGTCACAAATCACATCAAAGCCTAATGACCACTTGGCACATCAAACTGTTTATGTTATTAATGTCAATCCCTTCAATATGCACAAGTTTTCCAGGCCATCAAAGAAGGGAGACTGGAAAAGTTAAATACCTGAGACAAATCAAAGCCAAATAGTCTTAATTTTTCTCAAACAGACTTGTTTCTGGATTTCTGCTATAGTGGTTTTGCCATTTACACTGTGTTAAATGTTATGTTTTTATTAATTTTTTTATAGTTTCTACTCATTTAGTAGTCTCTGTTGGAGACACTGTGGATGGAAAGGAACTTTTTTGCATTGCTGGTGGGAATGTAAATTGGTCCACTCCCTGTAAAAAAGAAAAAATAAACAAAAAAACAAAAACAGTCTGCACACTTAGGTTCACAGAAGCAAAATTTGTAGTAGCCCCAAACTGAAAGCAACTCAGACGTCCAATGGAAAATGAATAGATAAGAAACTTGTTGTATGACAACTTTTATTTCACAGTGAAATAATATGCAGCTATTAAAATGAAGATGACATTTGTTTTACCATCTTGGTCAGAAGTTAGAGGTAGCATGTTCATTGTGTTAAGCTGGAAAGAGAAGGACCAATACTGAATAATCTCATGTGTAATTTAAAAAACAAAGATAGTTAAGGGAAAACATAAGGTGAAACTTGGACTGAATTGGTGTATTTCACCAAGTCAAAGGACTCTGGAGAAAGAGGGAAAATAATAGGATAGAATGACACTGGGGTCTTGGTATAGGATGGGGGATAAGGATCTAAGCAGTGGGAGAAATGCCTTGCAGACACCTGGACATTTATCACGGGGGAGATAAATGGTTATACCTATGTGCCAACACCTGTACTGTAAACCATTAACAACATCCCCCCAACACAGAAAAAAAAGTCTTTCAATCCATTAGTCCTTCAATTAAAAAAAAATCTACTGCCACAATTTAATAAAGGTAGGGAAGGGATATTTGAGGATCTGGAAACTAGAATGACTATCATTCTTAATACAAATTGTACCATATTTATTTCACATCTGAGCTCATGGAAGCATCAAACCTTAGACTAATTGTGTTTTGCATATTGATAGCACGCCTATTTTAGTAGTTTAATAACATAGGTATATATAATATAGTATTTGAATTTTATAAAGTTATTTGTATTTTGACTGTGTAGATAAGCATGCACAATTATTTTGAATAAAGCGATTAGAAAAATTATATTCAACTTAATGCCATGCATATATTCATGATTTTTCTCAATGAAGATACATTTAAAACCTTTGTTCTAACAGGATCAGACTATATATGAAAGTATTTGCATTTTGTACATGGGCTCTATTTTTTAATTCCTTTTAAAAAGAAATGTTATAGTTATGACAAGCACCTTTCAATTAGAAAAAGCTGTTATACTTATCTTTTATTATATTTTATATTTTGTGTTTTATTAGAAGAAACACTTTTAATAACAAGATTATACTATTTTATAACTTCAAATTATTCTTGGTATTGATTTTTTAATATTTATTTATTCCCTTTTGTTGCTCTTGTTGTTTTATTGTTGTAGTTATTATTGTTGTCGTAGTTGTTGAACAGGATAGAGAGAAATGGAGGATGGGAAGATAGAGGAGACAAAGACAGACTTCTGCAGACCTGCTTCACTGCTATGAAGCAACTTCCCTGCAGGTGGGGAGCCAAGGGGCTTGAACTGGGATCCTTTATGCTGGTCCTTGCACTTTGCGCCACCTGCGCTTAACCCGCTGCACTACCACCGGACTCCCCTTGGTACTGATTTTTTTTTTAAAGATTTTATTTATTTATTAATGAGAAAGATAGGAGTGAAAGAACCAGACATCACTCTGGCACATGTCCTGCCAGGGATCAAAATCAGGACCTCATGCTTGAGATTCCAAAGCTTTATCACTGCACCACCTCCTGGACCACCTTGGTATTGATTTTTAAGGAGTGGGTGCAGACGTAAGAGTAGAGTAAAGCTACTGAATTATTTTGACTTGGCTGCCTTTATACATTTTAATATGTGTCTATAGCCCAATAAAAGTCTTCTCTGTACAAGAGCAAAGCAGCACTATACCAAATATTTATAAACAAAAAGGGTAATTATTTCATATTCCATTACATAATCACAGAATTACTTCAATTATGCATTTATTTAGAGATTCCAATGAAAGCTTAACACTCTACAAATCATAAAAATTAAGAGAAAACTTTCTTTTGCCAATTTTGAATCTCTGACTTTTCATATGCTTTAATTACTGCTTTGTTTTAGTTTTTATAATTACTATGTTTTAGTCAATGTGTAGGTTTTTACTACAAACACCTCTTCTTGGAAAATATTTCTAAGTCAAAGTATGTTTAATGTGAAAAAACATTAAAATGAACACTATTAGGTCCTAAACTACTTTATGCACTATCTCGTCGACAATATATTTAAAACATATTCTGACATTAAAAAAAACACTTTTTTAAAAGATGATGCATGTCATGAGTGAAAAATCAAATACTTGAAGTCTGCCTGGTTTGTTTATATAACCAGTTTAGTCATCATTCATTAATTCATGCATGCATTCAATCATGCATTCATGCATTCATGCATTCATGCATTCATTCATTCATTCATTCATTCATTCATTCATTCATTCATTCATTCATTCATTCATTTGTAATAGCCATAAGTTCTCCTTACCTTACACAGAGAGTAATCTGCAGTGTGGGTAAATTGACATAGATCTATAGACTGCACTAGAGTAGTACAAATAAAGTCGAGTTGGAGTTTGGATGTTGGCATATCCAATAGAGTTCACATGTTACCATGCACGAGAATTTGGGGCTGAAGCCCAAAGTTCCCACCTGCAGTCAGGAACCATCACTAAGGATGAAACAGTGCTACTGATATCATGCTTTATCTTTCCCTTTCTCAGCCTCTCTCATAAATAAATAAATAAATAAATAAATAAATAAATAAATAAATAAATGAATAAATGACGCCCAGAAGATGGCAGACTGAGAAGCTGCTAGTGGCTTGAGCTCTGATCACATCTTCTGGAAACAGGAGGATTTTCTGCCTTTAGTAGGCCAGAAAATAAGGGGTCCTAGTGGTGACACCAAGGAGGTTACTATAACTTAATTTGGGTTAAGAATTAGAGTAGAGGTGGTGCGGACTAGCAGGTGGGCTGCTCCAGACTTCCCAGGTGGTGGTGGGCAAGGTGTCTGCGCCGGGCATTGTCCTCGGCCCGGGAAGGCAGCTCCTCAGCGGGTTGCAGAGCGCTGCTGGGCGGCCGGCAGAGGACCGGGAGGGAGCACTGTAGCTCGGGGGCTTTCTCTTGGGAGTCTCTGGGGACCACCGCGACCCTGAGGGCGGATCCGAGGACATCCTTGAGTATAGCTCTCATTGGATCGAAAGGACTTGGAGTTAGTTTTCATTTTTGAGAAATCCTTTAAAAAAGCTTCGGGGGGGGGGGGGCGTTCCCAGAAGATGGCGGACTGAGAAGCTGCTAGTGGCTGAGCTCTGACCATGTCTCCTGGAAACAGTAGGATTTTCTGCCTTTAACAGGCCAGCCAATAAGGGGTCCTAGCGGTGACACGAAGGAGGTGACTATAACTTAATTTGGGTTCAGAATTAGAGTAGGGAAAAAAGGGGAAAAATTTTTTTTTCTTCCTTTAATTTTCAAGCATACCTCCTTCCCGGCCCACCCCCCCCCATAACCAGTCCCTGGGGACCAGCTTCTAGCAGGGGAGGGGAGCTCCTTTTCTTTACCAAATTCCTGCCCCACCAGGGAGTATCATTAATTCTAAGTCTATACCCTTCTGAAACCTCTGGCCATTTTTCTTTCTAAGTAGCCAACCCCCGCCAACTCACCCCGCATAGCTAATTAAATAATTAAAAATAAATACAAAAACAATCTCTTTCTTTCACTGCCCTTTTATGACTGTTCTTTTTTTTTTCTTTTTTCTCTCTCTCTCTGTCTTTTTTTTCTTTTTCTCATTCTTGTCATCCCTTCTTCCTTAATCCTACAGCTTCCAAAGTCACAGCCCCCAGCCCCCACACCACAGTGTGCTTTTTTGAATTCACTGATACACCTTTGGGAATTTCCTTTCACTGCTCTTTAATTACAGCTCTTTTTCTTATCTTTTCCCTTTTCTCTCTCTCTCTCTCTCTCTCTTTTTTTTCAATCTTGTCATGCACTTCTTCCTTCTTTGCCTTTCTGAATTTGTGAATTATTTTAGGTAAGAAATCTGACTCAGAGTGGACTCTCTATATTAGTATCTCTGCTCTAGTTCCCTTTACCCTCTTGTTACCCCTAGACTATACAGTGGATAGTAGATTTGCATAACTGTCTATTCTTGCTATCCTTTCTTTCTTCACTGGGATTTTGTTACTATTTTTTCACGGATTGGAGAAATTGTTTGGCTAACAGGTAACGATTAAACTTCTTCAATACTTGCTTCAGTTGCTACTGTAATTCCTGAGGTTGGTGAGTGCAATTGTCATAAAGGTATTTAGTACAGTGTTACTTGTACTCAAGACAAAACAACTGAGGAACAACAGAACATAAAAAAAAGAAACACATAAATCAAAAAAATGGGTAGATCAAAAACAAAACTGCTACTCCAATGAATGAAGACAAGAGCCCAGAAGAAACTACAAATCAGCCAGAAGTAACCATAGATAAGAAAAGTATGCAAGCAATAATAAACTTATTAATCACAAAAATGAAAACAACATTGGAGGAAAGGAATAGCAGTATTAGGGAAACAACAGTTGAGACCCCCAAGGAAAATACTGATTATCTTGAGGCAATTAGAGAACTGAAAGCTAAAATAGCTGTAATGAGGAAAGAAGCTGAGGCAAGGGAAAGCAGACTAACAGAAGCAGAAAACAGAATTAGTCAGACAGAGGATGAGTTAGAGAAAACAAAGAAAGAGGTGAAAGAGCTTAAAAAGAGATTGAGAGACACTGAAAACAACAACAGAGACATATGGGATGATATCAAAAGAAGTAACATTCGTATAATTGGCCTGCCAGAGGAACAAAGAGAGGAAGGGGAAGCAAACATTCTAGAGGAAATAATACAAGAAAAATTCCCAGACCTGAATAACAGAAAGGACATCAAGATTCAAGAGGCCCAGAGAGTACCAAACAGAATCAACCCAGACCTGAAGACACCAAGACACATCATAGTCACAATGAGAAGAAGTAAGGCTAAAGAAAGGATCCTAAAGGCTGCAAGAGAGATACAAAAAGTCACATACAAGGGAAAACCCATAAGATTATCTGCAGACTTCTCCACTTAAACTCTAAAAGCCAGAAGGGAGTGGCAAGATATCTATTGAGCCCTGAATGAAAAAGGGTTTCAACCAAGGATAATATATCCTGCTAGACTTTCATTCATACTAGATGGAGGGATCAAAACCTTTTTAGATAAACAACAGTTAAAGGAGGCAACCATCACCAAGCCGGCCCTGAAAGAGGTTCTGAAAGACCTCTTATAAACAAGAACATCACTATAATACTTGCAATATATCAGAGCAAACAATTTTTTTTTGAACAATGGTACTACAATACATTAAATCCATAATATCAATAAATGTCAATGGCTTAAACTCACCCATCAAAAGGCACAGGGTGGGGGGATGGATCAGAAAACATAACCCAACCATATGCTGCTTGCAAGAATCCCATCTGTCACAACAAGATAAACACAGACTTAAAGTGAAAGGATGGAAAACTATCATACAGACTAAGGGACCACAAAAAAGGGCAGGAACAGCCATTCTCATCTCAGACACGATAGATTTTAAATTAAATAAAGTAATAAAAGATAGGCAAGGACATTACATAATGATTAGAGGATCAATCAGCCAAGAAGACTTAACAATTATTAACATCTATGCACCCAACGAGGGACCATCTAAATACATTAAGCACCTACTGAAAGAATTTCAAAAATACATCAATAGTAATACAATAATAGTGGGAGACTTCAATACCCCACTCTCACACTTAGACAGATCAACAAAGCAGAGAACCAATAAAGATACAAGAGAATTGAATGAAGAGATCGACAGACTAGACCTCTTGGACATTTTCAGACTCCTCCATCCCAAAAAACTGCAATACACCTTCTTTTCAAATCCACATAACACATACTGAAGGATAGACCACATGTTAGGACACAAAGACAACATCAATAAATTCAAGAGCATTGAAATCATCCCAAGTATCTTCTCAGACCATAGTGGAGTAAAACTAACATTTAACAACAAACAGAAAATTATTAAAAGACACAGAATTTGGTAACTAAACAACATGCTCCTTACGAACCACTGGGTCAGAGACTCACTCAAGCAGGAAATTCAAATGTTCCTGGAAACTAATGAAAATGAAGACACAACCTATCAAAATATTTGGGACACAGCTAAAGCAGTACTGAGAGGGAAACTTATAGCCATACAATCACATATTAAACACCAAGAAGAAGCTCAAATGAACGACTTTACTGCACACCTCAAGGACTTAGAGGAAGAGGAACAAAGGAACCCTAAAGCAACCAGAAGGACAGAAATCACTAAAGTTAGAGCAGAAATAAACAACATCGAAAATAAAAGATCCATACAAAAGATCAATGAAGCCAAATGTTGGTTCTTTGAAAGATTAAACAAAATTGACAAACCCCTAGCCAGACTCACCAAACAAAAAAGAGAGAAGACTCAAATTAATAGAATTATAAACGATGGAGGCGATATCACAACTGACACCACAGAAATCCAGAGAATGCTGCGAAACTTCTATAAAGAACTATATGCCACCAAGCTAGAGAATCTGGAAGAAATGGAACAATTCCTAGAAACCTATGCACTTCCAAAACTGAACCAAGAAGAACTACAAAATCTAAATGCACCAATCACAGACAAAGAAATTGAAACTGTTATTAAGAATCTCCCCAACAACAGAACTCCTGGACCAGATGGCTTCACAAATGAATTCTACAAAACTTTCAGGAAACAGTTAATACCCATACTTCTTAAGCTATTCCATAAGATTGAAGAAACAGGAATACTCCCTTCCACCTTCTATGAAGCCAACATCACCCTGATACCAAAAGCTGATAGGGACAGAACAAAAAAGGAAAACTACAGACCAATATCTCTGATGAACATAGATGCCAAAATATTAAACAAGATCTTGGCCAACCGGATACAGCAACATATCAAAAAGATTGTTCATCACAACCAAGTGGGATTCCTCCCAGGAATGCAAGGCTGGTTCAACATCCGTAAGTCAATCAATGTCATTCACCACATCAATAAAAGCAAAGCCAAAAACCACATGATTATCTTAATAGATGCAGAGAAAGCCTTTGACAAAATCCAACACCCATTCTTGCTCAAAACTCTACAAAAAAATGGGAATAGATGGGAAATTCCTCAAGATAGTGGAGTCTATATATAGCAAACCTACAGCCAACATCATACTCAATGGACAGAAGCTGAAATCATTCCCCCTCAGATCGGAGACAAGACAGGGCTGTCCACTGTCACCGTTACTCTTCAACATAGTATTGGAAGTTCTTGCCATAGCAATCAGGCAAGAGAAAGAAAGCAAAGGAATACAGATAGGAAGGGAAGAAGTCAAGCTCTCACTATTTTCAGATGATATGATAGTATACATAGAAAGACCTAAAAAAATCCAGCAGAAAATTACTGGGAGTTATAAGGCAATATAGCAAGGTATCAGGGTACAAAATCAATGTCCAAAAATCAGTGGCATTTCTTTATGAAAACACTAAATCTGAAGAAGAAGACATCCAGAAATCACTCCCATTTACTGTTTCAGCAAAATCAATCAAATACCTAGGAATAAAGTTGACCAAAGAAGTGAAACACTTGTATGCTGAAAACTATGAGTCGCTACTCAAGGAGATAGAAACTGATACCAAGAAATGGAAAGATATCCCATGCTCATGGATTGGAAGAATAAATATCATCAAAGTGAATATTCTCCCAAGAGCCATATACAATTTTAATGCAATACCCATCAAAGTTCCACCAAGCTTCTTTAAGAGAATAGAACAAACACTACAATCATTTATCTGGAACCTGAAAACACCTAGAATTGCCAAAACCATCTTAAGGAAAAGAAACAGAAATGGAGGCATCACACTCCCAGACCTAAACTATATTATAAAGCCATCATCATCAAAACAGCATGGTACTGGAACAAAAATAGGCACACAGACCAGTGGAACAGAATTGAAATCCCAGAAATAAATCCCAACACCTGTGGGCATCTAATCTTTGATAAGGGAGCCCAAAGGATTAAATGGAAAAAGAAGGCTCTCTTCAATAAATGGTGCTGGGAAAACTGGGTTGTAACATGCAGAAGAATGATATGGAACCACTTTATCTCACCAGAAACAAAAATCAACTCCAAATGGATCAAAGACCTAGATGTGAGACCAGAAACATTCAATTACTTAGAGGAAAACATTGGTAAAACACTTTCTCACCTACACCTCAAGGACATCTTTGATGAATCAAACCCAATTGCAAGGAAGACTAAAGCAGAAACAAACCAATGGGACTACATCAAATTGAAAAGCTTCTGCACATCCAAAGAAACTATTAAGCAAACAGAGAGGCCCCTCACAGAATGGGAGAAGATTTTCACATGCCATACATAAGACAAGAAACTAATCACCAAAATATATAAAGAGCTCAGCAAACTTAGCACCGAAAAAGCAAATGACCCCATCCAAAAATGGGCAGAGGATATGAACAAAACATTCACTACAGAGGAGATCCAAAAGGCTAACAAACATATGAAAAACTACTCTAAGTCACTGATTGTCAGAGAAATGCAAATTAAGACAACACTAAGATACCACCTTACTCCTGTAAGAATGGCATACATCAAAAAGGACAGCAGCAAGAAATCTGGAGAGGATGTGGGGACAGAGGAACCCTTTCGCATTGCTGGTGGGAATGTAAATTGATCCTGCCTCTGTGGAGAGCAGTCTGGAAAACTCTCAGAAGGCTAGACATGGACCTTCCATATGATCCAATAATTCCTCTCCTGTGGTTATACCCCAAGGACTCCATAACACCCAACCAAAAAGAGGTGTGTACTCCTATGTTCATAGCAGCACAATTCATAATAGCTAAAACCTAGAAGCAACCCAGGTGCCCAACAACAGATGAGTGGCTGAGAAAGCTGTGTTATATATACACAATGGAATACTATGCAGCTATCAAGAATATTGAACCCACCTTCTCTGACCCATCTTGGACAGAGCTAGAAGGAATTATGTTAAGTGAACTAAGTCAGAAAGATAAAGATGAGTATGGGATGATCCTACTCATCAAGAGAAGTTGAGAAAGAAGATCTGAAAGGGAAACTAAAAGCAGGACCTGATCAAATTGTCAGTAGGGCACCAAAGTAAAAACCTTGTGGTGAGGGGTAGACATGCAGCTTCCTGGGACTGTGGGGGGTGGGAGTGGGTGGGAGGGATGGGTCACAGTCTTTTGGTGGTGGGAATGGTATTTATGTACACTCCTAGCAAAATGTAGACATATAAATCAGTAGTTAATTAATATGAGAGAGGGAAAATCAATTGTATGTCTCAAAGTTTCTCAAAACACAAACTGAATCTTTTTAATATATAGGCTGTGTATTTGATATGCGGACTCTCTCAAAAACCTAGACCAAGTGGATTAGAAGCATCCAATAGCCCAGCTATATACAAGATACTGGATACTGTACAGAAAAGCATAACAAAAGGACTTTTCAAAGTTAACCCAATTACCAAATAATGTGATGATAACATTAACTATCGATTTTCCTTTTTAACCCTAAGACAGCAGGAACCTCACATCTCCACTAGAGTCCCTACTTCCCCCAGTCCTGAAACCCTTGGATAGGGCCCACTTTCCCATATGCGTCTCCCAATCCATACCAAATAATATTGCATCCGCCGATCACAACCTAACCAACGCAACGATTGCCACCTCAACATGCTTCACCTCAGACTGTGTCTAGAGACTTCAGGTGTGGAATGACAACCCTTCAGCTTCATTACTCGGGTGAGACCTCTCCTTTTATAGTACACTCTAATTTCATCTCAGGTGGTACACTTTCTACCAAAGTCCCATAACCTAGATATACACCAGTTTCTGTGAGAGAGAGCATATGTTCACACGTATCCATAAACTACTGCAAAATATATACCTGAAAGCAGAAGTACACTAGAGTTTGCAGTGAGTACCTCCCTAACACTTCCTCTCCACTATTCCAAGCTTTGGGTCCGTGATTGCTGAACAATTTGTTTGGCTTCGTATGTTAACTCTCTTTTCAATCACCAGGTTCCAGATGCCACCAGGATGCTGGCCAGGCTTCCCTGGATTGAAGACCCCACCAATGTGTCCTGGAGCTCAGCTTCCCCAGAGACACACCCTACTAGAGAAAGAGAGAGGCAGACTGGGAGTATGGACCGACCAGTCAACGCCCATGTCCAGCGGGGATGCAATTACAGAAGCCAGACCTTCTACCTTCTGCAACCCTCAATGACCCTGGGTCCATGCTCCCAGAGGGATAGAGAATGGGAAAGCTATCAGGGGAGGGGGTGGGTTATGGAGATTGGGTGGTGGGAATTGTGTGGAGTTGTACCCCTCCTACCTTATGGTTTTGTTAATTAATCCTTTCTTAAATAAAAAAATAATAATAAACATAAATAAATAAATAAATAAATAAATAAATGACACAGGGAGTAGTGAAATTGTCATTCAGGAACCAAGCCCCAGTGATAACTCTGGTGACAAATAAGAAAAACAAGAAAGAAAAAAATAGTAAAATACACTGGAAATATTTGAATTAAAAAGAGCATGAACATTTTAATTTAGGTGGTTAACTAATGAACCTATGGAATCTGAGGTACTTGCTGCGCATTTTTTTATTACTAAATGGTGATATAGAAAAACGCCTTAATTATGGAAGATTTTCATTTTCTAAATCATAAAACCGACATCATTCACTGGCACGATTATCATAACTATTTTTTAATATTTATTTATTCCCATCTGTTGCCCTTGTTTAATAGTTGTAGTTGTTCTTATTGCCATCGTTGTTGTATAGGACAGAGAGAAATGGAGAGAGGAGGGGAATTCAGAGAGGGGAGAGAAAGATAGACACCTGCAGACCTGCTTCACCGCTTGTGAAGCTACTCCCCTGCAGGTGGGGAGCCAGGGGCGTGAACCCGGATTCTTATGCTGGTCCTTGCGCTTTGTGCCACATGCACTTAACCCACTGTGCTACCTCCCAAGCCCCATCATAAATCTTTACCTCTGGATTACCTGAGAATTAAATCAAATTAATTTGGAAAAGTATCCAGAATATATGAGAAACAGGATGTGTTCTGTAAAAGCTAATTTTAACTATTTTTCCCTTAGTCATTCTATTATTGTAAAATGTAAAAGTTCATCTACTCCCTCCTATTTCAAGAATCTTTGCATTAAATCACTGTCTATCCTCTTCAGAGTAATACTTGTATATGCAGCTGGAAGTTACTGTGGTGGGAGGGGAAAAAAAGGACACTTAAAGATAAAAGGATGTGGTATTTACAAGTCAGGCTAACAGAAACATTCTGATTGAATATTTGAGAAAAATTTAAAGTAAGACTGCTAACGGCTATTTCCCATTTGATTGAAAAATAATAATATTAAAGTTCAATGAGTTAGTACTCATAAGGAAGAATCCCACAGGTCCACAGGGACATGGAGAGGTTGGGTTACTCTTATCCAGCACTCAATAGAAAGAATAGTGATTTCTGAGAAGAGATCATCCTATTGAGAGAATCATTAATCTTTTTCCCAGGATAAAAGTAGTCATGAGGGTGCCAAAGAAATAACCCCAAATACTCTTTATCCAGTATTCTTTCCATTACAATTGAGGTCCAGATGGAAGAATTACTTAAATCATCCTTGAATTATATTTACTCTCTGCCTTTTCTTTTAGTTCCTGTGCAATATATTTTCAATTTTCAATTGCAATATATTTTCAATTTTGGGTAAGACAAGCACTTCAAATGAACACATCTTGTGAATGGGAAAAGTGGATATTCAGGGCTAGAGAAAGAATGCCAGGTAGAGTACATACACACTTTACCATCCTCAAAGATGCAGATTCCTGTGACACTTTATTGGTACACCAGGTAGAGGGGAATTTGCAAGAGCAGTGGAGCTATACTGCTCTGTCTCTCCTCTCTCCCTCTTCTGCCACTCCCTTTCACAATTAAAAAGTAAAAAGTAAAAGAAAAGGAATCTGCTAGGAAGGGTGAAATTGTAGATTCAGAAAACCTCAGTGAAAAATCCTGAAGAGAAAAAAGGTAGATTTTTCTTACTGGACTCCTTGTTATTTCTTTGGACAACCCCAAGAAAATAGGAATGATACTGAGTTATTGGTTCAAGGAAACAGCTATCTGATAGCAAACCTACATGAACAGTGGTGATAATTTTAACAGGTTTACCAATTAGACTTGGGGACTTGAAAATATTATCCATCCTACTCCTTCCACCTTGCAGTATAGTCACAACTTTTCATTTGTTCAATATTCTATATATACCTGTTGAGAACTTTTTTACGATTTTTTTTAAGTTAGGAGTATTCATTAAGAGTAGTTGATAGCTAATATAATGACAAACAGATAAATCTTCATTTCTTATCCTTTAGGGTTTTTCTTATTCTTATTCTTTAGGGATTTTAAGGGTCAGTTATGAGAGGCTCATTTTTGAGCTCAGGTGCTTGGAATTGTATGGTGAGCTCTAGTTGGGTCTGGTCATGTTGTTTTCTTCCTTATGATCAAGATAAACCACAGACCCAAAGGAAAATATGGAAGGGATTGAACTGCATTATTGTGCTATTTGGAAGAAGCGAAGGAAAGACTGCTATAATGCAGTAAGCTCACACTTTAACTAAGGGAAATTTACTTAATCACTTCAAAAGCAATTCCCTGATTTGTAATATGGTAACAGTCATTCTTCCTTATAATGTTATAGTGGTTAATAAGAATATCTAAGAGTATCTCAAGAAAAGATGCTGTTAAATATTTACAAAACTATTAAACTTTATAAGAATCAGACTTTTATTTATTGATTTATTTATTTTAAAAAGGAGACATTAACAAAACTATAGGATAGGAGGGGTACAACTCCACACAATTCTCACCACCAGATCTCTATATCCCATCCCCTTCCCTGATAGTTTTCTATTCTTTATCCCTCTGGGACTATGGACCCAAGGTCATTGTGTGTTGCAGAAGGTGGAAGGTCTGGCTTCTGTAATTGCTTCCCCGCTGAACATGGGCGTTGACTGGTTGATCCATACTCCCAGCCTGCCTCTCTGTTTCCCTAGTAGGGTGGGTCTCTGGGGAAGCGGAGCTCCAGGATACACTGGTGGGGTCGTCTGTCCAGGGAAAAATCAGACTTTTTTATCTTTAAATTCAGAATTAAAAAAAAATCAGAATAGTACTACCTTATCCTATTCAGATTTGCTCTCTGAACTTTGGTGAATTTAATTAATGGGAATTAGAAGCTTTGGCTGAGTTCTTATTTCTACCCGAGAAAAATTTATCCCTCAATTTAAAATGTGGTAAAATATGGAAGTTTATATATATAAATATAAGCTGATATTAAAACAGTAGATAACATACATGGTAAAACAGTGATCTAACTGAGATATTTAGATAGCCCATGTCCTTATTTTATACTATGTGCACTTAATCTGGTGTGTCATCACCCACCATGTCCTTATTTCTACAAGTACATCTTTAATATAGCCTATCTTACTGTTTTTCATTGCAACACAACTATATGTTGAGCTGAGCCAATATTTTCTTTTTCTATTTTTTTAGTACCTTTATTTATTTATTAGATAGAGCCACCCAGAAATTGCAATAAAGAAGGAGATAGAGAGGAAGAGAGACAGAGACACCTGCAGCACTGCTTCATACCTTATGAGGCTTTCCACATGCAAGTGGGGACTGGAGGCTTGAACCTGGGTTCTTGAGCATTATAACATGTGTACTCAACCAGGTGCACCACAACCTGGTCCCCTGAGTCAATATTTTAAGTAAGTGATATGCTTTACATTTCTTACACTCTTGCAAGCACTAGCTATTTAGTAGCAGAGAGTATTCACCTGTTGTTTAACAGTTTTATTGAGCTATATTTCATATGCAATAAAATTTGCTTCTCTGAAGTATACAATTCAACATCACTTGTATATAGGTATGAAAATAGAATTGTGCAACCACTAAAACAACCTAATTGTATAACTTTTCCATTGCCCAAAATATTTAAAAATTCCATGCCCAATTACCTCTAAAGTCTCATTTTTCCTTCTGCTCCCCAGCCTTCATACCTTCTCCACCAGGCAAGCCTAGGCAATCACTAATCTATTTTATTTTACTATAAGTTCCCTATTCAGGACTTTTTCTCTAGTCATCTTTATAATATGTGACAGTCTCTTTTACTGAGCTGAATGTTTTAGAGATGTTAAAGCCAAATAATGGCATATATCAACACCCAATTATACTAATGACAGATTAATATTTCACTGTTTACTCATTTGGATATGAAAATTTTAATTGTTTCTATGTTTTGCTATTATGAATGAAGTTTCAATAAGAACATATGAACTTCTTTGTGTGTGGGTATATATTTAGATTTTTTTTCTTTTATTTATATGTGCAAATGGAATAACTGGTTCACACTGTCTTTGCATGCAAAATATATCTGTAACACTATGAAAACTTTATTAAAATTATTCATTTGTTTTATATCTTGATTATTGTGTCATCATACAACCAGACATCTTACTTGGTTATATTGTCTATCATGTCTTAATGAAACATGTCATACTTGTGTTATCTTCTGTGATATTTTGAGTCCTTGTGTATGTTTTTTAAAAGTGAAAAGTGACAGCTTCTTAATCAATAGCATATTTACAACTGAGTAAAACAGATGCAACGAGATGAAGGGACTGTACTGACAGAAGAATAAAAAATGAATTAATCTAGTTACACACATCAATTTCATGCTAATATTCAAATACTCCAAGTAAATTTATGCAATTCAATGTGAGTGGTGATTACATCTCTGTATTTCTGTATTGTATATATTTCTAAAATTGAAATTCTAGCTGACATTTGAATAATGTCTGAAGTGTTGGCAATCAGTTGACCATGATTTGCAAATAATGATTCAATACAAGCAGGTCAGTACCACCATTTACAGACTTTTTCTTTTTGCCTCCAGGGTTATTGCTGGAGCTCCGTGCCTGCACCATGAAGCCACGAAGCCACTGCTCCTGGAGGCTTTTTTTAAAAAAAAATTTCCTTTTGTTGCCCTTGGTTTATCATTGTTGTGATTATTATTATCGTTGTTACTGATGTCGTTGTTGTTGTATAGGACAGAGAGAAATCGAGAGAGGAGGGAAAGACAGTGAGGGGGAGAGAAAGATAAACATCTGCAGACCTACTTCACCACTTGTGAAGTGACCCCCCCAGCAGGTGGGGGCCCGGGGATGGAAGTAGGATCCTTAGGCAGGTCCTTGAGCTTGGCGCCATGTGCACTTAACCCACTGCGCTACCGCCCCACCCCCACAGAGTGTTTTTTTTATTAATGCTCCTGCATAGTTTTTCTTCAAGTCCACCAATCCAAAGCATTCAAGTTATAGCTGAATGTGTACGTATAAGTACTTCTGGTTAATCTAGCCCATAACAATGGGATATGCATTATTTCTAGGCATTCTTTTCATTATCCATCTTATGTATGAATACATTCGTACAATGATGAGGGGAGAGAGGACTGAATCAATTTTAGGACTTGCAGATGTCTATTCTTTGAAATTTGAAAATTTATATAGTTATTAAATCTTTTAATTTAACTTAAATTTTTCCAAGTTTACTACTGGGGCTAGGTGTCTGAACATTGATTTCGGCACTCCTGGCAGCTATTTTCTTCCTTTTCTTTTTTGATAGATACTGAAAGAGACGCACCTACATTACTGTTCCACTGCTTGTGACCCCCCCCCCCCCCCGCAGGTGGGGGCTTGGAGCTCAGTCCTTGTGCATGGCAACATGTGTATTCTACTAGTTGTACCCTAGTCCAGCCATCTATAAAATGTTAAATCCCATAGTCTATAAATAACTGTATTAAGAAAGAAAATTAGGGCAGAGGTACATAGCATAATGGTTACGCCAAGAGTCTCTCATGCCTGAGGCTCCTAAGTCCCAGGTTCAATCCCCCACACCATTATAAATCAGAGCTGATCAGTGAGTGCTCTGGTTATAAAAATAAAATAAGGGAGTCGGGCTGTAGCGCAGTGGGTTAAGCGCAGGTGGCGCAAAGCACAAGGACCGGCATAAGGATCCCGGTTCGAACCCCGGCTCCCCACCTGCAGGGGAGTCGCTTCATAGGCGGTGAAGCAGGTCTGCAGGTGTCTATCTTTCTCTCCTCCTCTCTGTCTTCCCCTCCTCTCTCCATTTCTCTCTGTCCTATCCAACAACGACAACAACAATAACTATAACAATAAAACAACAAGGGCAACAAAAGGGAATAAATAAATAAAATAAATATATATAAAAAATAAAATAATAGTAATAATAATTAGGAATTATAAAATGCATTATTTTCTCAGTGGTAAAGCATAGGAATGATTCATATAAGTGCAAGTAAAAAATTAGTTTCATTACATCAATATTGTTGAATAAACTGATATGATTTCCTTCTCTGAGTTATTTTTATTACTCATTTTTGAAAAGCATATATACATACAATAGACATGTCAATTATGCATTTAAATATTATGTTAAGTGAAGCTTAAAACCTGTTGTTTGTCAGTTACATGCTTTCTACTTCTCAGAGTGTTAAGAAACTATCTGAGAGTCTAGGCTTTCAAAACTACCAGGAAAGTCTAGGCTTCAGTTGTGAGTTATGTTTTGATAGGAAGTTAAAGGAAGACAAATGTGTATTCTGGCAACTGGATATGTGCCATGCATAAAGCTCAAAGGGGAAAAAAACTGAAGCAGACAGAAAGATGGATGAGGAGACTAATAAATGATGTTCCTGGGAATCATGAAAGAGAGAGAACAGACAACATGAGATTAGAGGAGGGATGATGCCAGAGGCGGAGATACATTACCATTAACTCAATTCTAAATTCCACTCCCATGCTACAACAATCATACATTAGAGCTGCTGCAAACAGCCAATCCATCTTTATCTCTCTTGTGTAATTTCTTGAATCACATAAAACTTTCCCAGTTCAGTGTGAGTGACTATGTTAAAACTGTTAACACTGAGTCACTCCAAGTAATTACCTAGCCAATGCTAATTAAAAAAAAAAACATTATTGACTATAGGCATAAATGTAATGCCAACACAACCTTTTATTTAAAATAAGGCTATATTTTAGAGTGTGTGGACTTGAACTTTGCAAGAGCAGGCAAAGAAAGTTAGAAGGAGATTCAAGTAATTTTATCCATTCTTTTCAGGTTCAGAAATGATAAGTGATTAAAATGACATTTAGATTGTCAAATTAGGTGAGAAATTTCAGATCTTAAGTTGTCATTTCAAATTATATGTTTTGCAACTTTCCTTTAATCACTAGAAAAGATCCTTCTAGCTTGGCAGCACTGGGAACTGACAAAGATATTTGACTTTGATTATGAAAGGCAATACAGAGTTTCTGGTTAGTACTTTCTCCAATACGCCTTTTAGGTTATGTTAATTAGTAGACATGTCATTCATTTCCCTCTTTGCTCTTAAATCTATGTCATGATTTCTTTATTATTATTTTTTTTTACAAATAATTTTACTAGGGGAATAATGGTTTACTATACAGTTACTGACACGGGTACAATTTCTCATTTCTCCATGACAGGTGTCTGAAGAACATTCTCACCCTTAGTTTGGTTTCTTTTGCACTACCATCATGCACTGGGATTCCAACACCGTCTCCCCGGAGTCTTTGTTTTTGGTGTAATATACGATGTCCAGTGCAAGTTTAACTTCATATTTTCTCTTTATTTTTTCCTTTCTTTCTCCTTTCCTCCTTTCCTTCCTTCCGTCCTTTCGTCCTTCTTTATTTATTTATAGACAAGATTGGACCAATTTACATTCCCAGTAGTATAAGTACCGTGCTAACCAATTATGCCCCTGGGCCACTGGGCCACTGGAGCTCACATTCCCAGTTGTATAGAAGAGTTTATCCCCAACCCCACATCCTCACCAATACTTGTTCCTAACCTTTCTTTTTTAACTTTAATTCATTAGTTATTGGATAGAGATAACTCAAGAGGGAATAGACAGAGAGAAAGAAAAATAGATACTTGTAGCAGTTCTTTGTGGCTCAGGAAGCTTCCCCCTTAGGGAATGGTGGCTGAATCCAGGTCCTTGTGCATTGTAATATGTGTTCTACTGTATGTGCCAACCTCTGTCCCCCCACCCACCTCTCATCATTTCTAATGTCATTCTCACAGCAGGTGTAAAGTAGTATTTCATTGTTGTCCTTATTTGTTTTTATCTTACAATCAGTGACTTTAACTATTCACATGTCTGTTGGTCATCTTAATCTCTTTTTGATGAAGATTCTGCCGATGTAATCTTTTTATTTTCTGTTTTTATTACTGATTTTAGTGAATTCCTTAAACATTTTGATTACTAGTCCTTGAACTGGTTGGACAATGCGTGAGGTTCTTTTTCTATTCAGTACAGTGTCTTTCTATTTTGATGATGGTTCCCTTCAGTTTGTTGCAATCCAATTGGTTTATTTTATTTTTTATTTTTTTGCTGTTAGACTTGAGTCTTCAAAGACATTTGCAAAGTAAATACCATGAAGTGTTCTGTCAATGTTTTCCTCTGTGCAAAGTGTCTATTCCTGAGAGGTTAGTTTTATAAATACTCAAGTTTTCCCTTGTTCCTCTGATACCCTTTGCCTCTGAATTTTGACACTACCATTTCCATTCCTTCATACTGGCCTTAGATTTGATCAGGGAAGCTTGTCAGCACTAACTTCAAATTGCCTTTTTATCTCCTTACTTCTCTTTAATTACTTCCCTACTTTAAATGTTATACATTGCCAGACTTGTGTGGGGGTGCCTCTTCCTGGGCGCATACTCTGTGGGTTGGAGAGAACTAGACCAGAGCCAGCCTGGCCTGCTACTCACTCAGTGACGGGAGGGAGATGACTCAGGAACAGACACGTGGTGGTGAGACAGTGCAATGTATTTACTGATCAGAGAGCCCAGGCTTTTAAAAGGGCAGATCCAGAAGTGGCAAGTCAGAAATGGAAATCATTAGGAAAAGGGTGGAGAAAGGCAAAAGAGGCTGGGAAGGTAGAAACTTCCTTAGCAACTGTTGCCAGGGTTTTGATTGGTAGGATTAATATTACCCTGCAGGCAGGGAGGGTCTCCAGGGTAGAAAGAAGATAGATCAAAGGAATGGAATGGGTGGGGATCTTTCAGGCAAAACAATGATTATGTAGATAGGCCATAGTATCAGGAATGCAGGGTGCTTTGTGAGGCTCCTCATAATTTCCCGACAATACCTGACAGAAATTCTGTTTTTCAGACTGGAGACTGACAGGTAAAATATGTAAGCTTTATAAAGTTATTTCACAATGCATTTTAGAAATTTTCTGTGAGTTATTATTGCTTTACATACCGTTTCATGAAGCTATTATTTTTCTCATACATAGTCCATTAAGATTTAAGATCAAATGCACACATAAAATTCTATACCATCACATAAAATTTTTTGGCTTCTGAACTGTTTCTATCTACCTAAATGAGCACATCATTGGTTATTCAAATAATACAGCTTCTTCCATAGAATTTCAAATGTAGTGGGCAGATCAATTTGCTTTTAAAATACTTTAGTCCAAGAGCCACTCTTGCCTACAATATGACTGATTTATACATTTAAAAAACAGATGAAGTATAGAATTGAATGTGATAGAAGTGAGGAATAATTCTACTCTAATATTCTGTATATGCAACAATATAAAAGCTTTGGAATTACTGATTTTCAAGACTGTGGTTTTCAGCTTTATTGTACCTCACAGCTGTGATGTACCTAAATAAAAGCATTGCTACTTATATTAGTTAAATAATAAGACTGAAAAATAATTTTTCTGGTTGTTAAGGTTTATTGGGGCTTCTTGATTCTTGATAATGGGCTTTGTTTTGTTTTCAGATAGAATGTGAAAGGAAGAGAGGGAGAGAGTAACAGAGAGGAGATACAGAGAGAAATAAAAGAACTACCACAGCATGACTGCACCATTTGCAAAGATTTCCCTTTGTATAATTGTCCTATGTTGTAGTTGGAAGCTCAAACATTGGTGTATGCTCTACAAGTAAGTCAAGTGTGTTATCTCCTAGACTCCATGATTTACTTTTTTTTTTTTTTTTAACTAGAACACTACTCAGCACTGGCTGGTGTGATGAGCATTGGATCTATGACCTTGTGAAATGGAGACTGAAATAATATAACTTAAAATAATAACACACAGGAGTTGGGCGGTAGCACAGCGGGTTAAGTGCATGTGGCGCAAAGCACAAGGACTGGCATAAGGATCCCGGTTCAAGACCCTGGCTCCCCACCTGCAGGAGAGTTGCTTCACAAGCAGTGAAGCAAGTCTGCAGATGTCTATCTTTCTCTCCCTCTCTCTGTCTTCCCCTCCTCTCTCCATTTCTCTCTGTCCTATCCAACAACAATGACATCAATCATAACTACAACAATAAAACAACAAGGGCAACAAAAGGGAATAAATAATTAAAAAAAAATTAAAAAAATAAAAGTAATAACACACAACTGTTGTTAAGGAAAACAACAAGAAGCAAAACTCTATTAAAAAGAAAAGGATAAAACCATTGATAATGGTGGAAAAGAAGATGCTCTTCTCAAATCTTCCCAATCCCCACACTCCTTATTTTTTCCAATTTTTCAGATTTTCTCTTCTTTGCCTATCTATAAAATTTCAAGTTCTCATTTTCAGTCATATGCAAAAAAAGTGAAGCTAGTATTTTAATGGTTAACTGTTCTCTTCCTGATACCAACAGATACTCAAACTAGAGTGGTTTTCTCTACAGTAAACTATAATTCTTTTCTCACAACTAATATTATTTCATGTGTAAATTAAAATACTTCTTAAGACCAAAGTTTGTATCTTAATAATGATGTTTACCAGGATTTGTAACAACAAACCTACAACCAAGATTATACTTAAGTGAAAAACTGAAAGAATGCCTTTAGGTCAGATAGTGGACAAGGCTGCCCACTATCAATATTACTATTCAACACAGTATTGGAAATTCTTACCATAGCAATCATGCAAGAGAAAGGAATTAATTATAGGGATACAGATTGCAAGAGAAGAAGTCACAATGTTGATATTTTCAGATGATATGATAGTATACATAAACAAACAACAACAGAAAAAAAACTTAAAGAACCTAGTAGGAATTCCTGAAAATTATCAGGCAATATAGTAGGATGTCAGGCTACAAAACTAAGATACAAAAGTCAGTGGCATTCCTTTATGTAAACACTAAGTCAAAGAAGAAGAAACCCAGAAATCAGTGCCATTCACCATAACAGCAAAAACAATAAAATATCTAGGAATAAACACAAAAGAAGTGAAAAACTTGGCATACTGAAAACTATGAATCACTATTCAAGGAAATAACAAAGAAGTAGAAAGATATTCCATGTTCATGGGTTGAAAATGCTTACAGACAGTCTTTAAAATCTGACTGCTATAATGAAAGGATCTCTTGAATCTTATGTTCTTGTTTTGATCTTAAGTGAAGTGGATACCAGGTAAAGAGAAGGTTATAGAAGGCTAGAAAAGTAATATGTTTAAATGAGGGGCACATAATTAGAGACTGCATTTTAGAGATTCACTTTATTAAAAATTCACTCATCCCATTGTTTTATATTTTGTACTTCAAACCCATGGACTAAATGTAAACTATAGGTAAACCATACAAAAGAAGAGGAAGAAGGAGAAGAAGAAGAAGAAATCAAGAGAAATACTTTAGGTGCTATCCAGACAACAGAGAATTAGAGGAACTATTAATAAGTCATCATAATTGTTTCAAAAAGAATGAATGAGTTTATTATTTCTGTTAATTAGCATATTAACTGTCCAGAAGGTTTGACTAGTTTAGTAAGGTGATGACCAGGGTCTATTCAAGTAAAAGAATATATTTACAGATACATCTTACACTCATAAACAACACCATTTAGATCCATAGGAATTTTTGTTTGTTATACAATATCCCTATTACCCACATTCCCACTGTTAAATCAGTCACTAAATAAATCTTTTGTCTTTATAATATTCTCTGATCTCTCTACCCCTACTCTCAGCCTTGCCATGTTCAAGTATCTCTCTCCTGAAATTCTGCACATTTATTCCGATCTCTTTACTTTTCAATTTGCGTCAATGATTAGAACAACTTTATAAATATAAATCCATTTACATCACCACCCTATTTAGTAAATCTCAGTAAGACTTCATTTCAGAAGTGTGACCAAAGTGGAGTAACACCTAAACTATACTCCCTCTTACAACCAGAAGATAAAACAAAAGAACACATACAATTTCATAAGATTATAGCTGTGACTTCCAGAAGAAACATCTTTAATGAAACTTGGTTGTATGAATATGGAGCTTGTGGGTAGAGAAGGGGAGATATAGAGTAGCCCATGGCTGAAGATACGATGCTCAGTAATTGAAGCACTATCTCAGTGGTTACATAGTCACTAGGCCTTGACAAAGTGGATAGACTGGGTTTTTTATTCCTGCCACCAGAAACATCTCAAAGAAATCAAGTGTCAGAAGTGCTCACAGGGGTTAACTTTCATGGCTAATGGTTGGCAGTTAAGGCAGAGACACTTACAGGTTCTGCCTTTCCCAAGGGAGAGCCATAAGCATAAGAATAGCTGCAGTTACTTTGGCTGGAACAGTATGTCTTGACCCTTTGAATACCTAGAAGAAAATAGTTCATGCCTATCTATTACTCAGGCTAGAATATACCTGCTAGACTCTGTACTCTGCAGGTATGAATAGAGTCTTACTAGGAGCCATACTGGGTCATCATTTTCAAGAGTCAATCTCCATCCATGCACAACATATAAACAAAAGAGAAGTCCAACCCAGCACCATTTTCTGCCTGAACAAAATATTTAGCTAAGCGCATGCACAAACAGGCAAAATGCTGCCATTGCATTTAGAATAATGGTAGATCATACCTATAAGGGTAAGAATCTATAAGATTAATTGTGAGACTATTCCAAGGAATCTTGGCTTAACACTGAGAAGTAGTTTCACAAATATATTCATGAATTTAAACAATCCCTGAGGTTATGAATATATGAAGGAATAATTTCAAACACTGTTATGATGTGAGGAACACTATCAATGCATTTTAGGTTCAAATAGTCAAATGAGAAAGAATCAGTAATGCATAGGACAAAATATCAAGAATAGATGGCAAAATTAACACATTCTTTGAAAGGCAATACGACACATATAAGTGCTTTAGAAAAAATGCAGCCAAAAAAAAAAAAATAGCAAACTTACTAGCAAAGGAAATTCAAGGATAATAGGAATCCCAGGAGAAGGGAGTAGAGACCATATTCAAGGAAATAATAGCAGGAAAATTTCCAAATCCTGAGTAATTCCCAATAGTTAGATGCCCAGGAAGAGGTTGAGGAAAAAAGAGAGAGAGAGAGAGAAAATAAAATAAAATGATCATCAGGAATATGTAGGCACCAAGTGCCAGCAATAATGCTGGTGGGGGAAAAAGAAGATAGTAAAAGGAATAAATTGATATATAAAAGTTAGGGTGTCAGATTTTCCTCTGATTTCTCAGAAGACTCTTCAAAGGCCAGGAGAGAGCAAAACATATTTTATTACATAAGTAAATTTATGTAATAAACATATTTATAAAATACATTTATTTACAGTACACAAAGAGAAAACTAGCAAACCATGAATACTCTACACTGCAAATTATCATTAAATAAGAGAAAAAATAATAAAGGTGTTCTCGGCACATAAAAACTAAAGGGATTTGTCACTACCAGACCTACATTGTAAGAATTACTGAAAGGAATCCCATAAGTAAAGAAGAAACAAAGGAACACAAGCTCTGAGTAGGGTGTAATCAATAAAAAATAAAAAAGAAGAACCAGAAATACAAAGTGTTTCTTTGTAATTTAAACACAACACTCAGGGAAACCACTAAGAAAATATGGAGTAGAGGGGCTGGGCGGGAAGCGAGTTAAGTGCACACGGCCTAAAGTGCAAGGACTTGCTAAAGCTCAAGGACTTGCATTAAGGATCCCAGTTCAAGCGCCCAGCTCCCCACCTGCAGGGGGGTTGCTTCACAGGTGGTGAAGCAGGTCTGCAGGTGCAGGTGTCTCTCTCTCCCCCTCTCTGTCTTCGCATCCTCTCTCAATTTCTCTGTCCTATCTAACAACAATAGCTATGACAACAATAATAATAACAAGGGCAACAAAATGGGAAAAATAGCCTCCAGGTGCAATGGATCTGTAGTGCAGGCACCGAGCCCCAGTGATGACCCTGTAGGAAACAAAAAGAAAAGAAGAAAGAGAAGAAAAGAAAAAATATGGAATAGATTAGAGGCAGTAACCCGGACACCCCCAGACCCCCTCCCACAGGAGGTACAAACAGAGTGAGAAAAGGTTTGGGTTAAGAAGATGGAATAAATGGTGCTGAGAAAACTGGGTTGAAACATGCAGAAGAATGAAATTGAACCATTTTATCTCACCAGAAACAAAAATCAACTCCAAATGGATCAAAGACCTGGATGTTAGACCAGAAATACTCAAATACTTAGAGGAAAACATTGGGAAAACACTTTCCCACCTAAACCTCAAGGACGTCTTTGATGAAACAAACCCAATTGCAAGGAAGACTAAAGCAAAAGCAAACCAATGGGACTACATCAAATTGAAAAGCTTCTGCACATCCAAAGAAACTATTAAACAAAAAAAGAGACCCCTCACAGAATGGGAGAAGATCTTCACATACCATACATCAGACAAGAAACTAATCACCAAAATATACAAAGAGCTCAGCAAACTTAGGACCAAAAAAGCAAATGAACCCATCCAAAAATTGGCAGAGGATATGAACAAAACATTCACCTCAGAGGAAATCCAAAAGACTAACAAACATGAAAAACTGCTCCAGGTCACTGATTGTCAGAGAAATGCAAATTAAGACAACATTGAGATACCACCTCACTCCTGTGAGAATGACATACATCAAAAAGGACAGCAGCAACAAATGTTGAAGAGTCTGTGGGGACAGAGGAACCCTTTTGCATTGCTGGTGGGAATGTAAATTGGTCCAGCCTCTGTGGAGAGCAGTCTGGAGAACTCGCATAAGGCTAGACATGGACCTTCCATATGATCCAGTAATTCCTCTCCTGGGGATATACCCCAAGGACTCCATAACACCCAACCAAAAAGAGGTGTGTACTCCTATGTTCATAGCAGCACAATTCATAATAGCTAAAACCTAGAAGCAACCCAGGTGTCCAACAACAGATGAGTGGATGAGAAAGCTGTGGTATATATATATATATATATATATATATATATATATATATATATATATATATATATATATATATATATATATGAATACTATGCAGCTATTAAGAACAATGAACCCACCTTCTCTGACCCATCTTGGACAGAGCAAGAAGGAATTATGTTAAGTGAGCTAAGTCAAAAAGATAAAGATGAGTATGGGCTGATTCCACTCATCAAGAGAAGTTGAGAAAGAAGATCTGAAAGGGAAACTAAAAGCAGTATCTGACTAAATTGAAAGTAGGTCACCAAAGTAAAAACCCTGTGGTGAGGGGGAGGGTGGACATGCGGCTTCCTGGGATGGTGGGGGGGGATGGGACACAGTCTTTTGGTGGTGGGAATGGTGTTTATGTATACTCCTTTTAAAGTGTAGTCATATAAATCATTAGTTAATTAATATGAGAGAGGAAAAATTGATTGTATGTCTCAAAGTTTTTAAAACAGAGACTGAGTCTTTTTAATATATAGGATGTGTATTTGATATGTGGACTCTCTCAAAAGCCTAGACCAAGTAGATCAGAAGCAACCGGTGGCACAGCTACATACAAGATACTATACAACAAACCCTAACAAAAGGACTTTTCAAAGTTAACCCAATTACCAAATAATGTGATGATAACAATAACTATCCATTGTCTTTTTGAACCCTAAGACAACAGGAACCTCACATCTCCACTATAGAGCCTATATTTCCCCCCAGTCCTGGAACCTTAAGATAGGGCCCACTTTCCCGCATGCCTCTCCCAATCCATATCAAGTAATATTGCATCTGCCAATTGCAACCTAATCAACGCAACAATCTCCACCTCAACTGGCTTCACTTCAGACTGTGTCCAGAGACTTCACGTGTGGAATGACAACCCTTCAGCTTCATTACTCGGGTGAGACCTTTCCTTATATAGTATCCTCTAATTTCATCCCAGGTGGTTCACTTTCTAACAAAGTTCCAAAACCTAGATATACACCAGTTTCTGTGAGAGAGCATATGTTCACACGTATCCATAAACTACTGCAAAATATATACCTGAAAGAAGTAGTACACTGGAGTTTGCAGTGAGTACCCCCCAACACTTCCTCTCCACTATTCTAAGCTTTGGGTCCATGATTGCTCAACAATTTGTTTGGCTTTGTATGTTAACTCTCTTTTCAGCCACCAGGTTCCAGATGCCATCAGGATGCCAGCCAGGCTTCCCTGGATTGAAGACCCCACCAATATGTCCTGGAGCTCCTCTTCCCCAGAGACCCACCCTACTAGGAAAAGAGAGAGGCAGACTGGGAGTATGGACTGACCAGTCAACGCCCATGTTCAGCGGGGAAGCAATTACAGAAACCAGACCTTCCACCTTCTACAACCCACAAGGACCCTGGGTCCATGCTCCCAGAGGGATAGAGAATGGGAAAGCTATCAGGGAAGGGGATGGGATATGGAGATTGGGTGGCGGGAATTGTGTGGAGTTGTACCCCTCTTATTCTATGGTTTTGTTAATGTCTCCTTTCTTAAATAAAAAATAAATTTTAAAAAAAGAAGATGGAATAATGATTATGCAAAGAGACTTTCATTCATGAGGCCCCTAGAGGCTCCAGGTTTAATGCCCAGTACCACTGAAAGCCAGAGCTGATTAGTGCTCTGCTTTCTCTCTATCTACCTCTCTGCATCTCTCTCATTAAAATAAGACCAATAAAAACATTCTACCAAAAAAAAAAAAAAACCAAAAAAAAAATGAAAGAAAAGACAGACGTAACAAAAAAAATTCACACAATATTACAACAGAAGTGGGTAAAAGGTAGTCAGGCAGTAGCACAGCGGGTTAAGTACATGTGGTTCAAAGCGTGAGGACCACTGTAAGGGTCTTGGTTCAAGCCCCCGGCTCCCCACCTGCATGGGGGTAGCTTCACAGGTGGTGAAGCAGGTCTACAGATGTCTCTCTTTCTCTCCCCCTCTCTGTCTTCCCTCTTCTCTCGATTTCGCTCTGTCCTATCCAACAATGACGACAATAAGAATAAATACAACAATAAAACAGCAAGGGCAACAAAAGGGAATAAATAAATAAATATAAAAAAGGAAGTGGTAAAATACAACATAAATATAAAATAACCAGGAAAAATATAATATCTACATATACAATAGCTATATTAAATACTAATATATATTATATATAAGCTATATATGTATAATCATGCTAATTAAAAGGCACATAGTGGCTGACTGAATTGAAAAAAAATTTTAAAAAACCTTAGATCCATCTAGTCTTACAATAAACATATATCAGAAGAAATGTCATACAGAAGCTTAAATATAATGCTGAAACAGTGGTCAGGTGTTGGTGCACCTGGTTGAGCGCACATGTTGCAATGGGCAAGGACCCAGGTTTGAGCCCTCAGCTCCCACTTCAGGGGGAAAACTTTGCAAGTGGTAAAGCAGTGTTGCAGTGTCTTTCTGTCTCTCTCTCTCTGTTTCCCCCTTCCTCTAGATTTCTGACTGTCTCTATCCAATAAATAAATAAAGATAATAAAAAAATTAAAATGCTGAAGCATGGCATCTCAAGCCAATAATACAGGGAGAAAAGAGCATCAACAGCTATTATATCAAGTGAAATAGAATTTCAGGTAATAATATAATAAGAGGCAGAGAGGAATATTATATAAAGGATCAACTAAATAAAAAGCTAAAACTGCCATCAATATATATGCTCCTAACATAGGTGTACTCAGTATGTACAAATACTAACTGTGCACAAGGAAATGTTTAAAAAAATGTGTTTTTTTTCCTCCAGGTTTATTGCTGGGGCTCAGTGCCTGCATTGCGAATCCACTGCTCATGGAGGCCATTTTTCACATTTTGTTGCCCTTGTTGTCATCATTATTGTTGTTGTCATTGCTGTTGTTGTTGGATAAGACAGAGAAAAATAAAGAGATGAGGGGAAGAAAAAGAGGGGGAGAGAAAGATAGATACCTGCACCTACAGACCTGCTTCACTGCCTGTGAAGCAACCCCCCTGCAGGTGTGGAGTATTCTTATCTTAAGCTCTAAATTTGAGAAACCAAACCTTAGCTTTATACTCTGTATATGTGAACAAAAGTTGAGACCATTAATCTTTATTTTAGGGTTAAATCTAATGTATTATATGTAAAACATCTAGTAGAAAGTTTTGACACAATTAGTATCCAGCAAATATGAACTTTTTATAACTATACGTGTTTCCCTTTGATTCTCTGGATATATGTATGTACAAATATCTACTTCATATGAATGCATAACTGTGTGTAAATATTCAAATGAATTGCATTTCCTGTTTAAATAGATAATCTCAGCACAAATGCTGTCAGGCATTGCCTTTTTCAGCTGTTCTGTTTAAATAATTCACCTAGTCATCAGGTAAAAAAAATAACAACAACAACAACAAAAAAAAACTCTGCATAAATGTTAAAGAAGTGCACAGCAGTGAACATCTTAATGAGTTACCTAACCTTTTACTCAGCCTCATTTTTGTGAGCAATTCATTTTAATCAAATATTACAGCCAGGTAGGTGGAAATGTCTCACAAGGTCTAATACATTTAATACAAACCCATGTTGCATATTAAAGAGCTCACTAAAGATACATAATGAGGTATCAAAATACTTAGGCCCAACAATGAGGGTGACATAATCTTAACTAAAATACTTGAATCTTGGAAACGTTTGGAATTCAAATACAGACTAAAACTGAGAAAAATAATTTTTCATCTTGTGAATTATTATTTAAGTCTCTAGAATTTAATTAGGTGCCTTTGATAGTAAAAATAAAAGCATAATAACTTACAGCTTACAAGTTAAGTTCTTATAAACTGAAAAGTACAACTTTACTTCCCAAATTTTAAGATAATTTTAGAATTGATATGCTTTGCATACCACTACATTTAAAGAAACTAATATTGTAATATTAATAGTAAATTACCGCTGTGTGCTCATACTCTAACCTTAACATTCTTTTTATATAAAGTTGTACTTTCTTTTTTTTAATATTTATTTATTTATTCCCTTTTGTTGCCCTTGTTGTTTTATTATTGTAGTTATTATTGTTGTCGTATAGGACAGAGAGAAGTGGAGAGAGGAGGGGGAAGACAGAGAGGAGGAGAGAAAGATAGACACCTGCAGACCTGCTACACCATTTGTGGAGCAACTCCCCTGCAGGTGGGGAGCCAGGGCTCGAACCGGGATCCTAATGCAGGTCTTTGTGCTTTGTGACACCTGTGCTTAACCTGCTGTGCTACAGCCCGACTCCCTAACCTTAACATTGTTATCAATGACTTCATAGTAGTTGATAAGGAAGGATGATAGTATCATTGACCCTAGCAATATGAAATACTCTTCTATAATACTACTTTGATAATATCTCTATGATAATCATCTATCCCAAAGGAAATAGGTAATTCTAAGGAAGTCAAGAACACATTTTGTGTACAGAAATGTATTTTACTTTTCACTAAAAGTTATACATATTTTCTTAAGCTTAATGAGATACACTTAGGTTTCCATTCACTGAGTTCAAGTTTTTTTTTGTTCTATTTTCTTCTATTTATTAAAAAAAAAAAAAGACTGAAAGACCTCTTTATCATCTTTAAGATTCCTATAAGTTGTAAATAGTCTTAATAGATGCTGTTGATCACATTAATCTTAATAAAAAAATAAACAGATCGTTCAGTAGTACACAGAAAAACTTCTTTGATCTATGGATGTCATTATAGTGCTAGTTAAATATTTTTCTATCTTTTGCTGGTGATGTTTATTCCATAATTTCACTCAGTCTTTAAATTACTAAATGGTTCAAAGGCCCACATTTTCTTTCATCTCCTTTTTTATATCAGTAAGATAATTTTACCTCTGCTTCCACATAAATTGCCCATAGCAGTCCTCGAGGAACACATATGCATAGTAACTAAAGAATCTCCCATATAAATATTTTTATAAATATATTCAGATAGATTGTAAACTGAAAGAACAAAGTCCTTTTGCTTATATTTTCCCAGATTTATTTAGATTTCTAAAAATGCTTATATTAATAATAAAAGTAAAAATGATCTCTACTCTTACTGTTATTTCAATTTTTTCTTGTTAATTTTCATTTACATATCATGCAAAGAAGTTAATATGTCTTGAATTTAATGTTCTACAGTAGTTTGGTTCATGGCATATTTTATATCAGATAAGTGACAGTAAACAGATACAGAAGGGAATATTAATATGTATTTTAAGATATTAAAACTAAAAAGAATCAAAACACAGAAATGAAAGCATATGCACAAATATTTTAAATCCACAACTGATTTTATGTTCCTACCCTATTGTCAACATTTTGCTATTATTTAATATTTTTGTGACACCAGGACCCTTGCAATTTCATTTGGTTCTTTTCATATTTGAATGTACATAAGAGCTCTTAGTAGAGTTCAGGTTAGACTACTGTATCCCATCCTCAGAAATTCAATTCTGGAAGCCCAGAGTAGGGCTTAAGAGGCTTTGACTATAGTTTGAAACCTGTCTGAAATAACTTTAGACAAATAAGAAAGCAGAAGTACACTAGAGTTTGCAGTGAGTACCTCCCTAACACTTCCTCTCCACTATTCCAAGCTTGGGATCCATGATTGCTCAACAAATTGTTTGGCTTCATATGTTAACTCTCTTTTCAATCACCAGGTTCCAGATGCCACCAGGATGCTGGCCAGGCTTCCCTGGATTGAAGACCCCACCAAAGTGTCCTGGAGCTCAGCTTCCCCAGAGACACACCTTACTAGGGAAAGAGAGAGGCATACTGGGAGTATGGACCGACCAGTCAACGCCCATGTTCAGCGGGGAAGCAATTACAGAAGCCAGACCTTCTACCTTCTGCAACCCTCAACGACCCTGGGTCCATGCTCCCAGAGGGCTAGAGAATGGGAAAGCTATCATGGGAGGGGGTGGGTTATGGGGATTGGGTGGTGGGAATTGTGTGGAGTTGTACCCCTCCTACCTTATGTTTTTGTTCATTAGTCCTTTCTTAAATAAAAAATTTTAAAAAAAGAAAGTCTCTTTATTTCATATATTTAAAGTGACACTTAAATTGTGCCAACTCAAAAGCACTGTAGAATTTGGAGATTCACAGGTATTTATTTTATGGATAACTAAAATACATGTGTGATATGCTACCTCAGGTTGACATATAAGCACATGCATGAACTGTAACTAATCTACACTCACTGCGTAACAATAAGTTGATTTAACCATGCTGATACTGTACTGTAAGCTATTTTTTGCAAATAAAAGTGTTTCTTCTACTGAGTATATGAACAAGTAGGTTAATAAAGGATCATGTTAACAGTTGAAACATTTCATAATAAAATTACAATAATGTTCCATGACATTTGATAGCAAAATTAAATTAAATGATTTAATATAAGTGAAAATTACTTTGGAATTATGTTTATTGAAATGTTGATTAAAATATATACTTAAATGAAAAATGCATTCCAAGAAAATCACTGTTATTCATTTCTGACTTTATTTAATAATAATATGGAAGTTTTTGTTTAATGTGGTTCTTGAAGATTTTACAAAATTATCCTACTACTTTTATCTTTTTTGTTAATATAAAACTGTTTTTGAAATGCCCTGAAGTATAAACTTTCTATAATTTCAGTGAATTTACAGAAATAATACTTGATTTATTGGGTCTTTTGATGTTAATATTAGAAAGAATGTTAAATAATCCTTTTCAAGTGTTCATGACTCATTCATTTAAATGTGTATATTTTCACCCTCATAACTCTCCACAATTGCATAATAACATATCTTAAGTAAAAGCAGCTTATTACAACAGACTTTCAGAAATGAGCCCAAGCAGTGTTTTCAGAAATACTGTGATTTTATTATACTTTTGTAACTACAAATATGTATAGCAAATTATAGAAAATTAGAAACTAGTCTGTATAGTATATTGCTTTCAAAATAGTGTTTACATTTGGACTGTTAATGCTTATTTGAATACAAATTAAAACTCTCTTTGTTCTGGAATGTAACATCATTGACTCTGGAAAAAGTCATAATTGAGACCATATAATTCTACTTAATAAGACATTAGTATAAAGAAATTAATTTATAACTCCCATACAATTTCAGTTATTTTGATTTAGATTCAGGCTTAGAATTTTTGAATAGTTTCTCTGGAAATAAGTTAATTCATTAAATACATAATTTGCTTAGATTTTTTTCCTGGTAGAATGTGTCAGGACTAACTTGAAATTTATAAAAATCTGAAGATTCTTCACAGAAATAAACACGTGGGAGTCGGGCTGTAGCGCAGCGGGTTAAGCGCAGGTGGCGCAAAGCACAAGGACCTGCATAAGGATCCCGGTTTGAACTCCGGCTCCCCACCTGCAGGGGAGTCGCTTCACAGGCAGTGAAGCAGGTCTGAAGGTGTCTATCTTTCTCTCCTCCTCTGTCTTCCCCTCCTCTCTCCATTTCTCTCTGTCCTATCCAACAACAACTACAACAATAAAACAACAAGGGCAACAAAAGGGAATAAATAAATAAATATAAAAAAAAGAAATAAACACGTATGAAATTTACTTATAGTGTTTTGCATAGAAAATTAGCTGGTTAAGGGAATATAAACTGACTAATGTGGCTTAGAACTACCTCATTCATAAAAACTATATTCTTTCCTGATCTGTTTCATATATGAAAATATACTTCTAATCACTATAATTACCCATTTGCATTAGTAGAAATATGCTATTTTATATTCTTTGTAAAGAATTTCCACTGTACTGTTTAATTTATGGCCAGAAAATTTTGTAAGTTTGAGGAGCCAAGTCTATTAGTATCCTAATATTTGGGGAGATTATAATAGCAGATCTGTAGCATAAATTTAGGAGTTGACTTTATATAACAATTTCTGATACACACACACACACTTTTAAATTAACACGAGGAAACATTATTCCCAATAGACTTCTTGCAGGATAAATATTTCCCATGAGAAATAATATAGCAAGAAATTAAATTGCATAGGAATGATTTGTAACTGTTGACATATACCTATCCTCCTATGGCTAATATCTACTCAGGGTCTTGAACCTGGTCTTTCCACATGGTTTCGTTTTAATGTAGTATAATATTTTCATACTCTGCAAAGTCTTATTATAGTAGGAGAAAATAAGAACAAGGTATAGACTTGTTCCAGAAAATAGGAAAGTGACTACAATTTTCTAGAGCCACAGTGATCTTAAAGATTTATCTTTACTTGAGCCTTATGTGTATGTGTTCACTGCAATTGTGCTGCTATTTCATTCAGATATAGAGTAGAAAAAGATACACTAGCACTGCAACTTCTCTAGTGTTCCATGGTACATTTTTTTTGGTCTCTTATTTAAAATGCCACATTGATGTTACACAATATTATATTGTGGAAAATTTGGCAACACATCTAATATATGATAATATGTGTGTGTGTTTGTGTATCTATCTATCTCTATATATGTCATTAAAAGAATCACCTTTTTCATAATTTGGAAAAATAAAGTATCATAGCTTATTAAAATTAATTAAAATAATAAATATAAAAATTCTTGAAACCAAGGCCCAGTGGTAGTGCACTCAGTAGAGTGCATATTTCACCATGTGAAAAGACCAGGTTCAAGACCCTGTTTCCTACCTGCAGGAGTGAAACTTCAGAAATCATGGAGCAGTGCTACAGGTCTCTCTCTTACCTTTTTGCTATCTATGCCTCTAATTCTCTATCCAAAACAGAAAAAAAAATAAGAGCACGTGGCGCAAAGCTCAAGGACAGGGGAAGTATCCTGGTTGGAGTCCCTGGCTCTGGCTCCCCACCTGCAGGGCAGTGAAGCAGGGCTGCAGATGTCCATCTTTCTTTCCCCCTCTCTGTCTTCTCCTCCTCTCTCCATTTCTCTCTGTCCTGTCTAACAACAATGACATCAACATCAACAACAACAACAACAGTGAAATAAACAAGGGCAACAAAATGGAAAATAAATAAATATAATAATTAAAAAACAGAAAGTAAAAGAAAAATTGACTGCTGGAAACTGTGTGTTTGTGCAGGTACACAAGCATTAACACTGACAGCATAAAAAAACAAAGAAGAAAAAAATGTTTTTACAACTAATGTTTACAGTGTCACATTCAAATATCATTTAAATGACAGTTTTCATATTGCCAATAAAATTCAACACAGATGAAACTATGAAGATTGACCTTTCGAGATTTGGAGATTGTCTTTTTTTTTTTCCTTTTGCATTTTTACTCAAGATCAAGTTAAATGTTTCAAATTCCTCAAGTATTACTAGAAGTATGGCTATGGAATAATGGCAGCTGCTAGTAACTTTCAGAGACAACTATATGAAAATTCAACAAAAACTCCCTAATCTTATCAAACTATAGTTAAGATTTCTGAACAAACTATACAATCAAAGGCGGATGAATGAAATGCATAGGTGAACAGTGTGAAGAAAAGGGGAACAGGAAAGATTCCTAGTTTGGAAGAAAAAGTGCTTGTCAACTGTTGGCACCATCTTGGTGGGTATGCAGTGGAGTCCAGAGAAATTGTAGATTTGCCACCACCAGTCCAGCTTTGCAAGAACTATTGAGTATTCCCAAAGAAAAAGTATTCCTAAAGAAAAATTCAATTAGACTACATCATTTAACACCATACACCAAAATTGACTCCAAATTGATTGAAAATCTGGATATTAAGAAACTCTAAAACACACAAGAAAATATTGATAAAACAACTCAGGATATTAACAATGAAGATATATTTGTGGAACCAACTGGTAGGCAAGTGAAATTAAAACAAGATTAAGCAATTGTGCTATCTAAAATTGAAAAACTTATACACATTGACAGAAAGCTCCACAGGGAGAAACAGGAAACTCAGAAACTGCGAGAAGATATTTGCATATCACACACATGACAAGAGGTTAGTAACATACATATCTAAAGAAATCATTATTCAACAACAACAACAACAATATTCCAACTAAAAATGGGCAAAAGATTTGAAAAGACAGTTTTCTTATGAAGATATACAGATGCCCCACAGACATAAAAAAATGCTCCACCATATTCATCATTTGAAAAATGCAATTAAAACCTCAATGAGAATGGCCTATAGCAACAAAGCAAAAAAAATGACAGAGTTGGTAAAGACACAGAGAAAAAGGTCAATGCAAACTGTGCAGTTTGGAAAGTTTTTTTTTTTTAAACAAATAAAGATGTTAGTACCTTACTTGCAATACAGTTCATAGGTATATATCTAAGGACATGAAAACACTAATTCAAAGGGACATATATACCCCTCTGTTTATTTATTTATTTTTTTCATAATTGCTAAAGAGTGAAAGCAACCTAAATGCTCATAGTCAGATGTTGGGCAGTATGCCAGCTTCCTCCTGCTTAACTCTGCAGTCTATTTGCATAACCACTAGAACCACCCTGCCTGCAGGGCATTGGTTTAATCCCCATTGGTTCATACTCCCTTTTGCTCTGCCTCCTCTTGAGTACACATACAGCTGCTCTTCCGTTTGAACACACTTGGGATTGCCTCTGGCTCTGAGAGTCCCAGAGTCTCTCTCCTGCAAAGCAGGCCCGGCACTAGTTCCTGATCCCTTGAGTTCCTGATCCCTCTCCCAAGCAGCAGCCTACGTTGGCTCCAGACCCAGAGAGCACTTGCTTGGGAAGAAGCACCCTCAGGCTATCCTGGCAGTCAGAGGGCTGGATAAAGAAATTAAGGGACTGGACTTCTCGTCATCCAATCTGGTCCCCTACGCCTACAATGAACTTCTCTGTTCCAGACTCTTGGAAACAGAGTTGGCAGTCAGCTGAGGTAAAGAACAAACACCTCATCACAGACCCCTGCAAGCGTCAACCTGGCTTTGACCTAGCACGTTATGATTGGGCCCTCCTCAATCGCTATCGAACAGGTCATGGCCGGTGCGCCGCTATGTTCCATTGCTGGGGAGCCAGAGACGATCCAAACTGCCCCTGCGGCTACAGACAGACTATGACCCACATAGTCAACAACTGCCACCTCTCCAGATTCAAAGGAGGTCTCGAAACTTTACATCAGGCTCAACCTGACGCTGTTGACTGGCTACGGAAGAAGGGCAAACGCTAGAAGAAGAAGGGACTGGAGTCTGCCGGTAGCACAGCAGGTTAAGAGCACATAGTGCAAAACATAAGGATCAGGTTCCAGCCCCTGGCTCCTCACCTGCAGGGGAATCGCTTCACAGGCTGTGAAGCAGGCCTGCAGGTGTCTATCTTCCTCTCCTCTCTGTCTTCCCCTCCTCTCTCCATTTCTCTCTGTCCTATCTAACAATGATGATATCAATAACAATAACAATAACTACAACAATAAAAAACAAGAGAAACAAAAGGGAAAATAAATAAAATATAAAAAAACAACAAAAAAAGAAATTAAGGGACATATATTCAGTGGGATACTACTCTTCATTTTTAAAAGGCAGTATTATACCCTCCCAGACAAACTCAATTATGTTAAAGAAGTAAGAAGTAAAGGAGTAGAAGAAAACTACTGGATGACTTCCCTCATATGTGTAGTATAGGTAATTGAAAGGTGTGAACTTCCAAAAAAAACCAACCAACCAAACAAACAAACAAAAACCAGACCAAATGGACTTTAAGATTTTCTGAGAACTTGGGAACTTGGGTAGTTATTATTGGAGGAAGAAGGGATATCACAGTACTTTGGTGACTGGTGCAGTATGCAACTATATCTTATAATTTTGTAAATCACTAATAAAAATAATAGAAGAAAGAAGCAACAAGAAAGAAACAGCCAACTTATTTCTTAACGTTCATGAGAACTATGGGTTGTTATTGTGGGGGGGGGGGGACACCATTTTGGTAATGGTTAAAGTGTGGAATTATGCTCCTATAGTACTATAATCTTGTAAATCATTATGAAATCATTAATTAAAATTAAAATTGAAAGAAATAATGAGATTAAGGACCAAAGAGATAACTCATTTTATAGTAGGATGCCTTCATTTGTCATGCATGGAGACCAAGTTTTGGTCATAGTAAAACATAGGAGTTGCTATGGTACTAGAAGTTACTCTAGTGATGAATGTTTCCTCTTCTGTCTGTACCTTATTCTGTCTCTCGGAATTAAAATTGGCTTAAAGAGAATAAATCATATATATGAAATCCAGGCTCTACACAAACAAAACACACACACACACACACACAAAAGGCAATGAGGCTGAGGTTATAGGAAGCCACCCACCAAACTCTATTATTAAACTTCTTTGAGCTCATATTATAAGACGTCATTCAAAATTCAGAGAATTAAAAATGTACTAACTGTTCATAGTAGGTGGATGTACGATAGAAATATCCCCTGTAACACGATAACCTTGTAGCCTACTCTCAATCACCAAAAGACACACACACACACACACACACACACACACTGTTTTAGCTGTAAGAATAATTGTAATGTGTAAGATGCTTGAATATTGATCCAGATATTATTTTGGGAGTTTTGTTTGTTTTGTTCCCAGAGTTATCACTGGGACTTAAGTTCTTCATGGGATTGATGTTCAAACAACTATCAAAGGGTGATAAGAAGTTGTACTTATGTGGCAACTATTTAGTAATTCACTTAATGCAATGATAAAAGAGATAATTAGTTTAAATTAAATTTTAAAATTAAGTAAAAAACAAATAGGGAAATTACTAGGTGAAGAGAAATAAACCTATGGTTAATTTTAGCAGATCTCAGGATACTAAAGAGGAAATGATAGTGAGCTAAAAATGGGTTGAGAGATGGTTCTTTGCTTGTGGTGAAATGTGGGCACATATTTTGGAGAGGAAAGATTACCCCTATGATCATAAAAGTTCTGTAAACATTTCCTCAATAAAAATGAATGAATTTTAAAATATCTATATTTGTGGCAAAAGGTTGACTTCATGGGAGGGGCTTTTGAAACTTGGGTGGAGGTTGTTTTGAAAAAAAGTTATTTACAGGTAAACTTAAGAATTTAAGAAACAACTTGTAATATAGAGTTTTTTATATAAAATTATTTCTGCCTATTTATAATTTTTGCCAGTGTTTTAACATATATAAGGCATTTGAATCATAGTCTACCTAATTCAGCTTCTTTGTGAAACTGTGACATTAAAAATGTTTCCATTAATTATTGATTTGCTTAAATTATACATAAATACATGTATTCAATTATTTCACAATGTTAAAATGCTTTTATTTATTCAGTTCTATGTAGTACAGACCACATGCATAATTTCTCCCTTCCCCACAGCATCAGAGCTTCTCCTTATGCCACAAAACTCCTGATTGTGGAGAATCAAACCTGGGTTCTGCAAATGGCAAAATATGCACT
Source organism: Erinaceus europaeus (assembly GCF_950295315.1). Taxonomy (NCBI): domain Eukaryota; kingdom Metazoa; phylum Chordata; class Mammalia; order Eulipotyphla; family Erinaceidae; genus Erinaceus; species Erinaceus europaeus. Next base: position 79,568,636 of record NC_080163.1, read on the forward strand.
CTGCCTTGTGAGTTATCTTTCCATTCCCATACAGTACTTTATAAAAATAAAATATTGGGAGTCTGGCGGTAGTGCAGTGGGTTAAGCACAGGCTCAAGAACCAGCTTAAGGGTCCTGTTTGAGACCCTGGCTTCACCTGCAGGGGAGTGGCTTCACAGGTGGTGAAGCAGGTCTGCAGGTGTCTCTTTTTTTCTCCCCCTCTCTGTCTTCCCCTCCTCTCTCGATTTCTCTCTGTCCTATCCAATAACGACGACGTCAACAACAACAAAAATAACTACAACAAGGGCAACAAAAGGGGATAAATGAATAAATATTAAAAAATAAAATAAAATGTTAACAACCAATATTTATTTTTAATAGTTTACAAAAATAAGGTAAACTTGATTTTAGATAATGTACTCAACAGATACTTCTGTTAAACTTAAGCTTTAGGCTTAGTAACTTGTACAAGTTATTATAAATTTATTTGAATTAGAATTTGAAAACTGATTTTTCTGAAGTCATAGTCAAACATTTGTTCTGAGAGGACTAGAACTTCTTTCTGCAGTGATAAAAGTGTGCACTTTTCTCAACCTTAACATGATATACATGTTATACAACATGGTTTTATTTTTTTGCTTTAAATTTCCCAGGACAGAGCTCCAAATTTAATTTGTTGAAAATACATGTTATTCATTTTCTGTTAACAATACTTTCCAAGATCACTGCTATACAGATCATATTAAGCTTATTTGCTTTATTGTGCTCATATTTTATATTAATATTCATTGTTAAACATGGAATGATTTACTGTTTCAATCTTTTTTTTATCCTGAATGATCCACTAATTTGATTTCCAATTTTTTTCATTTTCTTTTCTTGTCTATCTTTGCAGTTATCCTAAAGATAACTGAAATATTACCAGAGTAATAAACCTTCACATCTCATTTATATTATAATTTAGCACAAAGAATAGTAATCTTACTAATTATTGTTAATCACAACTACCTCATTTCTCCTTACAAGAAAATCTTTTCTAACACGTCAACTCTTATTAGCTTAGCTTTTCTTGTTAATATTTATTCATTTTATCCTTTATTTTGGCTTTATTACATCTCAGTTTTGTATTGTGTATTCAAGATTTTTCTGCAGTTCAAATCTTCTCTTTCCTTTTATTATACGTTTTTTTTTTTTTTTTGCCTCCTTCAGTTGCCTGACCAATATGGAAATAGTTAAGGTTGTTGAAATTCTTACCACAGAAACCTGTTTGCACAGCACAGTATTATTAACCTTAATACTCTCTTGGCAAAAGAGTTTCAGAAAACACAAGCAGTTAGGATGCATAATAATAACAAGTACACATTTCCTCCCAAGCCCCTGTTTGGTGTGTGTCTATGTAAGGTCATTAAAGTACCACTTCTTCCTCAGTGAAAAATGTTTCTTTTTTCTTCTTTGTTAAAATATTTTAGGTATATTAACTTAAAAATAATTGTAAGGGAAGACTAGCTGTTTTGTATGTGTGCCACTATTTCCACATTGATTGAAGAGGTGTATAGATGTTTATAAAACTTCATCAAAATTATTTTATATATTTTAAGGGCAGATCATATTATTTAAAAAGATGTTTACATAGTATATTACAGTCTTATGTGTAAAGGTGCACTAAAATGAATAAGAATTTATTCTAAATTACAATGAAATGTGGTTTTATTTTAAAATATTCCTTCATTCTGTTAGTGAAAAATATATCTTAAAAAACATGAAAGGTTAGGGAAATAATATCACCGAGCACAAAAGACAATGCTTGGAGTTTCAGAAGTACCAGGTTCAATCATTGGCAAAACTATACACCATGGATAAAAAGTGCCCTAGTGACAAATAAAAAAAGAGAGTCAATGATGTGAGTATATTTTAAGTTTTTTTGCTGACATAATGAATAGTTTATTTTAATTAATTTTATGACTGATTTAATAGTGTTTTAAAATCTCATAAGATTACAAAGGTAGTCTTACTGATTTATAAATGGACTTTTAAATATTTTTATGATTATATGCTAAAAGAGAGTATATGACATATGATGACATCAATTGTTATACACATACATAATCTGTTAGTTTCTTCCATGGGAATTGTGTTATAGACAAATACAGATAGTTTAATTTAAATACTGAAGATCTCATTTTGAAGCCAGAGCCAGCCTGGGATGCTACTCACTCAGCAACTCGAGAGAGAGGACTCATGAACAGAGCTCATGGTAGCGAGGCAATTCAATCCTTTATTGATCAGGGAGCCCAAGCATTTAAAGGTCGATCCGTAGTGGCAAGTTGGAGACGGAAATGGCTTGACATGGTTTGGAAAAGGGCAGAGAAAGGCAAAAGAGGACTGGGAAAGGTAACCTCCTTAGCAACTGCTGAGGGTTTTAACTGGTAGGATAAATAATAATATCTGGCAGGCAGGGAGGGTCTTGAGGGTAGAAAGAAGATAGATCAAGAAGGGGATCTTTCAGGCAAAACAATGATTATATAGATAATAAGGGAGCAGGCCATAGTATCAGAAATGCAGGGTGCTTTGTGAGGCAGGAAGTCTGATAAGACAGGGCAAACCTTTGGGGTTACTTCTGTCCCTCCTTGCTCAGCCTCTCAGTAGAGAGAGAGACTGACAGGATAGACGTACTCCTCAGGTCAAACCCTGCCAACCTCTATCACATCCTCATAATTTCCTGACATTTAAAGAAGTAGTTGATACATACTTAGTCACTGTAAATATTGTATATTCTAAATATATTTTAGTGAGAAAATAAAAGTTCTATCTAAAGCACTTCATCATCTCAATTCTGTTATAAAATTAATTGGGTTGGGTGGTGGAACACCTGAATAAGTGCACATGTTAACATACACAAGGACCCAGATTCAAGTTCCCAGTTCCTACCTGCTGGGGGAGAAGCTTCATGAATGCTGAATAAGGGCTGTAGGTGTATCTCTCCCCTTTCATTTCAGTTTCTGTCTCTAACCAATAAATAAATATAATGTCAATAAAAGTATTTAAAAATAATTGCATCTTCCATGTGAATATATTGAGAAAATGCACAAATGCACATATGAATCCAACATATAAGACATAAAAGACACTATATGATTTGTATTCTATACATTTAGACTTGCCACATATTCTGCATTCTCTTTATTAAACCATTATCTCATTCCACAATCCTTTTTTTAATTGAATAGACTATGTTGGCAGTTTTTTTTTTTTTTTTTTTTTGCCTCCAGGCTTACCGCTGGGGCTTGGTACCTACACGGCAAACATACTCCTCCTGGAGGGTGTTATTTCCCAATTTTTGTTGCCATTGTTGTTGTTATTGTTATTGTTGTTATTGCTATTGTTGTTGGATAGGACAGAGAGAAATCAAGTGAGGAGGGGAAGACAGAGGGGGAGAGAAAGACACCTGCAGACCTGCCTCACAGCTTGTGAAGCCAACCCCCTGCAGGTGGGGATCTGGGAGATTGAACCCAGATCCCCATGCTGGTCCTTGCCTCGCACCATGTGCACCCAACCCGCTGGCTACCACTCCCCAATCATGTGTTGGCATTTTAATACCACTGCATATTTACATGCATATCAATGTTTCTTACATCATTTAATGAATAATTTGCTGATGTATATCTGAACCAATCCAAATGTTTATTTTTAATCTATGCCATAATTGGTTTTTATAACACTATGGAATACAGCGAAACTTTTCTTACTGTTTTATTAAGTGGTTAATAGTCTAAGTATGGTTGTTGACATACGGGTACAATTTTTTATCTTCCCATGATAGATGTTTGCCAGGCACTGTCACCCCCAATTTAAGACCGTTTCCACTCTCATGCACCTAGACTCATTGGCCTCTACAAAGAATCTTTAAAAAGTTTCCATCTCCTTATCCATATTTTAAAGGTACAGGCTATCTTCCTGACAGTTAAAGGACTGGTACCTATGAATGAGTAATTTTAATATCAATATGTGTTGTCAGCCACATATTCTAAATGATCACAACATCTTTTCAAATGATTTCTTATCATCATTAGGGGCAAAAACATCAATTTATATTTATATTTATATTTTCATCTCTGTAATTAATGCTAAATTTGAAGTATATATGATTTTAGTAAATATTACTTTTTAATCTTCTTTACATATTTTATTTAGTTTTTGAATCTCCTACTTAGTCATTTTGTAAACACATTTTCTATAGCAAGAGTAATAACCACAGTTTTCTTTTTTTTTTATTTAAGAAAGGAGACATTAACAAAACCATAGAATAAGAGGGGTACAATTCCGCACAATTCCCATAACCCGATCTCCATATCCCATCCCCTCCCCTGATAGCCTTCCCATTCTCTATCTCTCTGGGAGTATGGATCCAGGGTCGTTGTGAGTTGCAGAGGGTGGAAGGTCTGGCTTCTGTAATTGCTTCCCCGCTGAACTTGGGCGTTGACTGGTCGATTCATAACCACAGTTTTCTAACTACAGAACCAGATAGTAGCATTTCATATATGTATAATATGCAGAAATTGATTCTCTTACACTCATAGTGCTGGACATGTAGGCTAGTTTAGCTCCCATCTGATCAGTCACTTTATGCTGACTGTGAGATCCTTTGCTTATCCCAGATCAGAATGTTGTTGATGCTATTAATTTATTATTATTATTATTATTTTACAGGGACAGAGAATGTGAGGTAAGAGCATGAAAGTGAAGGTAGCACCAAATATTTCATTCAATTTTTCATTGAGGTAGGGGCTGAGTTCTAATCTGGATTGTGAATATGCCAGTACAGCACACTAAGTGAGCTCTATTGCCAGTCCTTTAATATTTTTAATACAAATTTACTAAATGTTTCTTAGTTGTTAAAGATATTTTGATCATCTTTTTATATTTTATAAATTTACCAAAGTGGTGTCTATTAGATAGATAGCTCATCAGGAGAATATAACCTATGTCATGTGTATGACCCAGGTTCCAGCCTAGACTCTACCATACCATGGAGGAGCATTTGTGTTGTGGCATCTTTCCTTTTATCCCTTTGTTTTTCTATCTGAAAAACTGGTGTAGAGCAGTGAAGCCCTGGCAATAACAGAAAAAAATAAATAAGCAAATAAAATGAATACAAACAAAACAAAGACGTGGTAAAAGTGACAGTGACTGTAGGCTTGAACTACTAAAATGTCAATACAAATTAAGTGAAGTGAGGCCAGGTGGTGGTGCACCTGGTTAAGCACACCTGCTACAATGCACAAGGACACAGGTTTGAGCCCCCAGTCCCCACCTGCTGGGGGAAAACTTTGCAAGTGATAGAGCAGTACTGCAGCTATCTCTCTGTCTCTCTCCCTCTCTACTCTCCCTCCCCTATAAATTTCTGATAGTCTCTATCCAACAAATAAATAAATATTAAACAAAATTTTAAAAGAAAAACAAATTAAATGAAGAATAACTACTAAGTGAGAAAGAGAAGATATTACAATCAGTTATAATTACTAAAGTTCAGAAAATTATAAGAGACTAAGACAAAATGATGCAAAGATGCTCAACAACACTATCAAATAAATAAAAATAAAATTCCCAGTTAAATGTCCTCTTAACCCTGTTATAATGTCAGCTATCCAAGTGTTGACATTTTGTAAGCACATTTTCTTTTTTTAATTATTTTATTTTATTTATTCATTCCCTTTTGTTGTCCTTGTTTTATTATTGTTGTAGTTATTATTGAAGTCGTTGTTGTTGGATAGGAAAATGGAGAAATGGAGAGAAGAGAGGAAGAGAAAAACACCTGCAGATCTGCTTTACCGCCTGTGAAGCGACTCCCCTGCAGGTGGGGATCAGGGGGCTGGAACCAGGATCCTTATGCCGGTCCTTCTTCTTCTTCTAGCGTCAGGTTGAGCCTGATGTCTGCTTGTTGCTGGCTTTGAAACTGACTGGGATCCATGTGGATTCAGTCAGATTGTCAGTTTCCCCAATAAATGGGTACTCACGGGATGCACCCCGGTCCTTGTGCTTTGCGCCACGTGCGCTTAACCCGCTGTGCTACAGCCCAACTCCCATAAACACATTTTCTATAGCAAGAGTAATAACCACAGTTTTCTAACTACAGAACCAGATTCTAGCATTTCATAAATGTATAATATGCAGAAATTAATTCTCTTACGCTCACAGTGCTTGACTGTCTCGATTGTTGACACATGGGTTCTTTCTTTTCTTTCTATCTTTTCCTCCAGGGTTATCACTGGGGCTTAGTGCCAACACTACAAATCCACTGCTCCTGGAAGCTATTTTTCCCATTTTGTTGCCATTGATGTGGGTGCTATAGCTGTTGTTATTGTTGGATTGGACAGAGAGAAATCGAGAGAGGAGGGAAAACAGAGGTGAAGAGAAAGACACCTGCAGACCTGCTTCACCACTTGCAAAATGACCCCCTCCCACAGGTGGGGATCTGGGGGCTGGATTAGGGATTCTTAAGCAAGTTCCTGCGCTTTGCACCATGTGCGCTTAACCTACTGCGCTACCGCCCAACCCCTGGTAAACTTTCTTATCTCCCTGCTATAGGAGCCTGCACAACACACCACCAAAAACACAAGATTCCCAAGTAGCTGATGCTCTCTTCTTGCCATCTTCCACTATTTAAGAGTCCTTTGCTTTTCTGCAATACACCCCAGACAGTCTTCACCTTTTTCTTTTTCTTGTTTTGCTTCATTAGTACTATATATAGGTGATATTATCCAACATCTATCCTTTTGACTCGAGGTTTGGAGGCTTAGGTTATAATTAATTTTTTTTCAAGAATAATTGCAGTACTAACTTACATGTGATAAAGCCATGGTAACTGCAATTGTGCCTTAAAAATATATCTCTCAAAAATCGTCAATACATTATTTGTTAAAAGAATACTTGAAATCTTTATTTCTTTGCATCTGTTTTGGTTCCAGTACCTGGCAGTTTTGATTATGGCAGCCCTGTAGTATATAGTTTGAGTTCAGATAATGGGATGTCTCCAGTCTTGCTTTTTTTTTTTTTTTTTTTCTCATGATTGCTTTGTAAACCCTAGGCATTTTTCTTGTTCAAGATAAATTTTAGTGGGTAAATTTCTTTAAAGAAATTTGGTGGTATCCTGATGGGAATGACATGAAATATGCATATTGCTGTAGGTGGGATGATCATTATTTATTTCAATCTATGAACACAGGAAATCTTTCCATTTCTTTGTATTTATTTCTATTCCTTAAAGAGTGACTGCTAACTTTTTATGTATGAGTCTTTTACTCCTTTGTTAATGATGTTCCTAAATATTTGGTTGTTTTTTTTATTATAGTACAATGAACTGATTTTTGAATGCCATCTTCCTTTAGTTTTGTGTTTGTATAGAGGAGTACCACTGGTTTTTGTGTATTGATTTTATACCCTGCTACTTTACTATATTATTCATTAATTTCTGGAGTAGATTTTCTATATATACAGTCATATCATATGTAATAGTGATGGTTTTACTTCTCTTATAATCTGTATCCCTTTAATTCTTTTCTCTTGCCTAATCACTATGCCTGAGACTTCCAAAGCTATGTTGCATAGTAATGGTAATAATGGGTAACCCCACCTTGTACTTGACCAAAAAGGGAGTACTTTTAATTTTTCATCATTGATTATGACATTGCCTGTAAGTCTGCTGTAGACTCAATTCATTAAAGGAATTTCAACTGTTACACATTCGTTTAAATGTTTTGATCATGAAAGGTTACTGGATCTTGGGGTTGGGGGTGGATAGCATAATGGTTATGCCAACAGACTCTCATGCCTGAGGCTCCAAAGTCCCAGGTTCAATCCCCTGCACCACCATAAGCCAGAGCTGAGTAGCGCTCTGGTAAAAAAAAAAAAAATATATATATATATATATATATATATAAAGAAAATTTACTGGATCTTGTGAAAGGCTTTATATAGAAATGATTGTGTAGCTTTTGATTTTCCTTTTCTTTATGTGCTGAATTACTATTATTGATTTATGTATATTGAACCAGCTTTGAAAACCCACTTGCCATGGTACACAAGCTTGTTAATGTACTGCATCTGGCTGAGTAGAATTTTGTTGAATATCTCCAGCACAGAAATAAACCCCCAAGCCTTTGGACAATTAAGTTCTGACAAGGGGCCCCCAAACAGTAAATGAAGAAAGGCTAGTCTCGTCAAACATTAGTGTTGGGAAAATTGGGTTGATACATACAGAAGAATGAAACTGAACCACTACATCTCACCATGCACAAAAGTCAACTACAAGTGAATGAAAAACATAAATATTAGACCAGAAATAACAAATACATGAGAAAAAATTGACAGAATACTTCAATATCTATGCTTCAAAAATGTCTGTAAATTTATTAGTTGCCATTAAAACTTTAAAGAAAATTAAATAGAATTTATATATCATAAACCCAAAGTTTTTAATTTTACATACTATGGAATTTTATACATTATAGCCACATAGGAGCTTTCATAATAAAACCATTTCTCTCAGCTCCACAATATTTCAATGTAAAACAAAATATTGACTTACCTTTTTGGTATAGCTTACATTTAATGCAGTTAAATCCCAAGTTTGGATATGAATAAAACCAGTCAATTAATCTTAAATGTTTACTAAGTATTATGATAGTTGCACACAAATTTAAAAGTTTAATTAATCCAACAAATAAAAGGCACATTTTAGAACTACCTTATACATTTATCTTAACCTCTTATTTTCTAATTGCATTAATGTTTGAATTCAAACTTACTTTTCCAATACAATATCACATCAAAAATACTTTATTACTTTAATGAAATGCCTATTTATCAGAAAAGGAATATTTTCTTTCATTTCAACTGTCATTTAATTATACTCTGATGTAAACTTTGATGTGGATATATAATAATTGCTGTCATCAGAAATTGAATTGTATATTAAACAAAATATTTTTCTTAAGCATGTGGCAAATAACTAACTTCTTCTCTTCAGTTAGAATTACCATGGTATCTAATGTAACTTTGCCCACTACTTACATAACTTTATTTTACTGAAAAAGTTCAAGTAATTTATGTGAAACAAATATGTCATCTTGAATCACTACAATTTCAACATGATAAAAAATAAGGAGCTGGGGGATGGCTGGTAGCACAGCGGGTTAAGCACACATGATGCAAAGTGGCAAGGACCTGAGGAACCGGGTTCGAGCCCCAGCTCATCACCTGCAGGGGAGTTGCTTCACAGGTGGTGAAGCAGGTCTGCAGGTGTCTATCATTCTCTCCCCTTCTTTGTCTTCCCCTTCTCTCTCTCTCTTTCTCTCTGTTCTATCCAACAATGATGATGACAACAATAATAACTACAACAATAAAACAAAAAAGGCAACAAAAGGGAATAAATATTTAAAAATTAAAAAGCCAGTAAAAAAAGAAAAATGTAATAAAAATATGTGCAATACTTGTACACTTGGCAGAGCCTCAAAGATTCTAAGAAAGCTCTTCCATATTGTCTTAGGCATCAGTCAAAAATGCCCTATTGCAAGGTAGTTTTGGGGAATAAAAGATGGATCAGTTACATGAAGTAATTTCCACCTCTTCCATGAAGAAAGAAGGGTTCTTAAAGCATAAGACAAACAAATATCAGAATGTATGGAATGTGTGACAATTATAGTAATATACAAGAAATGGGATACAAAGACTGAGATGTTAATAAAGTAAGAATCAGACTCCAGATGCTCTTGCCACTAAAAAGCAAATTGAGGGTTTACCATCTGTGGTAATCTGTTCCCAAGTACATCTTGTATATAGCCACTGCTACAAGCTAAAATGAGGAACCATATTAAGAAAGCATCAAAAATGACTACATGGTAAACAATTTTTCTTCCTCTGATATAAATAAACCAGTTGAATTACAATTACCATTAAGGTGCCAATTTTCTCTGGAGTAAACCTGTCATACTGGGCCTTACAAATCAGTTTGTGAATGCAAAGCCACCTGTTTACAAAGTGTCAGTAATTTAACTAGAAATAGTCATTCTGAAGGTGAAGTGGTCACATGAATCTGCCATTGCTGTCCTATAACACAGTAGATGGTAGATTGATAGAAATAAATATTGAAGGAAGGAATTCATCAAAAAGAAAAAAATTATAAAATATTGAGTCATTTACTATCTGAGTCTAGGAAAAAAAAAAAAGGATACAATAGCTCCACAGTGTTCCATTGTTTCTATCATCACTACAGATTTGATTCAACAAGACTGAACCATGAATTTGAGTTTACAAATATATGACTGTATAAATAGAACAACGATAGTACCTGCATTTATGGGGATTGTGTGATTAGACTTAGACCTAATAGCTCAGCAAGCAAGGAGAAAGGCTGAAAGAAGGTACCAAAATTTGTATAGTCAGATATTTTACTACTTAGGCTTATACACTTCCTGTAATAATCCCTACTTCACTTCTGCCAACCATCCTATCTATTCTACTAAATACACAAAAGGAAGTAAAATATATCTCCTAATCTCTTCTGACAACATCAGCATCATCGTTACCCTTTTATAATCTTTAGAAGAAACATTGTATACAATTGACCAAGTGATATAATGGCAAAATTATATGTATCTACTAAAGGACAATTATTGTCCCCATGACAAACTTTATTAGAATCATCAAACAAGTAAATGAAATAGAACATAAAGTTAACTTAGACTCCACTAAAATCCTATGTTTCCTCCCTAATTTGAGGCCTGACCCAATAAATGTAATAATGGTCTAGATACAACAAATGACACTCAAGACTTTAACTAGGAGAGAATTCAAGCCTGTCAGATTAAAAAAAAAAAAAAGATACTACCAAAGCTGGAAAATAACTGGCTCAATTTAATGATGGGCTACCCTATCATCTAGGGCCCTAGAAGGGGAATCTTCAGATTATCAAATATATACTATGGGCCTAGACCTCTAAGGGATCCCTCTCTAGACCATCACTGATCACTTCCATCGGAAATATCATCATAAGCCCTTTTGTGGACCTCTCCAGGAACTTGCCCTCACTATAAAGTAATGATAGGAACTACCCCACTCTCTGAAGGGAAGCTGGGTGACCCTAACCTACCATTAGAGGAAGACTGTTTCTGAAATGAGTGCAGTCTAGAATGTTCCTAATTGTGACCATGGACTGCAAACTCAGACTGAAAAGGACACAGAGGTTGCATGGGCTCCTGCGCTAAATATGAATAGATATGGGCCCTAGGTCACATCAGTGGGGTAAACAGTTAATTGTATTTACATACTTTCTTCAAATTTGGAAGCTATTCTCTGTCCTAATCCAGCTTTCTGTCCCTATTCTCAACTCTATGTATTCCCAGACAATATTTTTAGTCCACCTGCATGTTAGATATCAGGTTCAGGCAAAAAATACCAAGGGGAAGGGGCTTTTAGAACAGAACATACCTAAAATGGACTTCCTAGCTTCTCCCCACATAAAGTACTCTAATTTCATCTGCTCTATTCCTACTTTTTGTTGCAGTTTATTAAACAATTTGTCCTGCTTTATAGCTTATCACCTTTCAGCCACTATGTTGCTGACACTATGATTCCATCCTGGCTTCCCTGGGAAGACAACCCCATCACTGTATCCCAGAACCTCACCTCTTCAGTCTTAGCCCATTGGAGAAAGAAAGAAACAGGTTGGGAGTATAGATCAACCTGCAAACCCCATGTTCAGCGGGGAAGCAATTACAGAAACCAGACCTTCCACCTTCTACACCCCATAAAGAATGTTGGTCCATACTCCCAGAGGGATAAAGAATAGGGAAGTTTCTGTAGCTGGGGAGATAGCTTAGCTGGTAGAGTACTGGGTTTGCATGCTTGAAGTTTCTGGTTCAGTCTCCAAATAGGGTAGTTTCCAATGTAGGGGATGGGGCATAAAACTCTGGTGGTGGTAACTGTATGGAATTGTACCCCAACTATCTTATGATCTCATTCATCATTATTAAACACTAATAGAAATTCTTTTAAAGCAATTTCATTCGGAAGTACCATTTTTGCAGTTAAGTTAAAATGTTTTCTAAACTAATATGTTTGTATCATTACAGAAGGTAAAAAATTGGATGAAGAAGCACATATTTACAGAAGAGCGATAATGTATGAGAACACCATCTACATGGAACAATAAAAACTTGGGAAAGAGTCTGGGAAAGTCTTAATCTCATAGCTCTGAAGAGTAAGTTGTCCTGGCATCTTGATTTCAGACTTTTAGCCTTCAAATTTAAGACAATTAATTTACATTATTTATGTTTTCCTGTACATGGCACTTTTTTGCAGCCTCAGTAAACTAACATATACATAGAGGAGACCCTTCCTGAAAGTATTCCTCTTAGGAAGTTTTTTTTTTTTTTTAAAGTGAATTTTATTTAGAACACCTCAGGTACATTGCAACATAAATGTATTAGTTTTTAGAACATAATCAAGATTACTATATTTCTTAATTTATCATTATAATGTCAGATGTTCTAGAATTTTTAAAATCTTTAGGAAACAAAATTATGTGACTGGGGAAATAACTCAACTAGCAGAACACCAGACACCAATTCTTAAGGGTCAAGGTTCAGCCTCAGACAGCTCTGTACCAGAGTAGTATTCTGACTTCTTTTTCCTTCTCTCCTTCTTTTTGTTAATGTGAAAGTCTTTTCATAAACAGTAAGTAAAATAAATCTTTAAACAAAACAAAAGGAAAATTATGAAAGATTTATTCTAGTAATGTCTTCCCAAATAGGAATTCTAGTCTGGATATTTGTTTAATACATTGTTTATAAAGCTATATTATTATACTGGAAAGTAAACTATTGACTAATGAATACTTAAGACTTCCTTGGCAGGGTCAAGGTGGTAATGCACCTGGTAGAATGCACACATACCATGACTATGGACTCGGGTTCAAATCCCAAGTCCCCATCCACAGGAGGAAGCTTCATAAGCAGTGAAAGAGTGCTGCAGGTGACTTTCTTCCTTTTTCCCCCTTCCTTTCCTTTTTTTTAAATCCCTCCTCCTTCTTCCTTAATCCCTTTGTATTTCTCCATCCCCTCTCAACTTCTCTCTGTTCTTTTCAAAAGAGAGAGAGAGAGAGAGAGAGAGAGAGAGAGAGAGAGAGAGAGAGAAAGGAAGAAAGAAAGAAAGAAAGGAGGGAAGAGCACCTGGTGGCGATAAAATAAAAAGCAAGGAAAAAAAAAGATTCCCTTTCCTATCTTTTAGAGAGAAAACAACCATTTATATGTTGTTCTCACAGAAGGCAAATAGTCTCTTAAATATTACATTTTGCTTGTAATTCAATATAATCTTTTGAGTCTGGACTGGGCATGTAAATAAAATTCCTGAGGACTCAATGCTCATTTCAGAGACTCACAATAGAAGTTTATTGTATATTTAACAATAAAGATCAGACTCTAAATCTAAGAGAGAATATTACCATATTTACCCTGAAAGTCTTTCCTTGAGCATCACAGATAAAGCAAAAGTTACAATAATATGTAAAACCGTGAACAATATTGTGGTGCACCTGGTTGAGCACATATGTCACAATGTGTAAGGACCCAGGTTCAAGCTCCTGGTTCCCACCTGTAGGGAGAAAGCTTTGTCAGTAGGAAAGCAGTGCTGCAATGACCTCTCTGTCTCTATCCCTCTCTACTACCTCCTTTACTCTCTATTTCTGGCTATGTCTATCCAAGAAATAAATAAATATAATAAAATAAGAGCAAAAGAAACTAGAGTTTTTTTTTTAAGTGAACAATATAATGAAAGACAAGATAATGTGAACACTATCATATACTATATAATGTTGCATATATAACATGGGATACTATAACCTAGGATTCCTTGATATAAAAAAGAAAAAGAAACCTGAAAATGCAAAGAACAAAATTATTGATTTAACATTGCAAGAGTGATACAGAGAGAAAGAAAATATATTCCAACCGTTATGCCAGCATTGGCAGTAAAACTGTGCTGGGAAGTCATGGCTCTGTGATGAAGACAAGCCACACTTATCTTACTTCACAAACAAAACAATCTTTATTAAGAACCTAGTACTCTGTCAGTGAGAGCAATTCAGTTTGTAAGCAATCACCATGGCATCTTCTACAAGGTACACTCACAGGTCTCTTTGTTTGCAAGTATATTTGTTTGATATCAGTCTCTCCTGGGGAAAAATGAAATATAGAAATAGGTTTCATAGTCAGTAGAGCCTAACATAAAATAAAAAGGTCAGAAGGGTAATAAGTATTGAGAGCTTAGGAGAAAATGACTATGTTGAAATATAATCATCTCTCTTATCAAGAGTGTTCTGAGATATTTGGTAGTAATTTGAAAGCAGCTATAATTTTAGTTAAATATATCATCAGAAATCACAACCTCTAGTGACCACTGCTACTTCATAAAATCAAGTTAGTTCTGTTCATGTGAAAGGAAATGTTTCAGTCAGTAGAACTGTACCATAGTGATCACTTAGGTTTTAATTTAACCTATTTGAAGATTCTCAGAAAGTTTAAAGCTCTCATCTCTGTCATTACAATTTATTTCTATGCCATTGCTACAGGGCAAAATCATTGGGAGGAGAGCTTTGAAGTGCTCACACTAAGGACAGAATTACCTGGGCTCCAGCTCTATTATTCCTGATGTGTGTTTCTTTTCAAGGATACTACAAAAGTGAAATTTCAAATCCCGCTAGCAGCATCCACTGAAATCATCTTGGGGCAGGCAGAATATGCAAACTTTATGAATATTAATGGCAGCACATGGTCCATTATGATTCACTGTGCTGTGCAAAATACAGCTGCTTTGCTCCAAGCCCACCAGGAAAGCAGAGGGTTCTTGTTTTAAGTGGTCTCCAAGGTCAAAATCTACTTGGCAATTTCATAGTTAGAACATTATCCATCTCGCTATACATGTTAAAAACAGAGTCTATTTTAAAGCATCCGGGGATCTATAAACCAGTTTCCTATATTGCTACGGAAAGTGAACTATTTGAAGATTTATGAAAACAAAAATAGACTTCATAGGAAATTTAGTTCCATTTGTCCCTTCAGTTTTTAGTTCTATGTTTATTTTTGCTGAACTTTTATATGATGACAGGTTCAGTGATTTTTAAGCTAGAAAGAGGGAATCTGTTAGGAATAGGTTTTTAGCAGTGAAATATAAGAATCTGGCTGGGTATATAGTGACCTAAAAAATATAATTAAACTGAGATACAAGTGATTTTCCTTATCACTTATATGTATATGAGAAATCTACATTTTTACTTTAATGAGATAATTACCAATATTAATTTATACAAAGTAACAACACAATGTTAAGAGAATCCATGAACTTGAAAATATTTGTAAACTATACAGTTGAAATAAGACTGTTATATAAAATATACAAATAACTCATAAATTAAAAAAATAAATAAATGGGTAACTTGATTAAAATGAGGTAGGCCTTTTATATTATAAAAAAAGTTTACCTGAAAAAAAATGGGTGAAAGTCCTTTATTTAAATCTCACAAAATAAAGATGCAACCAGGGGAAATATACACAGGAAAAGTTGTTCCAGGTCACAGAAAATCAAATTAAAGTAATAACCATAAACCACTACATTAGCATGACCAAGATGGATACTATGAAAGGTTGGGGATGATGTTGTTTACATGATTTTATTATATTTACCAAAATTTGGAAGAGAAACCAAGATACAGTTTTAGTAGATAAATGGCTAAATTGCAGTGCATCAAGGCAATGGAAAATAATCCAACATTAAAGAAATCAGTTCTCAAGCTATGAAAATATATGGAGAAGAATCATTTCCTAAATGGAAATGATATAATATAAAAGGCCAATATAAAAGGTTCCACACTCTATGATTCAACTGTATGATATTTGGGAAAAGGCAAAACTACAGAGGCAGTAAAGAAAATAATGATTACCAGTAGCTGGGAATAGAGAAGAAAATATACAGAACAAATCAAATAGAGGGCAAAGGAACTGCTCACTATGATACATAATGAGTGTGTGCACACGCACACACACACACACACACACACACACACACACACACACACGTGTGAGTGTTTGTGGCAGTCCCATTTATAATCACACACATTTGGAAACAGCCTAAGGATCCAACAGCAGATGAATGATTAAAGAAGTTGTGAAATACTACACAGCTGTAAGAATGAAATATTCTCCTTTGCTACAGCATGAGTGGAGCTAGAGGGAATCACACTGATCAACATAAACCACAAAGAGGTGGGCAGACAGCAGATTATTTCATTCATAAATGGGCTCTGAGAAACAAAAAAAAGGACAATACAGGGTGAATCCTCAATGAACTATAGGGGGCACTAAAAAGAGAATGGTTATGTAAATCCTTATGGTTGAACAAGAAGATGGTTGGTTGAGACAGAAATATACTGATACTAAATTTGGGAAATGTACCACTGTAACAATAAAAATTCTGTAAATCAACAATTCCTTCAGAGGCCAGGTGATGATGGCACACCCTGTTAAATGGACATATCACCATGTGCAAGGCTTCAAGCCCCTAGTCCCTACCTCCTTGTGGGGGCTGGGGACTTCACCAGCAGTGAAACTGTGCTGCAGGTGGCTCTCTTTGTCTTTCCCTATTACAGCTGCCCCTCTCAATTTCTTTCTGTCCTATCAAATAAAAAAAGAGGAAATAAAAAAGAAAAAAATGGCCACCAGGAGTGGAGGCTCCATCATGTAGACACCAAGCCCTAGTAATAGTCCTATGGCAAAAACAAACAAAAAAAACCTAACATTAAAAAAATAAAAATTTTCTCAATAAAGTAATATTAGACTTGAAAAAAAATTGAGGGTGTCGATGCCTATAAGAGGGGTTGCTGGATCATTTGGTAAACTAATTTCTGATGGTTTCAGGAATTTTCAAGATGTTTTCCACAGGGGCAGCCCTAATTTGCATTCCCACCTACCAAGTCTGTAGAACAGTTCTTGTGGAGGCCTGGAGTGGTGCACCAGGTTAAGCACACATAGGATAAAGCTCAAAGAGCTGCACAAGGATCCAGATGGATCCCTGCTCCCCCTCTGCAGGGGAAAAGCTTCAGAAGTAGTGAAGCAGGTCTGCACAGGTGTCAATCTATCCCCCTCCCCCCAATTTCTCTCAGTTCTATCCAATACAAAATGGGAAAAATGGCCACCAGCAGCAGTGGATTCTTAGTGTTGGTATCGAGTCCCAGGTATAAATCTGGAGGCAAAATAAAAGAAAGATTCCCTTAACAACACATCCTTGCCAGCACTTGTCACTTCTGTGCTTTCTGATGTATGCCATCATAACAGGGATATGGTATTTCATTTTAAAATTTAAATAAGAATAATGATAGCACCAATGCTAAATGAAAGTCCCTTTTTAAATAAAACTTAAGACACAAAAGTAACTTATTTATTTATTTTTTAATATGTTCTTTTCTTTTTTAAAGATTTTATTTATTTATGAGTAAGATAGGAAGAGAGAGAAAGAACCAGACATCACTCTGGTACATGTGCTGCCGGGGATCGAACTCAGGACCTCATGCTTGAGAGTCCAAAGCTTTACCATTGCGCCACCTCCCGGACCACAAAAGTAACTTATTTTTGTGGAATCTTAAGAAATGCAAGATTTAGTTGGTGTTAGCTGATGGTGAAATCATAACCAATGAGAGTTTATAAAAACTAAATACTATATATATTTCATGGATTTTTTACTATTTTTTAATGATGTCTAAGAAAAAACCTAAGATGAAATAAATATTTAGCTGGGTCACTGATCATTAAAGAGGCAATTTAGACAGGTTTTAAATGTTTAATAAAATCCATACCTGGTTCATTACATATTAAAATATACTGGTATATGAAAAACTCTATGTCTTATTACAGAAATAAAGTTCTATTTCACTTACTAAGATAGCTTAAAATTATAACTATGCTTAAATTGTATTTTATGTATATGATAGTTAATAATTAAAAGTAGTTTTTTACATCTGTTACTGTTACTATGCTAAATAAAAGTTTCAAACTTATCATCTTATGTATATGAGATAATTTCAATATAAAACATCACTATTTATGGAGAAATTAATCATTTCTAGTATATGTATTATGTGTATGATGACCCTGGTTCAAATCTCCTACCTCCAATTGTATGGGGGAAGCTTCATAAGTATTAAAGCAATGTTGCAGGTGTCTCTTATTTCTCCGTCTCTATCTCCTTATCCCTGCCTTTTATATCTCTCATTATCTCTATCAAAAGGAAAAATGATAGCAAAAGGGGGGGAGAGAAGGAAGGGGAAAAGGAAGAAAGAAGAAATGAAAAAATTGTTTGGAGCAGTAGTGTAATATTTCAGGCACCAAGCTCCAGCAATAATTCAGGGGATAAAACAAACAAATAACACTAGACACAACTGTAGTATAAATAGCAGGCTATGCATAGACATGTATAAAGAGTCCCAATAATTAATTAATTGCATCAAAATATCTCTTTGTTAGAAAATAAAATTAATTTTATCCAGTAATTACAACTACATAGGCATTACCTAAAACACATGTGAATGCCTAAAAGTAAATAGAATTGACTATTCTTACTATATTTCAACAGATGTATGAATAGTTTTTGTGAAACATAATATATTTAAAGATGGGCAAGATAGCTCATGTGAATAATGTACCTGCTCTGATATGAACACTAGGTTTGAGCCTAAATTCAAGTCTAGGTTCCAGCCCAGCCTCCACCACACTGGGGAAAGATTCAATGCTGCATTAAGCTCTTCTTTCTTCCCCCGTCTTTCTTTTTCTATTTGAAAAATTTACATAGAGGAAAAAATTCAGATGAACTAAGAAGTTCCATATTGAAAGAAATAGAAAATTGTGTAAAAGAGCACCAGCTACAGGGAATAGTAGCTTGCAAAACATATTTTTAACAGTCTCTAAATATCTCTATTTTAAACTCAAAGATTAAGCATTGAGGGTGTCTTGTTAAATACAGGGATAAGATAAACCTTTTTATAAAAATGTGACCTACAAAAAGAAGAAGGAGGAGGAGTGGGAAAAGTAAGAGGAGGAAGAGAAGCAACAGGAAGAGGAAGAGGGAGAGGAGGAAGAGGAAGCATAGGACACATCAATAAAAGGCATAAATAAATACATCAATAAAAACATCAATAAAAGACATCAATACATTGAACAAGATCCTAGCCAACTGGATACAGCAATATATAAAAAAGATTGTTCCTTATGACCAACTGGGATTTATTCCAGGAATGCAAGGCTAGTTCAATATATGTAAGTCAATCAACATCATTCACCAAATCAATAAAAGAAAAAACAAAAACCACATGATTATCTCAATAGATGAAGAGAAAGCCTTTGACAAAATCCAACACCCATTCATGTTCAAAACACTACAAAAATGGGAATTATTAGATGGAAAATTCTTCAAAATAGTGGAAACCTACAGCTAACATCATACTCAATGGAAAGAAGCTGAAATTATTCCTCCTCAGATTGGGGCCTAGACAGGGCTGTCCATTATCACCATTTATCTTCAACATAGTATTGGAAGTTCTCACCATAGAAATCAGACAAAAGAAAGGAATCAAAGAAATACAGAGGGAAGGGAAGAAGTCAAACTCTCACTATTTGCAAATAATACGGCGGTATACATAGAAAAACCTAAAGAATCTAGTAGCAAGCTATTGGAAATCATTAGACAATATAGCAAGGTGTCAGGCTACAAAATAAATGTACAAAAAAAATCAGAAATCAGTGGCATTTCTTGATGCAAACATTAAGTCGAAAGAATAGGATATCCAGAAATTATTCCCATTCACTGTCACAGCAAAATCAATAACATATCTAGGAATAAGCATGACCAAATATTTGAAAGACTTGTATATTAAAAACTATGAGTCACTATTCAAAGAAATAAAAAATGATACAAAGAAATAGAAAGATATTCCGTGCTCATAGATTGGAAGAATTAGTATCATCAAGATGAATATTAGACCCATAGCCATGTACAAATTCAATGTGATACTCATCAAAGTCCCACCAAGCTTCTTTAAGAGAATAGAGCAAAAAATCACAATAATTTATCTGGAATCAGAAAACACCTAGAATCATGAAAACAATCTTGAGGAAAAGAAACAGAAATGGAGGCATCACACTCCTAGATCTCAAACTTACTGAGGCCATCATAATCAAAACAGCCTGGTACTAGAACAAAAATAGAAACAGACCAGTGGAACAGAATTGAAAGCCTAGAAATAACACCCACACCTATGGATATCTAATTTTTGATAAAGGGACCCAAAATATTAAATGGAGGAAGGAGGCTCTCTTTAATAAATGATGCTGGGAAAACTAGGTTGAAACATGCAGAAGAATGAACCTGAACCACCTTATCTAACCAGAAACAAAAGTTAACTCTAAATGGATCAAGGACCCAGAGGTTAGACCAGAGACTTTCAAATACTAAGAAGAAAACATTGGTGTAACACTTTCCCATCTAAACCTCAAGGACATCTTTGATGATACAAACCCAATTGCAAGGAAGACTAAAACAAAAATAAATCAATGGGACTACATAAAATTGAAGAGCTTCTGCACAGCCAAAGACGCCATCACTCAAACAGAGACCCTTCACAGAATTGGAGGTCTTCACAGGCCATACATCAGACAAGAGACTAATAACCAAAATATACAAAGAGCTCAGCAAACTTAGCACCAAAAAAGGAAAGGACCCCATCCAAAAAATGGGCAGAAGATATGAACAGATTATTTATTACAAAAGAGACCCCAAAGGCTAATAAACATATGAAAAATTGCTCCAGGTCACTGACTGTCAACAAATACAAATAAAGACAACATTGAGATACCACCTCACCCCTGTGAGAATGTCATACATCAAAAATGACAGCAATAAGAAACACTAGAGAGGTTGTGGGGACAAAGGAATCCTGCACTACTAGTGGGAGTGTAAATTGGTCCAACCTCTGTGGAGAGCAGTCTGGAGAACTCTCACAAGGGTAGAACTAGACCTCCCATATGACCAAGTAATTTCTCTCCTAGGGATATAGCCTAAGGACTCCCTAACACCCAACCAAAAATATATGTTTACACATATGTTCATAGCAACACAATTCATAATAGGTAAACCAAGGAAGCAAACCAGGTGCCCAGCACAGATGAATGGCTGAAAAAGCTGTGGTATATTTGCACAATGGAGTAATACACAGCTATTAAGAACAATGAATCCACCTTCTTTGACCTATCTTGGATAGAGCTAGAAGGAATTATGTTAAGTGAGGTAAGTAAGAAAGATAAAGATGAGTATGGGATGATTCCACTTATAAACAGAAGTTGAGAAAGAATAAAAGAATGGGATTTTTCAAACTTCTTTTTCAACTTCTGTTTATAAGTGGGATCATCTTCTCAGACAAGCAGGGTCTACCTGCATATTAGATGTTCAGCACAGGCAAAAACTAGTAAAGTCATGGACCCTTTGGATTATAATAAAAGCGACCTAGGAGCTTTTTTCAAAACAGAGACCCTAAATCTTCACCTGTAATATTCAGTCCTGGAACCTTAGGGTGGGGCCCACTTTTCTGCATGCTGCTCTTAATTCAAATCAAATAATATTCCATCTGCGGATCACAACCTAATCAATGCAACAAGTGCCACCCCAGCATGTTTCACTTCAGACTGTGACCAGAGACTTCAGGTGTGGAATGACAACCCTTCAGCTTCATCACTCGGGTGAGACCTTTCCTTTCATAGTATTCTCTAATTCCATTCCAGGTGTTCCACTCCCAATAAAGTCCCCAAACCTAGATATAGTCCAGGTCCCCTGAGATAGAGCATAGGTTCACCCGTGCCCATAAACTAGGGGAAAAATATATACCTGAAAGCAGTAGTACACGAGAGCACGCAGGGAATACCCCCCCAACACTTCATCTGCACTATTCTGGTCTTTAGGTCCATGATTGTTCAACAATTTGTTTGGCTTTGTATGTTAACTCTCTTTTCAGCCACCAGGTTCTGGATGCCAGCAAGATGTTGACCAGACTTCCCTGGACAGACGACTCCATCAATGTGTACTGGAGCTCCACTTCCTCAGAGCCCCACCCTACTAGGGAAAGGGAGAGGCAGACTGGGAGTATGGACCGACCAGTCAACGCCCATGTTCAGAGGGGAAGCAATTACAGAAGCCAGACCTTCCACCCTCTGCAGCCCATAATGACCCTGGACCCATACTCCCAGAGAGATAGAGAATGGGAAGGCTATCAGTGGAGGGGGTGGGATATGGAGATCGGGTTATGGGAATTGTGCGGAATTGTACCCCTTTTATTCTATGGTTTTGTTAATGTCTCCTTTCTTAAATAAATAAAAAAAAATATTCATGCCTTTAGGTTCATGATTAGTCAACACTTTGTTCTGCTTTATATCTTGTCTTTTTTAGCCACCAAGTTCCAGATTCTACCATGATGCCAACCTGACTTCCCGGGGCAGATGACCCCACCATGTTAGAGCCCTGTCTCCCCAGATCCATGCTCCACTAGGAAAAGAGAGAGACAGGCAGGGAGTATGGATCGACCTATCAATGTCAATATTCTGCAGAGAGAAGTAATTACAGAAGCCAGACCTTCCACCTTCTGCACCCCATAATGACCCTTGGTCCATATTCCCACAGGGTCATAGAATAGGAAAGCTATCAGGAAAGGGGATGGGATATGGAGCTCTGGTGGTGGGAATTGTACCCCTCTTATCCTATGGTCTTGTCAAGTGTTTCCATTTTATAAATAAATAAATTTAAAAAGAAAAGAAAAGGAAACTCAAAGCAGAATCTGACTGACTTTGGAGTAGGGCACCAAAGCAAAAATCTCTGGGTGGAGAGTGAGGGTAGCACAGAGGGTTAAGCACACATGGCACGAGTCACAAGGACTGGCCTAAGGGCCCATTTTCAGCCATGGTTCCCCAGCTGCAGGGTGGGGGGGGTTGCTTCACAGGAGGTGAAGCAGGTCTGCAGGTGTCTATCCTTCTCTCTGTCCTTTCCTTCTCTCTCCCTATTCAATATCAACAACATCAATAACAACAATGATAATAACCACAACACCTATAAAACAACAAGAGTAACAAAAGGGAAAAAATATCCCCCAGGAGCAATGGATTCCTGGTGCAGGCACCGAGACCCAGCAATAATCCTGGAGGCAAAAAAAAAAAATAGGGAAGCTATAAAGGGAACAGATGTGATACAGAGTTTTAGGGGTGGGGACTGTGTGGAATTGTACCCCTCCTATCCTATAGTCTTGTTAATATTTCAATTTAATAAATAAAAATAAAAGGCCACCTGATCTACTCTGAATTTGAATCATCAAATTTATAAATCATATTTCAAGTCTTACAAAATTACTTTAGATAATTAAGATTTTTATGTTTTTACTATATATTACAAAACCCATAGATATGTGAACACACACACATACACATAGATGCTCCTGCTTGCATGTTTACATAAAGAGATACGCTAGAAATATGTACTTAAACCTATTTGACATTTGATCAGTATCAGAAATTCATTTTTCTGTAACATTATGATTCTACTATGTTTATAAACAGAGTATGCAATGGATTATCTCCACATAATGAAAATGCTAATTATATTAGGTCATAAAATTAAGATATATGAGCTTATAGAAAAATAGTTTTACATTTTCTATATTACAGCACTGTCCTCTAAAAGAACTTTGGAATTATAATCAGAAGCTAATACTTAAATGGACTATGATATTTTGATTCTCAGTGAAAAATCAATTACTTGCCCTTGACAAAACCTTTTATTATATCTAGATGACTTTAACTACTAAGAAGATATTGGAACTTTTTTAAGCCACTGACAGCTTTAATCTTGCAAGTGCATGCTTCCAAACTATGTGAGATAAATTTGAAAAGGTCAAATCTGCTATAATTAATGCCATGATTTGGGCCACTTTACACTTGAAGTCACCAGAAACCTATGCTGAATGACAGGTTAAGTATTCTCTCTTCACCAACCTGACATCATAATGTGGACTTTTTAAATGAGTTATTATGTTATTGTTTTATAAGATAGAATATTCTAAATCATAGAAGAACATTGCAGTAGAACTCTACATTTTACAAAACTAACAGAATCACCCTTAATTTTGTGGTAATAAAGAACAAAAGAAATTTAAGTTAATGTTAGTGAAATATGTAACAATTTGTTAACATATTAATGTCTAAATATTTCATTAAATAAATGCGACATTTTCTCTTTTTAACTATTTATAATCTTTATTTATTGAATAGAGACAGCCAGAAATAGAGAGGGTAGGGGGAGATAAAGAAAGAGAGAAACAGAGAGACACCTGCAGACCTGCTTCACTATAGAAGCTTTCCCTCTGCAGGTGGGGACCAGAGACTCAAACTCAGGTTCTTGTGCATTGTAACATGTGTGTTTAACCAGGTGCGCCACCACTCAGCCCTAATATTATCCGATTAATAGAAAAAGAATTTTGAGATTAGTATTGGAATGCAAATACAGCAACTGACAAATTGCAAAATTAAAATACCATAAAATGTATATCTTTTAATATTGAACATACATATATGCTAGTTATTTAAATAAACTGTTAATTCTTTTAAGTTAATGATCATTAATTGTTTAAATATAAAACTTCCAATTCTATCAAATGTCTCAGTTCTTCACAGCACTTCTCATCTGTGGCTCTTATATTAAAGAGAGTAATATGCTTCTATTCACTGAGTAATTTTTTATTTCAAACTTTGAATAAGTAGCACAGTAGATTCTAATATGATTCTAATAACAACTTGATAAAGTAGTTATTTAAGTCACCACTTTCAGATGGCATTATATTACTTTTTTTTTTCTTTTTTTAAAATTTTTATTTATTTATTTATTTTAATATTTATTTTATTTATTTATTCCTTTTAGTTGCCCTTGTTGTTTTATTGTTGTAGTTATTATTGTTGTTGTCGTTGTTGGATAGGACAGAGAGAAATGGAGAGAGGAGGGGAAGACAGAGAGGAGGAGAGAAAGATAGACACCTGCAGACCTGCTTCACCGCCTGTGAAGCGACTCCCCTGCAGGTGGGGAGCCGGGGTTCGAACCGGGATCCTTATGCCGGTCCTTGTGTTTTGCGCCACCTGCGCTTAACCCACTGCGCTACAGCCCGACTCCCAGCATTATATTACTAAACAGATTCTTGTACAGTTAAATGGCTGATCAAGAACCATGATCCAGTCCTGTTTGACTCCCACATTCATGTTTACATTGTTTCTTGTTATCCTGGAAAACGAGTTCATAAAACTCTAAAATCTCAAAACAAGAGACAAGGACATATCTACTCCTTATTAAGCATCTTATTTCTCTATGTTTCTCCTTCTTACAAAAATTTACTTTTTTAATTAAAATTTCTTTTGGGGGACGGGCGGTAGCACACATGACACGAAGCACATGGACCTGAGTAAAAATCCCGTTTCGAACCCCACCCCGTCCCAGTTCCCCACCTGAAGGGGAGGGTTGCGCTTCACAAGTAGGGAAGCAGGTCTGTAAGTGTCTGTCTTTCTTTCCCTCTCTGTCTTCTCTCCTCTCTCGGTTACTCTCTGTTCTATCCAACAATGACAACAACAACAATAATAACAACAAGGGTAACAACAAGGGCAACAAAATGGGAAAAATGGCCTTCAGGAGCAGTGGATTCGTAGTGTAAGCACCGAGCCCCAGCAATAACCCCGGAGACAAAAATAAATGACATAAAATAAAATATAAAATAAAATAGCTTTTTGTTGCTATTACTGGGGCTGGACAGAGAGGCAAATGGGGAAAGGGAAAAACAACAAAGTTTCCCCTAGTGGAGTGTGTCTGGTCTTAAATCTCGGTCATGCACATTTCCAAGTAGATATATTCCCAGGTGAGCTATCTCACTGACCCTTATTGAAATATTCTTACAAGGAAATGCTGTTCTTCAAGACTGTACTGGCTGAGGAGGACAATTTCACATCTCCTCCCAAAATATGTATTAGTACATCTTCTCCTCCAACCAAGTATTAACACTCATTCAAATGTGGTATGCTTTTCTAAAGAGAAAGTAGGTTGTGACCCCTCCACATACTGAGAGAAGGTATGTAATTTGTTCCCTCTGGGGAATCTTCAAAAAACTGCTGCTGGTGGCTAATGCTATTCCTATAACTTATGATTTGGTGATATTCTATTTTATGCATTTCTTCAGTTTCAAATTCACCCTTTGTTTCTTCCATTTTTATAAAGTTTGCAGTGATAGACTATACTTTTATTAATATTTAACTCTGTGAAATGCCTCTACACAAAATTATTTGTATGTATTTCCACTGATATACTACTTTTCATATTTCATTAATGAGGAAAGGTCCAAATCAGCTGAATAAACCTTTAAAACAAACTTTGGGATCCTGCACTACTTTGGTTTTAATCATTTAATTTTATGAGCTCATTAATGAATGTTAATATTCTTCAGTTAAATTTATTACGTATATTTTTATGCTTCTTACCACTCTGAGTTGTTTTACATACTAGTGATTTTTATTACCCTATTTGTAATCTAAATTGAGTTTAGGTAGTAGAAATGACACAATTATCTTATTTTTATTAGATAACTCCTTGTAGTGTTTTACACTGTTTTATTCTCTTTCAGTATTTTATAATCTACTAAAACTGTCTAAAACAATATGCATGAAAGGCTAGTAAATGTTTCTCTTTAGCCAAATAAAATATGATTTAATAGACACAGAAATGTTAGGCTTGAGGTTTTTCAATTTCTAAGAATTATAAAAAAAATTGAATGATCTTATTTTCATCACAACATACAAAATTCAATACTGTTTTATATTTGAAAATATGAGAGAAATGCAGAAACAACACAATAATACCATACATTTTTCAGATATTGCTTTATGTACTTATATGAGATTTCATATTATCAAAAGCATAGCATCATTACACTGTGACAATCTTTTTCCCCCATGTCACTGGGGGATGGAGAGTAATAGTTAATAGTTGTCTGCACATGGGTACAATTTCTCAGTTCCATATGACTGGTGTCTGAAAAACACTCTCACCTCCAGTTTAGGACCCCAACTCCCTTCTCCAGGTTCCTCTTCCTATCCTTCCCCAGAAGGAGCTTTAGTGCAGTATGCTACTCCCAGTCCAAGTTTCACCCTGTACTTTCCCTTTCTGTCTCTGTCTCCCAGGTTCTACCTACAACTGAAGCCACTCATCTCTCTTTTCTGGATTCATCCCACCCAACACAACTCCTTCAGGTTCCATCCAAGGTGGCAAAGATTGGGATTGTAGAATTTCTGGTCTAATCTATAGGTTTTTGATTTATTTTGATCTGATGTTGATGATTTTTTTAAGTGGTGGCCTATTTTCTTTTTTGTATGTGTGGATGGCTAGATTCCCCACCACCATTTGTTGGGGGAAACTGTATTTATATCCACTGAATGGTTTTGGTTCCTTCGTCATATATTAGATGGTTATATATAAGTAGGCTCACATCTGGGTTCTTGATTCTGTTCCACTGATCCAACTGTCCATTTGTATTATATTAACAGATGTTCAAATCACTACTGCCTTATAGTATAAAGTTGGAATTTGTTTGCTTCTTGTCATGTAGGACTCCTTTCCATAATTTTGATGAATGCCTGGCAGTTCTACCACTGTATGTCAGATTCTTCCTTTCCCTAGTAACCTGAAATATTTTTTTCCTTGTCATTGCTTTTGGATAGTCTTAAATATAATGTATCTTGGTGTGGAATATTTTGAATGAAGGCACATAAATGTTCTTTCAGCTTCCTGGAAGTATATGTTTTGAACATTGCCCATGTGTAGAAATTTTTCTATTATGATTTCTTTGAATATGTGTTCTGCTCCTCTCTCTCTCTCTCTCTGTCTGAGGCATCCCAATAACTTTCACATACATTTTTTTTTCTTATGGAGCCTGCCATTTCACAGAGAACTGCTTTATTTTCAGAAACCTCTCCTCTCCAGCAACTCTGAACTCAGAAAGTGTGCTTATTTTATCTTCTTGTCCTGATATTCTCTCCTCAAGCTGAATTGTTCTATTTCTAGGCCTTTTAGGTAAGTCTTAACTCCATCTAAATTATCCTTCACATCCTCTATCTCTGTTCAGAGTTTTCTTTGTGAATTTTGTAACACTTTGGTGAAATGATCTCTGAGCTCATATATCTGTATGTTATGGTTAGATTCTTGAATTGCTCTCATAATGATATTTCTAAATGAAGTCTGACATTTTCCCAAGGTATTGCATGTTTGAACAATTTGTATTCATTCCATGTTTTTATTAAATGTAATTTCTGTTATTTAGCCAGAAGATAACACTGTGAATTGTATCATTTTTGTGTCCTGGGATGGAGGTGGTGGACAGTCTTCTATGACTTTGGGTAGATTTAGACATAATAGAGTCTTGCTGTCTTGCTTCAGTTTGTACTCTGGTATCTCAATGCCTGCTACCACAGTCTGGGCAGGCTAGATGAATTTAGTTTTTGAACAGTTTTATCCCTAATAGTTTCCTCACATCCTCAGAGCTGAACCTGTGTTTAGCTGCATAGCTACCAAAATGGCATGGGATGCCTGTTGCAGATTCCTAATTCAAGCTGTTTTTGTCTTGAAAGTTTCTCTCACATCCCTTACCATGCTTGCCTACATCCACCTGTGGCAAAGTGAATTTCTTCAGGAGTTCCTGTTAGATTGTTGTATGGATCTGGAGTATTTTCATTGATTTAGCTAGTTTTTAGTAGGAGTGATCTTTTGGTGGCTGCTACTCTATGGACATGCTCCCAGAACCATGTGGCATCCAATTCTTAATATGTCATTAATATTTTCTTCACACCCACTCCTCTAACCTTCACACTCCCACCTCCAGATATTTTAATTTCAAGGATTTCACCTATACTTGTTTATAAAAGAAGGTAGAATATGT
Organism: Erinaceus europaeus; assembly: GCF_950295315.1. Taxonomy (NCBI): domain Eukaryota; kingdom Metazoa; phylum Chordata; class Mammalia; order Eulipotyphla; family Erinaceidae; genus Erinaceus; species Erinaceus europaeus. The sequence goes on from NC_080163.1 coordinate 79,597,707, forward strand.
TCTTTTTAAGATTCTACAGAAAGATAATGTTAAGGGGCCAGGCAGTGGTGCACGTATTTAAGAGCACATATTACAGCGCCCAAGGTTCTTGGTTCAAGCCCCTAGTCCCTACTTGCAGGGGGAAAGCTTCATGAGTGGTGAGGCAGGGCTGCAGGTATCTCTGTCTCTTTCCTTCTTTCCCTCCTTAATTTCTCTCTGTCTCTATCCAATAATAAATACGATAAATAAAGATAATGGTAGAAGAATCTGATACCAGTGTAGGGAAGGCAACACCAACTATTGGTGAGAATGTGCAACAGTGGAACTTTCACTGCAATGGAAATAATACAATTAATTAGAATACAATGTAGTAGTTTTTAACACAGTTGAATGACCTAAACATACTCTCAACCATACAATCCAATAGTTACATTCCTTTAGATTTACCTAAAGAATTAGGCATTTAAGGGGTCCTGGTGGTGGCACAGTTGGTTGAATGCACATATTACAATGCACAAGGATCTAGGTTCAAGTCCCTGGTCCCCACTTGCAGTGAAAAAAACTTTGTGTGTGGTGGAGCAGTGTTACAGGTGTCTCTCCGTTTCTCTCCCTTTCTAGCTCCCTCTTCCCTCTTGATTTTTGGCTGTCTCTATCCAATAAATAAATAAAGATAATTTAAAAAATAAATAGATATTTATGTCTACACAAAACCTACACACAGATGTGTATAGCAGTTTTACTCATAACTGTTCATTTGTGGAAGCAACCAAGATGTCATTCAATAGGTGAATAGCCAATGGAATGGTACTTAGACTCTACAAAAGAAAAAGAAAAAGAAGAAAGAAAATAAGTAACTAACAGCAACAAAAACTGCCAAGCCATGAAATGTTCTAATCAACAGAAATACATAAAGGAGGTTATTATATTTAATATTAAAAACATTATTTCTTCAGTAAGTCTCCAAATGCCACTCCACATCTCTTTGTTCTTCACAGGAAAACTTTAGTACATGGGCATCATTTTTCATTTCTTTCTATATTCTCTCCACCCAGTCTCTTCTACCCCTTTCAGTTTTATTTTCTTGCATATATTCAAAACATCTGTTTTCAATGTGGTTAGGGGCTATTTCTACATAAAATATACAATTTTAATCCATTAATATATTTGCCTTATGATCAATAGGAAATTATTCAATATATCTGCCAGTGATGCATATTTTTATACAATCATAATTTTATACTTTTGGTGACATTACTAGTTTAAGAGAAAACTATAATTTCATTAATGTCACAATAGATTTGAGCAAGCACTTGATGCTATTGGATTTTTTTCAACCCTACAATCACATTGTGACTAACTGCAATACATCTTGTTTTGAAAATGCATATAAAGCTATAAAATAATATGTAAGGAGCTAACACTGGTTATTTCTGGAAGACAAAGTGACAAGGCTATTTTTCATTATATTTTATAACCTTTGGTTTTGTAGTAATGGAATTTATTAACATTCAGTAATAAAATTAAGATATCAAATATAAAAGGTCATTGAGCAAAATTTTATACCTGATGTGATTCTTCACTTGTTTTGCCAACATAAACAACTCAAATACTAGACGAAATGTATGAGATAATCATTCTAAAGTACTCTTTACTTTAGACAATAGTCAGATAATGACTGTTTCAATTTATGTGAGACAAGAAATAATGCATGAGCACAGTTGTCCTTGATTCTTACCTGAAATCATAACATAGGAAAGAGGTCCCTGGTAGTTTTAAGTGAAAAACCTTCACTTTAATTTTTAAATATAAATAAGATGCTAGCAGGATGTGACCAGCCTTCCCTGGACAGACAACCCCACCAATCAATGTGCCTTGGAGCTCTGCTTCCCCAGAGCCCTTCCCCACTGGGGAAAGAGAGAGACAGGCTGTGAGTATGGATCGACCTGTCAATGCCCATGTTCAGCAGAGAAGCAATTACAGAAGCCAGACCTTCAACCTTCTGCATCCCACAATGACCTTGGGTCCATACTCCCAGAGGGTTAAAGAATAGGAAAGCTATCTATCAGGGGAGGGGATGGGATACAGAGGTCTGGTGGTGGAAATTGTGCAAAGTTGTACCCTTCTTATCTTATGGTTTTGTCAATGTTTCCTTTTTATAATTAAAAAATTTTTTAAATAAAAAGTTTAAAAAATTATATGTTTATAACATTAATGAATTTTCTTTATATGGAATGGATATAGAATGCTTATCTCATCCCTGTGCAGGTGCCATGCTAATCTTATTTTTATCACTCCAATTTTGGGACCAATGTTGCTTGAATTTTAATGATAGTCTTAGTAGTTTCCACATATCAGTGAGTATTATAACTGCTTAATTCTGGTTTATACTTCAAGAACTCGCTCCTTTGTACTTCTAACATCACTTGGATAGTAATCAGTATCCAATTTTTGAAAGTTATGAGAGATAAAGACAGGGGTAGAGAGAGAAAGAACTGATGAACTGCATGTCTACCTTTGATAGAACCAGGGCCTCACGAATATAGGGAAATAATTACCTCCCTGGCCTCAGGGAATTACCTCCTTTGAATTGACAAAAATGATTTTTTTCATGAGGATTCCCAAGATGCACTTTAGATTTTCAGTTATTTTCTCCAGAGAGGACAAGTATGTCAACATGTAAATATATTTATTAATAGGCTCAAATTTCTATAAATTTTGTCCTTTCTAATTTTGAAAGCTTAGTTTTTTAATGCTATTAATGAGACATTTTTAGTCATTAGAATCATGAAATAGTTGGACTGACTTGTATACATATTTTAATAATTTGAAGTATGCAGCAAAAAAAATCAGATATCTAGGAATAAACTTCATGAAGGCAATCAAAGATTTATACACTGAAAACTATGAGTCACTGTTCAAGAAAACAGAAAGATATACAAAGAAATGGAAAGATATACAAACTGTGCTTATGGAGTAGAAGAATTAACATTATGAAAATATGATACTATCCAGAGCCATATACCCTTTTAATACATTTCCTATCAAGGTCAGTTTTCCTCTCCTCGGTCAACTAATAGCAAAGGACAACTAAGAATAGCAAAAGAGAACACCTGGGACCACAACCATCTCAAAAAAAAATTAAGTTTTAAAAATATATTTATTTACTTTTGGATGAAAGCAGAAAGAAATTGAGAATGGAGGGGATTATAGAGAGGGACAAACAGACACTTGTAACACTGTTTCACCACTTATGAGGCTTTCTTTGAGGTTGGACATCCGGTGGGCTTGAACCTGGATCCCTGCAAAAGGTTAAAGGTGTGTTCAATGAGAGGCACCAATAACCAGCCTTTCAAAATTAATTTATAATGAACATTATAAAAGTGTCTTCATCTGAAGCTGTTTATAGATTTTTTCAAACTATTCAGTTGTTTTATAATAGAACCAAGTTCTCTATTAAAGTACTTAATGAATGTGTTTTACAAATTTGCCCACTTAAGTTCATGTCTCAATGACCTTCAGTAAAGTTACAGAAAAATTACTTTTTCAGAAGTTACTTATTTTTCACTGGTGCATTTTAATAAAATATACACACCCATATAGTACAACGACTTTAAATTCTTCAAAAAAAAAAAAATAGGTCAATGGCTTAAAACATTTGTGCCTGAGTAATTTATGTATTGTAAATAAAATAACATCCATTACTCTCTTTGTGATCTTACAAGAACTAGAATTGCATGGACTGGTTTCACTGAAACCTACCAGGACAAATTTGTAATGTTGCATTTCAAGTATTTCAGAATTTGATAGGCATGGTAATAGCATTTTGACCGGTGCTGCTTGCTGATAGCAGTTCATAAATTGCTCTGAGAGGACATTATATGCTTTTTTTTTTTTTTTTTTTTTTTTAGCTAGAAATTGTAGTTGGGCTATTCAACCATAAACTGAAAATATTAAATTGAAGATTCTGGTACAGTGTTGCCATCACTGGAGTTTCACCTCTCCAAACTGACATTTTCAGATAGCTAGACAGAGACATAGAAAAAAATACAACAGGAAAGCTTCCTTCAGTGTAGTGAGGGTGAAACTTGAACCCGTGTCTTGCAAAAATAAATGCACTAGTCAAGTAAGCTATCTTGCCAGTCTCCCCAAATAGTTCATTTCTAATAAGAGTGTAGTAGACATTTTAATACATTTTATCATATAAAATTTCCTTTAAAAATAATACTTTGGGGCTGAAGAGACAGCGTTATTATGCAAAGGACTTTCATACCAGTGGCTGTGAGGTCTCCGGTTCAATCCCCATGACCACCATAAAATGGAACTGAGCAGTGCATCCCATGAGTACCCATTCATTGGGGAAACTGACGATTGTTCCTAGCCGACTGAATCCACATGGATCCTAGTCACTTTCAAAGCCAGCAACAAGCAGCTCCTGACAGTTTTCAACCTGACGCTGTTGACTGGCTACGGAAGAAGGGCAAATGCTAGAAGAAGAAGAAGAGGAAGAAGAGGAAGAAGAGGAAGAAGAGGAAGAAGGGGAAGAAGGGGAAGAAGAGGAAGAAGAAGAAGAAGAAGAAGAAGAAGAAGAAGAAGAAGAAGAAGAAGAAGAAGAAGAAGAAGAAGAAGAAGAAGAAGAAGAAGAAGAAGAAGAAGAAGAAGAGCAGCAAGAGCTCTGGCCTTAGCCTCTGACTCTGCCAAGACAATTGTAGCTTTTTTCATAGAACATTAAACACTAGGTTTTAAATTGGTAATTTTGTTTGGCTTGTGAATGATATTGTAAACATCCAAATATCCCTAGCAAGCAAAACAGTTCCCCATCCCTGACCTAAGCCATCTTCCTAGAAGTGAAAGCCTATAATTTGTTAGACAATATTACATTTTGTCTTATAGTAATATAATTCTTACTAGGTTGGTCTAGGTATTCTAATTTTGAGCTCATTTCCATCAGAAAGTTTTAAAAATAATTATTATGACCAGTGTCTTTTCTTTATTTATTTTTTATTTTTTTGACACCTGCAGACCTGCTTCACAGCCTGTGAAGTGACGCCCCTGCACGTGGGGAGCCAGGGGCTCCAGCTGGGATCCTTAAGCTGGTCCTTGTGCTTTGCACCACGTGCGCTTAACCCACTGCGCTACCTCCAGACTCCCTTCTTTATTTTTAATGATAGATACAAAGAGAAGGGGAAGTTAGAACCCAGAGCACTTCTCAGCTGTGGCTTTTGGTGGAACAGGGGATTGAATCTAAGACTTGAAAGCCTCAGGTATGAAAGACTTCTATGTAACCATTATGCCGTGTGTGTGTGTGTGTGTGTGTGTGTGTGTGTGTGTGTGTGTGTGTGTGTGTGTTCAACTCTGGTTTATGATGGTGCTGGGGACTGAGCCTGGGGCCTTTGTTGCATCAGGCATGAAAGTCTTTTTGCATAACTGTTATGCTAGCTCCCATGTCCTCTATCAGTGTAATTTTGATTAGCCACCATTCTGGCTGGAGTTTCTGTGCTTTTAAATTTCATTACTTAGAATGGATAAATTGATAAACTCCCATTATTAAGAGTACAAATAATTTTATCTTTAACTGAGGGAAACCTGTAATTTGTTTCCTAAAGTTTTTTGATAAGCTAAATTGTTACCTTTCTATTTATACTAAACGAGGCATTTTGTTATCTCAAAGAGAAACACTGTTAAGAGTATAAAATAGGGGATCAGGTGGTGGCGCAGTGGGTTAAACGCATGTGGAGCAAACCGCAAGGATCAGCGTAAGGATCCTGGTTCGAGCCCCTGGCTCCCCACCTGCAGGGGAGTCGCTTCACAGGTGGTGAAGCAGGTCTGCAGGTGTCTATCTTTCTCTCCCCCTCTCTGTCTTCTCCTCCTCTCTCCATTTCTCTTTGTCCTAGCCAACAACGAACAACATCAACAATGGCAATAATAACAATAATAATAATAATAACAACGAGGCTACAATAACAAGGGCAACAAAAGGGGGGAAAATGGCCTCCAGGAACGGTGGATTCATGGTGCAGGCACCGAGCCCAGCAATAACCCTGGAGGGAAAAAAAAGAGTATAAAATGGCATAATACTTTCTTTGTTTACAAATTTAAATGAATTTATAGTTTTCTGTCACTTGTAAGGCTGAGTGACTTTATTTCTCATACGTGGAACTAGTAACAGGTATAATATTTAGAAGCAAAATTTATCAGAAATTATATAATTTTTTTTCTGCAGATTTGAAGTTTGTGGAACTGGGGTCTCATACAAAATTTCACTTTTTCTAGGAATGTTTTTCATCAGGGAAGATAAACAGCTCTAGCTGGGAAAGACAGAAACAGTCTGGGGATGTGGATCAACCTCTCAATACCCATGCCCAGAGGAGAAGCAATTATAGCAGTCTGAACTCCTACCTTCTTACTTCCCCAAAACAACCTTGATCTATACTCCCAGTGGGGTAGAAGTGACAGAATGAAGATAAGAGAGCTGTGAACTCCAGCTCCATCAGCACCCAGAGAGAGAGAAGGAAAAGGAGAGGGACATATGGAGGTACGTTGTCATGAGCAGTTTGGAGGGGAAGAGAGGATTGAATCAGAAAAAAAAAGGGGGGGATACTCGCTTCGGCAGCACATATACTAAAATTGGAACAATACAGAGAAGATTAGCATGGCCCCTGCGCAAGGATGACACACAAATTCGTGAAGCATTCCATATTTTAAATGGGGGGAAACTATATATAAATATGGACAGATAGTTGTAGAGACGATGGTTGGCCTATGTCTACAACATTAGGGGAACAGTGGTGGATTGCAGTGGGGAGAGTGAAGATTCAGACAAAACTCTGGTGGTGGAATTATATGGATTCAAACCCCTGGTGACATGTAATTCTGTAATATAAAAATAAATAATTAAAAAGGAGGAGAAACTATTGATTTTTTTCTTTTTTCACAACTGCAACAACTCTTGATGCAAATTAATTTTAGCAAAAGATTGAACTGAATATAAAATAGTTTTAACACATATTTTAACTGGAAAGTATATTATAAATATCTTTGATAAACAAAGAAAAAAAACCCGTGAAACAGAGAAGGAGATGTATCACAGCCCTAGAATTACTCCATGTGTCATAGGACTACCAACAGAGTGCAGAGGCTCAAGATACTGGGTACTGTACAGCAAACCCTAACAAAAGGACTTTTCAAAGTTAACCCAATTACCAAATAATGTGATGATAACAATAACTATCCATTGTCTTTTTGAACCCTAAGACAACAGGAACCTCACATCTCCACTATAGACCTATATTTCCCCCAGTCCTGGAACCTTAAGATAGGGCCCACTTTCCTGCATGCCTCTCCCAATCCATATCAAGTAATATTGCATCTGCCAATTGCAACCTAATCAACACAATGATTGCCACCTCAACATGCTTCACTTCAGACTGTGTCCAGAGACTTCACGTGTGCAATGACAACCCTTCAGCTTCATTTCTCGAGTGAGACCTTTCCTTACATAGTATTCTCTAATTCCATCCCAGGTGGTTCACTTTCTAACAAAGTCCCAAAACTTAGATATACACCAGTTTCTGTGAGAGAGAGCATATGTTCACACGTATCCATAAACTACTGCAAAATATATACCTGAAAGCAGAAGTACACTAGAGTTTGCAGCGAGTACCCCCCTAACACTTCCTCTCCACTATTCCAAGCTTTGGGTCCATGATTGCTGAACAATTTGTTTGGCTTCGTATGTTAACTCTCTTTTCAGTCACCAGGTTCCAGATGCCATCAGGATGCAGGCCAGGCTTCCCTGGACTGAAGACCCCACCAATGTGTCCTGGAGCTCTGCTTCCCCAGAGACACACCCTAATAAGGAAAGAGAGGCAGACTGGGAGTATGGACCCACCAGTCAACGTCCATGTTCAGCGGGGAAGCAATTACAGAAGCCAGACCTTCCACCTTCTGCAACCCACAATGACCCTGGGTCCATGCTCCCAGAGAGATAGAGAATGGGAAAGCTATCAGGGGAGGGGATGGGATATGGAGATTGGGTGGTGGGAATTGTGTGGAGTTGTACCCCTCCTACCCTTTGGATTTGTTAATTTATCCTTTCTTAAATAAAAAATAAATTTAAAAAAAAGAAATCTTAAGTTCCACAAAATAAAACTGACATGTACAAAAAAAAAAAAAAAAAAGAATATAGTCATAGGCAGAAATGTTCTCTCTTTGAATATAGGTGTCCTAAAGTTCAGGACCTCTTTATCAACTTTTTCTTTAAAATTTATCTGCTAGCACACGAAGAAATTGAGAGGGAAGAGGAGATAGAAAGGGAGAGCACTGCTTCACCACTTGTGAAGCTTTCCCTCTGCAGGTGGGGACCAGGGACTTTAACCTGGGTCCTTGTACATGGTAATATATGCACTTAATCAAGTGTACCACCACCTGACCCCAAGTTCAGGACTTTTGATTAAAAACAATGCCCATGTTCAGTGAAGAATCAGTCATAGAAGCCAGACCTTTCATCTTCTGCACCACACAATGATCCTGGATCCATGCTCTCAGAGGGACAAAGAATAGGAAACTTTACAATGGAGGGGATGGGATATGGAACTTTGATAGTGGGAATTCTGTGGAATTGTACCCCTCTTACCTTGACAATTTCTTCCTTTCTTTCTTCCTTTCTTTCTTCCTTTCTTTCTTCCTTTCTTTCTTTTTTCTTTCTTTCTTTCTTTCTTTCTTTCTTTCTTTCTTTCAATTTTTATTTTGTTATCTTTATTTGCTGGATAGAGAAAGTCAGAATTCGAGAGGGAAAGGGGTGATAGAAAGGGAGAGAGACAGGGAGACACCTGCAGCACTGCTTCACCACTTGTGAAGCTTTCCCCTTGCAGATGGGGACAGGGGATTCGAACCTGGGTCCTTGCACACTGAAACATGTGCAGTCAACAGGGGACCAGGGGCTGGAACCTGGGTCTTTGCATACTGTAACATGTGCGGTCAACCAGGTGTGCCACCACCTGGCCCCTTTTTATTTCTTTTTTTACAAATAAGAAACTAATGAAGTTATGGTTTCACAAAGAGCTTAAGGAAATTGAAAAATTAAAAACCTCAAATTAAAAAATATATAATTTATATAAATGACAGTCATGGAAGTGCAGTATTTATAGACTTCAGACATCCACTATGTCCTCCTTTATGGATTATTGTGGGGAAGAGCCCACTGTCTGGGAAGTCCAAGCCATTATTTCCATGAGAGTCTGAGAGGGTTGACCCTGAGGCCCCTCCTTCCAGAGGGGTAATAGGCAGATCTCCACCTGACCTCATGATTTTATGATGGATGGGCTTTTCCAGACTGGGAACCTTCCTGCACATGCTTCCTCATTCCCTTTGAACAAAGGTCATGAATTACCATAAGTGGCCAACCGAAACCCACCACAAATATCCTGGTCTTGATCAATAGCCCCCTTCTCTCCTGCCCTGAAGTGCTGGTGATATACCTTTAGAGAGAAGCCTGCCTATGTGTGGTGAGCTTATATGGTAACTTCACCTGATAGGTCAAACTTAGCCCTGTATTGTGTGCGTGGCGTGACGATTATCTTAACTTTTCCCTAACCACTTGACTATATATCTGCTGGTTTGTACCCCCAATAAATGAGTTGTTCCCTGAAACAGTTCCGGAAGGTGTGGTCTCTCTTCCTCTGCATGCTCACCAGGTCCCTCGGATCTTTTCAATGGACCTCCCAGGGGTCACCTCAACTTCCATAGCCAGTGCCCAGGGAGGCAGGGGACTGAGAGCCACCCACAGATTATGCTTAATTTCACATGGTTACAATAAATTCTTATTCTTTCATCAAAGTAGCTATCTATTTTTCAAGGCACTGAGTGTATTGCTTGATGTATTATAATGGCTTTTGTTACTAAGGAATAATTTAACAAAGCTAGTGACTTGTTTCTGGCAATTTAGGTGTTCTGATAATGTGAAATATATAATATCACACTAACCACTGGTGTTTGGAGTCTTTCCTCTTATAAATTTTATGTTTTGATCCTTACACAGACATGGGAAAACTTATTTTTGACACATTCATATTGTATACACAAAAATGAGGTTCTATAAACTTCTACAAACCTTTAAATTTAAAAAAGGACTGTGGTTGCAAGGACTTTTTACAAAAAAGATTGTTCATCAATTACTTACTAGACAAATGCACAGTCACCGACTGACATGATCTCATACACATTTTGACTACTACTTTTTAAATATTTTAAGTAATCCATATTGCTTTATTAATACAAAATTAGTTTTATACTGACATGTCTAAATTTCACATGAGACTTGAAATGACACAATTTGGGGTCATATTTTTTCCAAGGCAGTTAGCCTTATATTCATAAATTGTGTTATATTAGAAATAAGATTGTTTTTATGGAATAAGATTTAGTAGCTATGTAATTGTCAGTTGATATTCTACATGTTCACTTGTGTTTTATATACTGTGTTTTTGAACATTTAAGCTACTTACCTTTTGAAAATCAATAACCCTTAATAATGTTATTTCATTATCTTTGTGTTCTCAGAAATAGCACTCATAATAATTTACATGTGGTTTTGAAAGCTTAAATTATAATTAATTAAACAAAATTCAAATCTCCATTACTCCACTATGCTAGCATATCTTAAATGGTCTTTAGGCTCATTTGTTAATGAAAAATGAATTGCATTAGCACAAAGATAGAGCAGTGAATTTCCTTCCTTCACTTTATAAACCTGTTCCTATTGGATACTGCAGACATATAGTATTTTCAGGCTTTTAAAATATTGGTTACTGTCAAAGTCAACACTGCTGATTTTCTTTTTTACATAAAGAATCTAGTTCTTTCTTTTTCTTTTTTAAAAATTTTTATTTATAAAAAGGAAACTGACAAAAACCATAGGATAAGAGGGGTACAACTCCACACAATTACCACCACCAGAACTCCGTATCCCATCACCACCACGGACAGCTTTCCTATTATTTTTAACCCTCTGGGAGTATGGACCAAGGGACATTATGGGGTACAGAAGGTGGAAGGTCTGGTTTCTGTAATTGTTTCCCCACTGAACATGGGCATTGACAGGTAGATCCATACTCCCAGCCTGTCTCTAGTCTAGTTCTTTAGAACAGTGAAAGAAGTCATTCATAAATGCATTGTAAAGAACAACACTTGTTTTACTAGTTATCAAATGCATGAACATTTCAAAATAATGAAAAGTGTAACTAAAAGGAGACTCCCTTTCATCCCATAAACTTATCAAATTTCCTAGTGTCACAAATAGATCTACATGTAGACACAATGCTAAACATGATGTGTCTAGTCAGAATCCTGTTGTACACTTCCAAAGAGAATAAAAGCAGGACATAGATTGCTACCAAATTTCTGCATATATGCCAAAGGTGCTACTGTGCACTTAAGCCCTCTCAAATTTGTGAATGCAATAACAATGTGTAAACTTCTTAATGAATAGCAGCATTAGTGCTGTTTTGTTTTCTTTTTCTGCCTTTGTCACTAGAGAATTTTCTCCTGGGATAGGAACAGGTACATAGTACATTAAAGGACAAGATTTTCAGGAACAACATTATTTAAGATCATTGTTGATATATATATATATATGTGTGTTCATTTTACTCCAAAATCATGTCTTTCTCTTAGTTTAAGATCTCAAAAAGATTTACAGAGACAAAGTGATATAAAGCACACATATCAATGAACGTTATATATACTCTGACTTTGTTTACATCTAAGCAATGACCATAGATAATCACTGGGAGCTTTAGTTTCTCTTTTTATTTTTTTAAATTTTTTATTGGGGAATTTATGGTTTACAGTTGTTGGTACATGTGTAAAGTTTCTCATGTTTTCTGCATAATACTCTTAACCCCATGCCTAGATCCTCCTACCATTGTGCTTCAGGAGCTGAACCTTCCCCCATGGCAACCCTCCCCCATTCCCACGCCCTGGCCAAACTCAGTCCACATCCTCCATGTGTATGTATTTCCCTTCTGTTATTTCTCAGCTTCTATCTATGAATAAGATCACTGCATATTCACTAGTCTCTTTCTGGCTTATCTCAATTAACATGATTCCTTCAAGTTCCATCCAAGATGAGGTGAAGGAGGTTAACTCATCATTCTTTATAGCTGAGTAGTTTTCCATTGTGTATATATACCACAGTTTTCTAAGTCACCTGTTGTAGGACACCTAGGTTGCTCCAGGTTTTGTTTATTACAAATTGTGCTGCTATAGTTTCTTTTGCTGTGCAGAAGCTTTTCAATTTGATGTAGTCCCATGGGTTTATTTTTGTTTTAGTCTTCCTTACAAATGGATTTGTATCACTGAAGATGCCTATATAATTTAGATGGAAAAGAGTGCTGCCAATACTTTCCTCTAAGTATTTGATTGCTTCTGGTCTAACATTCAGTTCCATGATCTATTTGGAGTTTACATTTGTGTGTGGTGAAATGTATGGTTCATTTTCATTCTTCTGAATGTTTCGACCCAATTTTCCCAACACCATTTGTGGAAGATATTCCCCTTTCTTTACTTAATAATTTGTATACCCTTGTCAGAAATTAGATGCCCTTTGGTGTAGAGGGTTACTTCCGGGCTCTCAATCCTATGTCACTGGTCAGTGTGTCTATTTTTGTTCTATTACCAGACAGTTTTTATTACAAAAAATATATATATTATAGTTTGAGATCTGGGAGTGTGATACCTCTAGTTCTGTTTTTTTTTTTTTTTTTCTCAAGCTTGTTTTGGTGATTCTAGATATTTCCTGGTTCCAGATGAATGTTTGTTATATTCTTCTTAGAAATTGGTGAGACCTTGATAAGAATTATATTAATTTTTTTTTACATATATTGAACCAGTTATGCATCCCTGGGATAAGTCCTACATAGTCATGGTGTACAATCTGCTGTACCCTGTTGGCTAGAATTTTGTTCAATATTTTTGACATCTATGTTCATCAGAGAAAGTTGTCTATAGTGTGTGTGTATATGCAACTCTCTTCTTTTGATATGACGTTGGCTTCACAGAAGGTAGAAAGGTGTGTTCTTTCATCTAAATTCTTTCAACGAGCTTAAAAAGGTTTTGTAGAATTCATCTGTAAAATCATTTGGTCTGCAACTTTTATTGTTGGAAAGGTTTTTGATGACTATTTCAATGTCTTTGGCTATGATTGGCCTGTCCATGTCTTTAAGTTCCTCTTGATTCAATTTTGAAAGATTATATGATTCTAGGAAGTCTTCCATTTCTTCCAGGGTCTCTAGCTTGGTGGCAAATAATTATTCATAGAAGCCTCAAATGGTACTTTGGATTTCTGTGGTGTCTGTTGTGATGTCTCCATTTTCATTTACAATTCTATATATTTCAGTCTTCTTTTTTTTTATTTAGTCAGGCCAAATGTTTGTCAATTTTCTTTGCCTTTTTGAGGAACCAACATTTAGCTTCATTAATCATTTCTATATATTTTTATATTTAATGTTATTCATTTCTGCTCTAATTTTAGTTATTTCAGTCCTTTTGTTTGTTTTAGGGTTCCTTTATTGTTCTTCTATTCCTTAAGGTGTATAGTCAGATTTTATATATGAGATTTTTCTTGTTTCTTAATGTGTACCTGTACAGCTATGGATTTCCCTCTTTGTATTACTTTATCTGTGTTACAAATATTTTTGTACCTCATATATTTATTATAATTTAATTCTAGGAACATTTTTTTTCCAGAGCACTCGTAAGCTCTGGCTTAAGGTCGCTAGGGGGATTGAACCTGGGACTATGGAGCTTCTGACATGAGAGTCTGTTTGCATAACCATTATGCTATCTATCCTCTGCCATAGGAACATTTTAATTGCTTCCTGAACTTCCTCTTTGACCCAATAGTTATGTAGTATACTGTTGAGTTTCCATATTTTGTGACTTTTACTAATTTATTATTTATTGTTAAGTGTTAGTTTAATTCCACTGTCGTCTGAGAAGATGCTTAGGATGATTTCAATGATCTTGAATTTTTTTGAACTGTCTTGTGGCCTACCCTATAGTCTATCCTTGAGAGCATCCCATATGGACTTGAAAAGAATGGGTATTCTTGTTCCTTGGGATGAAGGACTCTGAAAATTTCTAACAGGTCTAATTATCTAGTCCTTCATTTAATTCTCGTGTTTCTTTATTAACTCTGTTCAGATGATCTGTCAGTTTGTGAGGAGGGGATTTTGAAGTCTCCTACTATTACTGTGTTGCTGCTTATATATTTATGTAGCTGTCTCAATAAACGTTTGACATATTTAGATGCTCCTGACTAGGTACAAAAATGTTAGTAATTTTTATGTCTGCTTGGTAGACTGAACCTCTAAGCATTATATAATTATTCACCCTTGCCTTCTATTATTTTGTCATTTTTAATGTTTATTGTGCCAGATACGAGAATATCTATTCCTGCTCTTCTTTGTGTCCATTAGATTATATGACAGTTTTCCATCCTTTCATGTGAGTCTGTGTTTGTTCTGTAGTGTTAGGTGGGACTTCTGCAGACAACATATGGTTGGATTGTGTTTTCTTATCCATCTTCCTACTCTATGCCTTTTAATGGGTGAATTTAGCCGCTGACATTTACTGCTATTATGTATTTAAGATGTATTAGTTCCATTACTCTGAACTTCTCTGAGTAATAAGATATATGGCATGTTTTGGGTGGTGGTATTATTTATAGGAGATATTTTAGAACTTCTTGTAGGGCAGGCTTGATGATAGCTTATTCCTTAACTGTTGCCTGTCTGAAGTTTTTATTCCTCCATCTAGTCTGAATGATAGTCTAACAGGATACAATATTCTTCACTAAAAGCCTTTTTCTCTCTGAGTGGTCCATATATATCTTGCTAGTCTCTTCAGCCTTTTAGAGTTTATGTGGAGAAATCTGCTGATAATCTTACGGATTTTCCTCTGTATGTGACTGTTTTTCTTTTGAAGACTTCAGAATACTTTCTTTATACTTACTCCTCTCCACTCTATTATGAGTTTTGGTCTCTTTATGTCTGGGCTGATTATGTTTGTCTGGGATTGTCTGGGGTTAGTGGAAGTCTTTATGTCCTTTCTGTTGTTTAAAGTAAGGAAATTCTCAGCTATTATCTCTTATAGTATGCTTTCTGTCCCTTCTTCTGTTTTTCCCTCTGGCAAGCCAGTAATGTGTATATTACTTCTTTTGAGATTATCCCATACGTCTCTGTTGTTGTTTTCAGTGTCTTTTAATCTCTTTTAGTTCTCTTGCTGTTTCCCCCCCCATTTTCTCTAGTTCATCCTTAATCTTGATAACTCTGTTTTCTGCCTCAATTATTCAATTCTCACTTTCCTCAGCTATTTTCTTTATATAAACTAATTTGTTACAATGTTTAGTTTCAATTTATGTAATTGAGATTGATTGGGAGATTCACAGTTTAGCTTGCCTTTGTCCTTTATAATACCTTTTTGCCATTTCATAAACGGACTTAACATTTTCCACCACATTTTATCTTTGTTCTGTCTTCTGTAGTTTTGCTCCTACTGGAATGAAAATTTCACTTCCATTCAGAGATACCAGCATCTGAAGAGATTTTTTGAGGTGTTATAACCTAGGTGTTATCTTCATCTATCTTCGAAGAACTGCACTAGCTTATATATTTTTTAAAATAAACTTCACTCCAACACAATGAAATTTCATGACAAACTTCCATTAAACACATAAGAAAAGTGATATGTATAGTGGAAAGAAACTTAAAATATTCTATGCCCTTCCATTAAAAACACAATAAAAGTGATATCTATAGTGGAAAGAAACTGAAAATATTCTATACAAATTTTTTGTGCTGCCTTCTTCCTCCAGACTGATAACCACTAGATTTACTGCATCTCTAGCATGTGTAACAAGAAGAAGTTAGGCAACCAAATTAAGAAGAAAAAAAACAAACAAACACAAACTCTAATAGTTTAAAATATATAGCAGATACTAGGCGGTATATCTTAAAATACCACTAGATCCACATCAAACCTTTACAGACCATAAAATGAGACAAAAAAGGAAAAGAAATGTCTGAACCAAAACTGACTCACATCACCTTTGAATTATTTGCCATCAGCAATTTTTCTTGATTTATATTTTGTCATTTTTTAAATATTTATTTTCCCTTTTGTTGCCCTTGTTGTCTTAGTTATTACTGTTGTCATCGTTGTTGGATAGGACAGAGAGAAATGGAGAAAGGACAGGGAAGACAGGGAGGGGGAGAGAAAGACAGACACCTACAGGCATGCTTTACCGCCTGTGAAGCGACACTCCTACAGGTAGGGAGCCTGGGGCTGAACCCAGGATCCTTACTCTGGTCCTTGTCCTTTGCTCCATGTGCACTTAACCCACTGCACTACTGTCTGACTCCTATATTTTTTCTTTTAAATGATCATCAAAATTAAGATTTAAAGAAACATTAAAAAATTCAACATGTAATTAGTCCAACATTCATGAATACTTCATATTCAATATCTATAAAGTCCTAAATAGTTGCATCCTTCGGATTGAATTATGAGAATAAGCTTTTTATTTTTTTTTACATATGATTCTATGCTGAAGGACAAGTAAGACACACCTAGGGGAACTCCACACTTAATTTAGTGCACCTGCTTGGCACATTCTACTTATATTCTGTATTCCTGCTGACTACAATTTTGCTAATCCTCTGACCTAATAAAGACTGCCAGGAGCTGGCATGCATGAGCAGCAAGAAATCAAATGTGCCATATTGTTTAGCATCTGTTCCTAACTCCCCATGAAGTTTTCTTTGCAAGTAGCATAAGACTGTCTCCCTCAATCAGTGAGGTAGTGAACTCCACTAAGATATATTAGTCTTCATCAAGTATTACTCTTTATATGATAAGATAGAAGTATGGCACACTTAAAAGCGCCTTGGATAATTTTAATGTTAATATATAGTGATGACATCCTCCAAAGAAATCTCTTAGCTTTTGCCCTAATATTTCTGTGTAATTTTTGGAATCTGAATGTCAAGAATATCTTTAGGGGCAAATGGTAACACTTAAAAAATGCTGTATAATCTTGACTTGATTTGCAGGAGATCTGGCAAAATTTAACTACTCATAAATTCTCTTAATCTCAGTTTTGAATAATAACATCATTTCAATGTATTAGTGTTCTCTTGTGAATAAGCGTTTATAAAACACGGAATGCTCTTTGAAATTGCACTGATTTGTTTCTTATTAGCAATGGTAATTAAAGAAATATAATTTATAAATTAAGAAGCACACATACTAATTAATGATCATAACTCATTTTAGACTTCCTAGACACAAATGCATTGAGATATTATTACATACTTAATGACAACTGTTTAATGACATATACTAAATATATAAACACTGCCAGATTTCAGAAA